>NC_092753.1:94687438-94993347 GCF_047496795.1 Chiloscyllium punctatum | reverse complement strand
GTTTGTGGATGATACCAAGATGGCGGTATAGTGGACAATGAAGAAGGGTATCTGGGAATGCAGTGACATCTTGATCAACTGGGCCAGTATGCTGAGGAATGGCAAATGGAGTTTATTTTAGATAAATGCAAAGTGTTGCATTTTGGTAAGACAACCCAGGGCAGGACTGACACAGTCAATGGTCGGGCCCTGGCGAGTGTTATAGAACAAAGAGATCTAGGATACGTATTCATAGCTCCTTGAAAATTGAGTCACAGGTACACAGGGTAGTAAAGAAGGCTTTGGGCCTGCTAGCTTTCATTGGTCAGAGCACTGAGTACAGGAAATGAGAAATCTTGTTGCAACTGTACATTGGTGAGGTCACATTTGGAGTAAAGCATGTAGTTCTGCTCAGCCTATCTTGGAGGGGATGCAGAAAAGATGTACTGGGATGCTACTAGGATTGGAAGGGTAGAGTGAAAAGGAGATGTTGGATAGGCTGAAACCTTTTCCCCTGGAGCATGAGAGATTGAAGAGTGACCTTTATAGAGGCCTATAAAATCATGAGAAGCATAGATAAGGCAGATGGTGGACAGCTTTTCCCCAGGGGTAGGGGAGACTAAACTAGAGGCCATCGGTTTAAGGTGAGAAGGGAAAGATACAAAAGGGTCGAGAAGGGCAATTATTTCACACAGTGAGTGTCTGGAACAGGCTACCAGAGATAGTGGTGGAAGCGAGTACATTTTCATCATTTAAAAATCATATCAACAGGTACACAGGTGGGAGAGGTCTGGAGTGATATGGACCAAGCACAGAAAATGGGACTAGGTTAAATTGTTAAAACTGGATGGCATGGGCAGGCTGGGCTCAAAGGCTTGTTTTCATGCTGTAGACTTCTATGACTCTGTGATACGGACTAAAGGCAGGCACATGCATTGAGGCTACAAATCACCCATGATCTCTTTGAATGGTGGAACAGACCTGAGGGGCTGAAAGGCCTCATCCTTTTCCAATGATCACTGAATCTAAACAAAAGCATGTTTCTCTGACTGAAGGACAAGTCTTCCGTGTTCATTATATGGTCATGTTCCACCAGCAGCTCAGTCACGTCTGAGAGGGTGCTCAAGAACATACAGATACTGAGACACAAACATGAAACAATGGTCTGAATAAACATGCCCAATTCTAACCATCTCACCCTGAGATTGGGTGTGATTGTGACTGCCTTTACAATATGAACCACTGAAAGCATGGTTCTGTCACCCAAATGAGCTTGTCTGAAATATTGGCAAAGAAACTTAACTCATTGATCCTCCAGATCATCAAACAAGTCAAAAGGAAATGGCTGCGTTCCCTCAATCTGTGTAAACAGTGTCACCATCTGGAGGAGGATAGTAAATACGGATGTGTGTGGCAGTGAAGACAGGAAAGAATGAAAGGGTCGGGGGAAGAAAGCAGAGACAATTCCCTCACTGAGCCATTTACTATTCCAGTTACTTCACACTGAACTGTTCAGGAGACGTTACAAAGTACTTGCATGTTTAATATTGTTAGGAAGCTAGAAACCTGTGAACTGTCAACAAAATGGATTTCTTTCAAGTTTTGTGGAAATACCTGAAGTCGTTTTTTTGAAAGAGTTTATTGAAAGACTGCAGTGGATTTTATTTTTCTTTTAAAAAGTCTTCACCGAAGTGACAAGATGGTGATAAATTCTTAACCAAAAATAGAAATTGCTGGAGAAACCCATCAGGTCTGGCAGCATCAGTGGAGAGAAAGCCAAGCTCATGGCTATGTCTAACTAAAATCTAATATAAATGTGACATTTAATTACTCATGTCAGTAACTGGGAATGATAGAACATAGAACAGAGAACAATGTAACACGGTACAGGCCTTTTGGCAATAGACAATAGACAATAGACAATAGGTGCAGGAGTAGGCCATTCAGTCCTTCTAGCCTGCACCGCCATTCAATATGATCATGGCTGATCATTCCTAATCAGTATCCTCTTCCTGCCTTATCTCCATAACCCTTGATTCCACTATCGTTGAGAGCTCTATCCAACTCTTTCTGAAATGAATCCAGAGACTAGGCCTCCACTGCCCTCTGGGACAGAGCATTCTACACAGCCACCACTCTCTGGGTGAAGAGGTTTCTCCTCATCTCTGTCCTAAATAGTCTACCCTGTATTTTTAAGCTGTGTCCTCTGGTTCGGCACTCACCCATCAGCAGAAACATGTTTCCTGCTGCCAGAGTGTCCAATCCTTTCATAATCTTATATGTCTCAATCAGATCCCCTCTCAGTCTTCTAAACTCAAGGGCATATAAGCCCAGTTGCTCCAGTCTTTCAGTGTAAGGTAATCCTGTCATTCCAGTAATTGACCTCGTGAACCTACGTTGCACTCCCTCAATAGCCAGAATGTCTTTCCTCAAATATGGAGACCAGAACTGCACACAGTACTCCAGGTGTGGACTCACCAGGGCCCTGTACAGCTGCAGAAGCACCTCTTTGCTTCTATACTCAATTCCTCTTGTTATGAAGGCCAGCATGCTATTAACCTTCTTCACTACCTGCTGTACCTGCATGCTTGCCTTCATTGACTGGTGTACAAGAACACCCAGATCTCTCTGTACTGCCCCTTTACCTAAATTGATTCCATTGAGTTAGTAATCTGCCTTCCTGTTCTTGCCACCAAAGTGGATAACCATACATTTATCCACATTAAACTGCATCTGCCATGCATCTGCCCACTCACCTAACTTGTCCAGGTCACCCTGTAATCTCCTAACATCCTCATCACATTTCACCCTGCCACCCAGCTTTGTATCATCAGAAAATTTGCTAATGTTATTGCTGATACCATCTTCTATATCATTAACATATATTGTAAAAAGCCGCGGTCCCAGCACGGATCCCTGCGGTACCCCACTGGTCACTGCCTGCCATTCCGAAATGGAGCCGTTTATCACTACCCTTTGTTTCCTATCAGCCAACCAAATTTCAATCCAATCTAGTACTTTGCCCCCAATACCATGCACCCTAATTTTACTCACTAACCTCCTATGTGGGACTTTATCAAAAGCTTTCTGAAAGTCCAGGTACACTACATCTACTGGATCTCCCTCATCCATCTTCAGAGTTACATCCTCAAAAAATTCCAGAGGATTAGTCAAGCATGATTTCCCCTTCATAAATCCATGCTGACTCTGTCCTATCCTGTTACTACTATCCAGATGTGCCGTAATTTTGTCCTTTATAATAGACTCCAGCATCTTTCCCACCACTGAGGTCAGACTAACTGGTCTATAATTTCCTGCTTTCTCTCTCCCACCTTTCTTGAAAAGTGGTATAATATTAGCCACCCTCCAATCCTCAGGAACCGACCCTGAATCTATCGAACTCTGGAAAATAATCACCAACGCATCCATGATTTCCCGAGCCACCTCTTTCAGTACCCTGGGATGTAGACCATCAGGCCCTGGGGACTTATCAACCTTCAGACCTAACAGTCTCTCCAACACCAAATCCTGGCAAATATAAATTCCCTTAAGTTCAGGTCCTTCTGCCACTGTTACCTCAGGGAGATTGCTTGTGTCTTCCCCAGTGAACACAGATCTGAAGTAACCATTTAATTCTTCTGCCATTTCTTTGTTCCCCATAATATATTCCCCTGTTTCTGGCTTCAAGGGCCCAACTTTAGTCCTAACCATTTTTTTGCCTTGCACAAAACTAAAAAAGCTTTTACTATCCTCCTTTATATTATTGGCCAGTTTACCTTCGTACCTCATTTTTCCCCTGAACATTTCCTTCTTAGTAATCCTCTGTTGCTCTGTTGCTCTGTGGCCCTCAGTGTTGTGCTGCCCTTTTATCCTACTCTAAGATCCAGACTAACCTACATACCCTTCAGTGCACTATCTTCCATGTGCCTATCCAAGAGTCACTTAAAGGTCCCGAATGTATCTGACTCTACTACCGTTGCTGACAGTGCATTCCACCCCCCCCCCCCCCCACCACTCTCTGTGTAACGAACCTACCTCTGACGTCTCCCATAAAACTTCCTCCACTCTTCTTAAAATTATGCCCCCTCGTGATAGACATTCCTGTCATGGGAAAGAGTGTCTGGATATCCGCTCTATCTATGCTTCTCAACATCTTGTACACCTCATCATCCTTCACTCCCATGAGAAAAGCCCGAGCTCCTTCAACCTTTCATAAGACATGCCCACCAGACTAGGCAGCATCCTGGTAAATCTCCTCTGCATCCTCTCTAAGCTTCCACATCTTTCCTAAAATGAAGTGACCAGAACTGCTCTAGCAAACCTTCTGCCTGGGGTACAGGTGGGATCTTGTACAGGTTCCACCTCCCCCACGAGATATCCCAATGATCCACATATTTGAAACCGTTCCACCTACATCAACTCTGCAGCCATGTGTTCAGCTGCACTCGGTCTCTGTTCCTAGCCTTACTAGCCCATGGCACCAGTAGCAATCCTGAGATTACTACTCTGCTTGTCCTGCCTTCTAACTTCCAACTAACTTCCTATATTCACTTTTCAGGTCCTCCTCCCTTTTCCTACCTATGTCATTGGCACCGATGTTTACCACAACTTCTGGCTGCTCTCCCTCCCCCTTAAGAATCCTGTAGACTCAATCCAAGACATCCCTGTGGGTCATAGAGACATCAATGAAGAGCCAGGCCCATTTCCAATTGAAAGTCTCTTGCCACCTCTTGAGGCTGTACTTGGAGAGAAAACAGGGTTAATGTTCCGAGTCCCCTGACCTTTCCTCTAAAGCTTCTGAAGAAGGCTCACTGGCCTCAAAACATTAACTCTGTTTCTCTCTGCACAGATGCTGCTGGACCTGCTGAGTTTCTCCAGCAATTTCTGTTTCTGTTTATTTCAGAACTCCAGCATTTGCAATTCTTTGTTTCATTCTAATTCATTGCAATTTGTTTCCTTTCGCATTTCCTGGAGAAGACAGTTTCTTCTTGCTGAGGTTCCAATCAGAAATGAACTCCCTCTTCCTTTACATGGGCTCCCTAAACTCATAGTTTCAACAACCTTGTACAATGGCTCTCTTTCTGACCTCCCCAGAGCTTTCTCCGTTGAGAGTTTTCTCCTCCCTGGCTGCTCAGCCCCTCAGGGATTCTCCCCCAGTCCTGACTGCTGGTCGCCTGCAAATCCCAGCACCTCTGCTGTCCTGGGTCTCTATCCCTTCCACCAACCTGCTGGTGGCTCCTTCTCTTCAGTGACAATTAACTTAATCCTCATTCGAATCCTGTCTCCCTCTGGTGGTTGTGAAATGTAGACCAGCAAATACCCTTCGGTGATGGTAACCCCATGTAACTTGTGGGCATTCAGGTGAGGTCACATGTCTCCCTGACACGCTGCCTTTGAATTCAATGTTCAAAATGGTATTCTGACCTTTCAAACAGAAAGGCCAGATATACACAAAATACAGAAATAAAACATGTTCACTTCTATTTAAGTACCCAGTTCACAAGTAATAATAAAACTGTGTCTCAAATGTTTTGCAACTGAGATCCACCTTGGATTGCTTCACCTACCTTCACATTGTATTTCACACACATTTGGACTTTCTGGATAGTCTGGATCTGAACACCACTTGGAATTACTGATTTGAAACATCCCAAACTTTGTTGCTTCAAGATTGTTATTTATCGACTCCATGACCTTTCGTGCCGAGGTGTTGTATTGACTCTCATAGAAAGCTACGCACATCCCTGGAATGAAAATGAGCATCAGAGATATGTTGGTCAGAACGTGGCAAACGCAATGTGGTTCTCACGAGACCTCACAGACAGTAACGTTTGTCTTTCAGTAACCTGGTAGATGTCCTCATCCTGACTGTGTGTCGCTTGTCTGAGGGATGTACGAGCACAGAAAATGAATGACAGGAACAAACATCTCTGTCTGAAACCAGGATGATTCAATCAATACTATTTGAAAAAATACATTTGTGAGGACACTGGGCTCTGCGGTTTGCCATAGTCATGTGACAAAGTCAGAAGTCACATGTCAGGTTACAGTCCAGCAGGTTAAAAGGAACAATGCTCTAAAAGCTTGTGATTTCAAATAAACCTATTGTGTCATGTGACTTCTGACTTTGTCCACCCCAGTCCCACACTGGCATCTCCTTATTATAGTCACATGACCCTCTACTGTCAGTGCTTTCGGTTCAGAAGGAGAAACCATTAAAACCTCCCCATTGAGCAACCATCACTGATTGTCCCTTGTTCCCCTGGACCCCAGCCCAAACCCCATCCCCCATCACAGCCATGACCACCACAGCCTTCTCTGTGGAGAGGCAGCACGCCAGAGACAATGAGGGGAACAAAACTCAGAAAGAATCCTTCTGGATGCCCTCAGCTGATCAAAACCAATCCAGGCCCAGTCAGGAACCAATCAGCTCCTTGTTGGAACCGAACAGTCAGTAGCCGGTGCACCAGCTAACAATGTAATCCAAAGGCTCATGACTCTTTGCAAAAAGAACCATCCAACATCCAGTCTATTCCTGCCCTTGCAGAGTTTAAACTAAAGAGCAATTTACTCAGTCCAGGCCTGACTCAGATCTTCCTTGTCCCCACCAACCAGTCACTCACCCACTGACTGACAGAACTACAGGAGAATACAACTGTCCCAACCTGTCAGGGCATTCAGTACGGCTTAAATAGAACAGAGAAGGTGGTACTCACAGTTGACCACACTGTACTAGATTAATTTAGTCAGTGTAGAATTCATTTTGACCACAAAAATAGGAAGGCACATTACTACCTGCGTGGTAGCAGTTTAGGAAAAGGTGAGGTACAGTGAGACACGAGTGTCATGGTGGAACAGTTGCTGTAGATTGGTATGTAGGTGCAGTGAGGATAGGTCATGGCATGCTGGCCTCCATAGCGAGAGTATTTGAGTATCGGAGTAAGGATGTAAGGAGTAAGGAGTAAGGATACACAGGGCCTTGGTGAGTATTGTGTGTAGTTTTGGTTCCCTAATCTGAGGAAGGGTATTCTTGCCGTTAAGGGACGGAGTCCAGCGAAGGTTCACCAGACTGATTCCCGGGATGGCAGGACTGACGTATGAGGAAAGACTGGAGTGACTGGGAAGAATGAGGGAAGGACCACATAGAAACATACAAAACCTTGTTGGGACTGGAAGGTTAAATGTGGGAAGAATGTTCCCGATGCTGGGGAAGTCCAGCACTAGGAGGTCACAGTCGAAGAATAAGGGGTAAGCCATTCAGGATTTAGATGAGGAGGAATTTCTTCACTCAGAGAAGCTGCTGGGGCCAGTTCATTAGATATATTCAAGAGAGAGCTTGACATGGCCTTTGTGGCTAAAGGGATCAAGAGGTATGGAGAGAAAGCGGGAATGGAATACTGAGATTACATGATCAGCCGTGATCACATTGAATAGCGGTGCAGGCTTGAAGGGCCAAATAGCCTACTCCTGCTCCTGTTTTCTATGTTTCTGTGTTTATAATGACAGCAAATTCAAATCATATAAGGATTCTGGCACTGGAGAGTGGCCAGGACACTGACAACAATCAGTGTCTTCATCCTGTCAGTGGTAGGTGCATCTGTGTCTGCGTCTGGTAACGCTGCCCCTTTATATAGAATCACACCTGTGGTTATCTGCTCCACAAAGTGAATTAACCTTGAAGCTGGGAAATAAATAAAGATACACTACGTTTACCAGATTAGTACCGGGATCCTGAACGGCAGACTATGATACAATACAAGGGGAGGGCTCAGAGGCTGCTGGGAGTGACAGTGATTTGGGAATAATGAACTTCAGCAGTGCTGAGAAACGATGTATTCTGTTACAACTTTCCATCCCTCACTCGAACACACCAACAAGGAATTAGAAAGCAGGCCAATCAGCCCTTCACCACTCAAAAAGATCATAGTTCATCTGATTTAACCTCAACTCTACATTCCTACATACTCCTGATAATCTTTCATCACCTTGGGAACCAAGTATCTCCTGAACTCTGTCATAATGATTTAAAGATTCCACATCTACTGCCTTTTGAGGAAGGGAATTCCAAAGACTCAAAACACTCTGAGGGGAAAAAAAAACTGTTTCCACATCTCTGGTTTAAATTGGCACCTCCTTATGTCTAAACTTTGTGACCCCTCGTTCTAGATTCTCCAAAGAGGAATCCTCCTTTCAACACCCACCCAGTCAGGTTCCCTCAGGCTCTTACATGATTCAGTTAAGTCACTTCTCACTCTCTCTCACTCTGGAGGATTATGGCCCAGCCTGTGTAGCTGATCGTCATAAAGCAATCAGGCTCATTCCAGGGATTTGTCCAGTAAACCTCTGAACCGCTTCCAAGTCGTGAACATCCCTCAGTAAGTACTCTGACCTGTACTGTGCACAGTAAGTAATCTGGATGGGGTCTCACCAATACCCCGTGTAACTGAACCATAACCTTCCTCACATTTAATTCCCCTCTCAATAACCTGGAACATTGTTAACTTTCCTGATTACTTGCTGTACCTGCATCCTTCAGTGATTCATGTACCAGGATATCCACATCTCTCTGCCTCTCAGTGCTCTGCAAACTTTCGCTAATGAGATTATTTGCTTCTTTTTTATTCTGTCTGTCAGAGGGACAATTGTACATTTTCCCACATTATACTCCATTTGGCATATCTTTTGTTACTCTCTGATTTTATCTCCAGCATCTGCACTCCTCACTCTCGCCTACTCACTGAACTTACCGATATTCTATTGTAGACTGCATATATTCTCTTGATAACCCAATTTTGATTCATCATTTTAGCAAATTGTGCTATGATGCTGAGGCCCCAGAACTGTTGTACACCTTTTGGACAAGTCACAAAAACACTAATGAAAAGGGAAAACATCATTTTATTTTGTACTGGAAGGAAATGCTGAGTATTTGCCACATGAACGTTGGTTATTACAGACAGTGCCATGGTGCATGCACCCTTTAGAAGATTGATGGGGATGGAGGTGTTCAAATCCTTTGACTTGACATCCTTATTGATAACTAGGAGAAAATGAGGACTGCAGATGCTGGAGAGATAGAGTTGAAAAGTGTGGCGCTGGAAAAGCATAGCAGGTCAGACAGCATCCAAGGAGCAGGAGAATCGATGTTTCAGGCATAAGCCCTTCATCAGAATATGGGGCCGGCAAAGGGGGTTGAGAGATAAATGGGGGAGTATGGGGCTGGGGGCAAGTTAGCTGGGAACGCGATAGGTGGATGAAGGTGGGGGTGATGGTGATAGGTCGGAGCAGAGGGTGGAGCCAATGAGTGGAAAGGAAGATGGACAGGTAGGGTCAAGAGGACAGTGCTAAGTTGGAGGTTGGATCTGGGATGAGGTGGGGGGAGGGGAGATTTCAAAACTGGAGAATTCAATGTTGATGCCATGTGGTTGGAGGGTCCCGAGACATTCTTCCTACAGGGCAAAAGTGAGGACTGCAGATGCTGGAGATCAGAATTTGGATTAGAGTGGTGCTGGAAAAGCACAGCAGGTCAGGCAGCATCCGAAGAGCAGGAAAATTGACATTTCGGGCAAAAGCCCTTCATTAGGAATGTTGATATTCTTACAATTGGCAGGTGGCTTTGACTTGTTGGAGGAGGTCCAGGATTTGCATGTCCTCGTACGAGTAGGAGGGGAAGTTGAAATGGTTGGCCACAGGACAATGGGATTGGTTGGTGCATGCAGACCAGAGATGTTCCCTGAACCGCTCCATAAGTTGGCACTCAGTCACCCTGATGAAGGGGAGACCACATCGAGAGCAACTGCTGCAAATCAGCCGACTCTAAAACTATAAACCCAAGCTTAGCTTTACGTGTCAAAATAATATTTGGAATTTCCACAGTTCCTACAGCGTAAACACTTTTAAAGGCAAGTGATCACTGCTAATAATTTCTTTTGGTGAGGATGCAGATGGGTGGTCGATATTGGATCAGGGAAGATCCCTGGGGACTCTCAGACACTTTAAATTGGTTCCAGCTGGAGTTTCGTACATTTTAACAATGTATTAATATGCATAAGATGTGACAAAATCCTGCTATTACGCTGTTAAGATATAGGAGCAGGAATAGACCATTCAGCCATTCAGTGAGATCGTGGATGCTCTGATAATCCTCAACTCCACTTGTCTGCCTTTTCCCCATAACCCTTGATTCCTTACTGATTAACAATGTCTATCGCAGCCTTGAATACACTTCCACCAGTCTGAACAGCTTTCGGCAGTAAAGAACTCCACAGATTCCCTAGCCTCAGATTGAAGGAATTTCTCCTCATCCATATCTGAAATGTGTGACCCCTTATTCTGAATTAAAAATCACATCACACCAGGTTATAGACCAATAGGTTTATTTGGAAGTACTAGCTTTCAGAGTGCTGCTCCTCTGTCAGGTAGTGAAGGAGTGGCACTCCGAAAACTAGTGCTTCCAAATAAACGTGTTGCTCTCGAACCTGGTGTTGTGTGATTTTTAACTTTGTCCACCCCAGTCCAGCAGTGGCACCTCCACATCACGGCCCTTATTCTGAGACCATGAACCCTGGTCCTTGACTCTCCCACAAGGGAAAATAACATCCCTGCATCTATTCAGTCCAGACCCTTATGGATCTTGTACGTTTCAACAACTTCTTGTTCCTCGAGATTCCAATGATCCAGGTCCAATCTACTCAGCCTCCCTTCACTAGGGTCCACAAAACCCAGGAGCAGCTGAGCAAAACTTCTCAGGGTTGCCTCCAATGCCAGCATAGCTTTCCTCAGATAAGGAGCCAGCAAAAGCACTTTCCATCAGGAGGTGAAGAGAAAAAGACTGATGGAGATAAACGTAGTTCCCTCATAGTCAGAAACAGGGGACTTTAAAATGGGGAGTAAAGGAATGGCTGACCCACTATATACATAGTCGAGAGTGTGGTGCTGGAAAAGCACAGCAGGAGAATCAGCCCCTTTCCTGATGAAGGGCTTATGTCCGGAACATCAATTCTCCTGCTCTTCAGATGCTGCCTGACCTGCTGTGCTTTTCCAGCACCACATACTCGACTCTGATCTCCAGCATCAGCAGTCCTCACTTTCTCCCAACCAAATACATACTTCGGTTCAGCCTTCTCAAGAAGGGGCAGAAGACTGGAGGGTGGCTAATGTGGTGCCATTATTGAAGAAAGATGGTAAGGAAAAGCCAGGGAACTACAGACCGGTGAGCCTGACGTCAGCGATGTTGTTGGAGGGGACCCTGATGGACAGAATTAACGTGTATTTGGAAAGGCAGAGGCAGTTCAGGTCTAGAGAACACGGATTTGCGTGTGGGAAATTGTGGCTGATGAACTTCATTCGGTTTTTTGATGAAGAAACAATAAAGATTGGAGAAGTTAGGGCAGTGGGCGTTGTCTATATGGACTTCAGCAAGGCAGTCCAGAAGATTCCACATAAAAGGCTGGTTAGTAAGGGTAGATCACATGGAATCCCTGGCAACCTAGCCATTGGATACAAAATTGTCTTGAAGGGGTGGTGCTGGACGGTTGCTTTTCAGATTGGAGGCCTGTGACCAGGGGTGTGCCACAAGCATCGGGCCTGGGGTCCACTATTTTTTGTCATCTACAGAAATTATTTGGAAGCGAATAAAGGAGGAAAGGTTAGTAAGTTTGCAGAAGACACCAAGATTGACCACATGAGAAACAAGCCCAATACTGCAGCCACCTGACCTTTCTCAATTCTTGTTCACAAACAGCTCATCACTCAAGACCTACATTTTCAATCCTCAAAACCTAGACCCATCTTCAATGCTCCATACTTTCAATACCTCCAACACCTCCACAAACAATTCTCTGTCTGGATTTTCCACTCCACCATCTCTGCAATGCTCCGGCACCTCCATTCCCTCTCCTCATCCCTCCCATCAGCTCAAGGCCTCCCTTTCCCAAATGTGTGGGGACCTCTACTCTTCTATATCCAACGCAGAATCCATGTGCTCAATAAACGGCTTTTTTGTTCCATATCAGACATAAAAAGCCGTAAGTTCACAACACTCTCCTCTCCTCACCTCCAATCGCAGAACTCACTGACCGTTCGAAATCAGCGCCCTGGTTCCGGCAGCCTCCAGGCTCCCCCTCTTCCACCCCATTGTTGCCATTACCCACGTGCAGGCCTCATCCAGCACCGGGCCTCTCCAGTCCAACTCCACTTCCAGTTCGGATGCTGCTTCCCTTTCCGGTCCGGCAACCATTGACCCAGAACTCACAGGAACTCACCTTCACCCTCTATTTCCGCTTCAGATGACACCTCAGATGCTGGCTGGGATTCCATCAATGAAGGGACTGGAATCAGCCTCAACTTCCCTCCTACTCCCACCCACACTCCGGACTGTGCCCACTCTCCAATCAACACACCAACTCTAATCTCCAGGGTCACTCCTGGGTCCTACTGCCCACCTGCAGCCAGACAGCACACCATTTCTCCCACCCTCACAATGTACCCTACCACTCCACCCCTCCTCCCTCCTCTCTACCTCATCCATCCCACACCCCTCCCCATACGGTGGTTCAGTGGTTAGCACTGCTGCCTCACAGCACCAGGGTCCCAGGTTCGATTCTAGTCTCGGGCAACTGTCAGTGTGGAGTTTCTCAACAGTTTCCTCATTTCCCCTCACCCCAGTTCCAATCTTCCAGCTCAGCACTGTCCCCATGACTTGTCCTATCTGCCTATCTTCTTTTCCACCTATCCACTCCACCCTCCTTCCGGACCTATCACCTTCATCCCCTCCCCCACTCACCTATTGTCCTCTAATCTACTTTCTCCCCACCCCTACCCTCCTCTCATTTATCTCTCCACCCTTCAGGCACTCTGCCTGTATTCCTGATGAAAGGCTTTTGCCTGGAATGTCGATTTTCCTGCTCCTCGGATGCTGTCTGAACGACTGTGCTTTTCCAGTGCCTCTAATCCAGAATCTGGTTTCCGGTATCTGCAGTCATTGTTTTTACTCGTGTGGAGTTTGCACATTCTCCCCGTGTCTGCGTGGGTTTCCTCCCACAGTCCAAAAATGTGCAGGTTAGGTCAATTGACCATGCTAAGTTGCCTATAGCATTAGTCAGAGGGAATGGGTTACTCTTTGGAGGGTTGGTGTGGACTTGATGGGCTGAAGGACTTGTTTCCACACTGTAGGAAATCTAATCTAATCTAATCTACCTAACCCCATCCCACACCCTACCCCTCTCTTTCCCCTCCCACAATGATTCCACCCCCCCCACATTGCCCTTCCCCCCTTTAGCCTCCTCAAGACGCCCCCAAAACCCCACCCCTGAGCCTTGTCACATATTCACTGCTCCCCACCTCAACCTTGAACTCTCTGAGGCCGAACAGTATCTTCTCAGGAAAGGACTCACAATCGTGCCCCTCCATCACATCCTCTGCCCCCGCTCCACTCTCGACAACAGGTTCCGTGCCCGCCACAATGTGGAGCTCTTCCTCCACTGCCTCCGTCTTCATGTCTTTTTTTTTGACAAAGCCTCCCCACCACCCTTCAATGACTCATTCTCTAACCTCCAACCTTCCTCGTCGTTTTGCACTCGTCCCGGTGGCTTTGTGCCCACTCTAGATTGCTGACATTGGCCGCCACAATTTCTCCACCCACCCCTCCCCCACTCCAAGCTGACCCCCTCTGAACGTGCGGCAGTCTACTCTCTCCCCACCAAGCCCCAGTTCATCATCAAACCCGCTGATAAAGGTGGGGCGGTGGAAGTGTGGAGAATGAACCTTGATGCCACAGAGGTCGAATGCCAACTCTCTGACACCACATCCTTCCTCACCCTTGCCCATAAACCCACCGTGACCCATCATACCAAAATCACATGCACTGTCCGTGCCCTCACCGCCTTCGGTGATCTCCCCTTCCACTGTCTCCAAATTCATGGTCCTCCAGCCCTGCACTGCCCACTTCTACCTGCTCCCCAAGATCCACAAGCCCAACTACCCTGGCTGACCCATTGTCTCGGCATGCTCGTGCCCCACCGAACTCATCTCGACCTATCCTCGACTCCATCCTCACCCCCTTAGTTCAGGCACTTCCGCGACACCAACCACATCCTCCACCTCTTCAGCAACTTCCCGATCCCCAGCCCACAAGTGTTTTATCTTCACCAAGTCCTGATACATGCCCGTACCCCACACAGACGGCCAGCAAGCCCTCAGTTTTTTTTCCGTTCCAACAGACCCATCCAGTCCCCCTCCACCAATCCCCTCTGCTGCCTTACCAAATTAGTCCTCACCCTCAGCTTTTTCCATTTTCTCCAAATCCAGGCAGTGGCCACAGGACTCGGATGGGCAGACTATTGAGTTGGATGATCAACCATGCGCTATGAATGGTGGAGCAGACTTGATGGGCCAAATGGTCTACTCCTACTTCTATTTTCTATGTACCTATATTTCTAAATCTGTTCACAGTATTCCAGCTGGGTTCTGCCCAGTCCCTTATACAGTTTTAACAAACCTTCCCTCCTTTTCAACCCTATTCCCTTTGAAATAAAGGCCAACATTCCAACAAGGCCTCACTCTGGGATCAGACTTGTCCACTATTATCATCATGATGCCCCTCACATTTACTGTGATAGCGGCTGGCCCCTTGCCCAAACTGACATCAGAGAATGTGCTGTAGTTGGGGGCTCTGTATAACCCAGCCCCACATCACACAGTGCATTGACTCTCTAACTCACTGACAGGAATCTGTGATCTTGTATTAACATCATCGTGACAGGCAATGAGGTGAAAGAGGGGTCTCAGACCCAGTGGGGAAACTTGAATACATTGTCTTTGTTTACAACATGGAAACAGTGAAACTCACAGTGACCCAGTTCGTATCCTAAATATCCATTGAGTCCATTATTGTAGAAAATGTTGGCAACTTCACATCTCGTCAAGACAACGGCATCTGTGACTGTGAGCAGCAGACCGAGAGCAACAAATGTGTTCATCGTCTGAGGCTGAAATATTCAGTTCCACTCACAGTCTTCCCCAAACGGGAGTCTGCAATACAAGAGGAGGAAGAAAAATTACTTTTTAAATTGCTGAATATCCCAGTGAGTTAACAATAACCAGAGGGTGGTTGTTACAAACAGACTGTGGGTGAGGTTCCCCATTTCATTCCCCTCCCACACCAGTAACCCCCCAAACTGTCACATTCCCGGGTGTGAGGGGATGGACTGGTTCCCCTCTTTCTCCACCCAGCCCCTCGGTTGGTTAGACACTTGTGGATGTCTTTCTCCCAAACCACATGAACTGATACCTTCAAAGGAACAATTTAAACAGGCTTTCTGGCATAAGCAGCAGCTGAGTTTATTAATGACTAAACGCGGGCAAATTAATAACATAACACACAGGCACATGGATTAGAAATTAGAGATGAGGCTAACTAAAAGCAAAAAATCACTCAGATGTTGCAGAGTCATCGAGTCAGAGAACTGTGTGGCAATTCAACAAACCCTTCAGTTCAACTTGTTCATGCTGATCAGGTTTTCTAACCTGAACAAATTCTATTTTCCTATTTTTGGCCCAAATCCCTCTGAACCTTTTCCTATCCTGTCCAAATATCTGATAAGTGGTGTAAGTGTACCTGCCTACTCCACTTTCTCAGTCCGCTGTCTATATATACACCAAACTCTGTATGAAAATATTTGCCCCTCAGGTCTCTTTTAAATCTTTCCCCTTTTACCTGTAGGTTTGGACTCCCCTATCCTGGGGAAAACACGTTCGCAATTCACCTTATCTATGCTGCGCATGATTCTATAAACCTCTACAGACCTCAGCCTCATGTGCTCCAGGAAGAAAGTTTCTGCATATCCAGCCTCTTCTTATGATCAAGAGTTCCAGAGTTGGTAACATCCTTGTCAATCTTTCTTGAGCCCTTTCCAATTTTTAACATCTTCCTTTGAAGGAAAGTCAGAATTGTACTGTAAATGTGTTGTACAGCTACAGCATTACATACCAATGCTGTGACCAATGAAGGCAAGTATGCCAAATGTCTTCTTCACTATACTGTCTACCTGTGACCCCATTTTCAAGGAGCTATGTACCTGAACCCCTCTGTCTCTGTTTGGCAACACTTCCCAGGGCACTACCATTAACTGTATTCTGGAATAGATTCAGAATTGTACACAAAGTGCAGACAGTGGAACATTGCAGCCTTTTCAGAGAAGGTTACTGGTCAACCATCAAGAAATTACAGCTCAGTCTGTTTGGACTCACCTTTTCCCACTTTGAAAGGCTGTTGTTTCAGGTTCTGTGTGCATTCAGATGTGTACAAAGTTAAAAATCATACAACACCAGGTTATCGTGCAATAGGTCTGGCAGCATCTGTGGAAAGAAAGCAGAGTTAACATTTCAACTCCTGGGACTCTCTACCAGCAATTTCAGTGTTTGTTTCAGATTTTCAGTTCCCACAGATCATTGAATCTCTACACTGTGGAAGCAGGCCTTTCGGCCTATCAGGTTTATCTTGGCCCTCCAAACACTGACCCTTCATTTCCCATGGCTAGCCCATCTAACCGACACATCACTGGACACTATGGGCAAGTTAACATGGCCAATCCATGTAATTTGCACATCTTTGGAATCTGGGAGGAGACCAGAGCAGCCAAAGGAAATCCAAACACACATGGGGGAGAATGTGCCAACTCCACACAAACAGTCACTCAAAGTTGGAATCCAACTGGGTCCCTGGCGCTATGAGGCAACAGCACTAACCACTGAGCTACTGTACCACACCAGGCTCTCTGCCAGGATCTCTCTGCAGGCCAGGTACAATCTCTTGTATACACCAGCAGCCCTGCACTACATTGCTCAGGTCCTAACGTCATCAATGAGGCCTGTTCGTGAAAATAATATCAAACTGGGTAAGAGCAGAAATGAGGCAAGTCTTTTCCAACTTTCAACTGGATTGTGTCTGATATGTTGCTGATATTAATTTAACCACCTTAGCTCTGGAGATGGTGGTATAGTGGGTATCTCACTGAATGAGTAAATCAGAGTGGTCTGGGCCCAGTCTGTTCCTATACCACGTGGCTGATGGTGAAGTTTGTATTGTGTTACCAAATCTAGATTAAAAAGCTGGGCATGGACAGAGTAATAACAGTTGTTTCTTGCTGCTTTACAGAATGGAATCTGCTGTCCTTACCTGGTCTGAACGACATGTGACTCTAGACCCACAGCAATGTGGCTCACTCTTAACGGCCCTCAGTAATATTCTGGCAATCCACTCAGTTCAGGGACATTTAATGATGGACAACAGATCCATGCCCTGCCAACAATACCCACGTCCCATGACAGATTTCTGTAAATCCCGTTCTCCTTTCACCCACAAAGCTGATGATTTCAGTTTGGAGATTTTCACTGGGCCCCAGTCACAGTGACAGGTATACAGTGACAATCCCCAGACCCTCACAGTCAGGGCTTCCTCACCCTTCAGCACAACCGACTAAAAATACCAGAGACTGCAGATCATGCTTTGAACTCCTCCGTCATTTCAGAACCCACCAAAATGGACAGGAAGTAAGTGATCCATCATGGACCATGGTTAAGTCCTTACTGACTGACCCGGCAGAGCAATGGGAATCTCGGTTGCAAGTTTCACTGGAATGTCTCTCCCTCTGACTGTACACAGTCCCTCAGTACTGCACAGATTCCACCCACCTGGATTATGGGCCCAAGCCGGGGGTGTGTGTGAATTGAGCTCGAACTGTAAGTGCTTCCCCCGATCTGGTTGCACTTGACCCTGGTCGGCTCATTCCACAAGGACACCTTTCCAAATACACAGAGTGGGAGAGACAGCTACCCACCTCACAGGGATGGATGTTGGAGCACACTTCACTCACGGCACTGTATTCTGATCATGCAAAGTAATTACACTGTGAGATGTGGGTTTCTTTAAGCGACCTTCTGAAGCTGCATCGATTTACAGATTTCCTTTCCTAAGCTACTGCTCAGTTACACATCGGAATAATTGTACAGACTTACCGTGTGTTAGAAGGAAGTGGGCTGGGTGAACAGGCTGTCCCTCAGGCTCCACTGGCAAAGAAAGACAAATATCCCCACCTTAAATCCAGCGGGCGAAGTGAGATCACTGTCCTTTCTAATCCCATCCGCCCCTCCATAACTGAAAACAACATGTTCCTCTCTCACTGCCAATAGGAACTAACGTGAAACTTCCAATGATTGAATTCTGGTTTTGGCAACTCTCCCCCTCCTGGAAGCTGGGGCTGAGAGACTGAAGTGAATGGGAAGGAGGGACGGTGGGCTGAGGTGTGTCGAGGCTAGGTGGGTTAATGAGCTAGAGACATACTCAACAGGACTCAGTGTCCAACAGTTCTTCAAAGCACAGGGTGGGACATGGCGTTCGTGCCCAATGTGGTCAACACCTTATCATTAACCCAATGTCCTGCTCAGGATAGAACATCATGTCCCTGTGCTCACATCTTGCTGTTTAAACAGTAGAGCAGCACAAAACATTACTAACCAGTGAGATAAGAAATAAGAAAGGTAGATGTGCTGTACATCTTACTGGGCGGTCATCCTCACACAGAAACATGGACCCTCTGGCCTATTGAAGGGCATCAGGTTCTGATAAATCTATAAAGAGCCAACCCCTTAACCTATTGCAGAGTTCTGGAGTTCAAAGTTCATATCCTGCCTCACCTCCAATAATCAGAGAGTCATAGAGTCACACAGCACAGAAACAGACCCCTCGGTCAAATCAGTCCATACTGACCATACTCCCAAACTAAATTAGTCCCACCTGCCTGTTCCTGACCCATATCCCTCTAAATCTTTCCTATCCATGTACTTATTAAAGTGCCTTAATCATGTGGAAGATCATTTTGAAATATATCTTTTGTAGGGTTTCTGGTTTGTGATCAGTAACTTGCTGAGTTCGAGATGGTTCGAATTGCCACCAGAAGCCTGGTTCTGACACAGGAAAGTGAAATAAAGGCGGCAGGAGACAGTGTTTCAGGGCAAAAGAATCTCTACATTTATTAAATACAAAAAGGTAAGTATAATACAAAAAATAAAAGCCAAATGCATTTGAACAGTGAAATTGACACAGTTATACAGAGAACATAATTACGGATGCAAACAAATTAAACAGAGGTTTAAACACTATTAGAGATGAAACAGCAGTTTTAATCACAAACACTTTAATCAGTTTCCTAACCTTGGGATTCCTGCACTGTCACCAACCTCCCTTCACCCTCCCTGCTGGCTAGTTTGGAAACTTTGGGGTCTCAGGAGTTTACACTCACCACTGAGGAGAATTCATGATTATGAAATACAGTTGGCTGTTCCTGTTTGCTAAACCCGGTGCCTTGATGAAAACTTCAGATGGTGTAGGCCTGGGTTGAGTCCGCTGATGTAGTAGGACCTGTATTGGATTTCTTGAGAGAGTACATGGTTTTCCTTACTTCCTGGTGGCTTTTGCGAGCTGGGTTCCACCTCACGATGTCGGGTGAGTCGGTGGTTTTCGAAGGTTGTCACTTCTCAGGTCTGCTGGTTGTGGTTGGTCGCCGTTGGTTCCCCTGGCACAGAACAGGCCTGTGTTGGTAGATTTCAGGATTGCCATCAGGATCCCTCTTCCAATGATGGCTGTGGGAATCACTGTCAGGGCCGTAGCTATCTGGGATCTTTCTCCTGGTGCTAGTATTTTATATCTATCTTCATGTTTGAACACACCAAAAACATCTGAACTTTATTCAGAAAACAAAGGGCCAACAGGATCGGGGATTTTAAAGGAAGGTAACCCATAGAAATGTAGAGGAGAGAAAGTAGGCAGCCTCTGGTCCTGGGAGTATGCATCTTTGCGTCTTAAAGGAAGGGACATGTCTTGTTTATTTAGAAAACTTTGCTGCTGGTAACAATTGTGCTCTGTTGATTCTGTTTGGGTGTCTCTTGGATCCTGAGAGCTCTTTGCCGAGTGTACAATATTAATTTGCCCAGCTCTGTCAGTGATTATCAGGGAAAGGAATACACAGTGTGAGCCAGCAGTCGGTGATGCAGGTCACAAGGTTATTGGGACACAACAAAGGTAAGAATTAAACTTTTACAGTTTTAACATTAACAACTTTATCAGGATTTAGACAACTTTCAGAAACATAAAAACTTCTTGAACACTCGTAGCTTTGGCTGGTTTGTTGAATTCTTTGCTTTTTTTAATTGCAACAATAAACTTTATTCATAAAACTATCTTTATAAACATATATAGTCACAAATGCGGTTTAATTCTGTACACTAGCATATGAAGAAACAAACACTGGGATTTGACTCCATCCAACAAACAAACCAAAGACATCTCTTTCTTATTCAAGACTGTATTTACAGACATTTGAGGTACTGGGAGGGTCTGATAACTGAATGAAGCCACATTTACCTTCAACAGAACATCCTCAGACTGTAGCCTTTCCCACTGCGCCTTAGCAGCAACTGGCCCAAGCTTTAGTGTGTCCCTCAAATGTGTAGTCTTGTGCCTTGGAATATGCCAGTCTGCAACACTCAGTCAAGGTCAATTCCTTGTTTTGGAAGACCAACAAGTTTCGGGCAGACCAAAGAGCGTCTTTCGCTGAGTTAACGATCTTCCAGACGCAGTCGATGTTTATCTCGGTGTGTATCCTGGGGGAACAGCCCGGAGAGCACAGAGCCATGTGTCCTGGGGGTACAGCCCGGAGAGCACAGAGCCATGTGTCCTGGAATAACAGCCCGGAGAGCACAGAGCCGTGCGTCACGGGGAACAGCCCGGAGAGCACAGAGCTGTGTGTCCTGGAATTACAGCCCGGAGAGCACAGAGCCATGTGTCCTGGAATTACAGCCCGGAGAGCACAGAGCCATGTGTCCTGGAGGAACAGCCCAGAGAGCACAGAGCCCTGTGTCCTGGGGGTACAGCCCGGAGAGCACAGAGCCATGTGTCCTGGGGGTACAGCCCGGAGAGCACAGAGCCATGTGTCCTGGGGGTACAGCCCGGAGAGCACAGAGCCATGTGTCCTGGGGGTACAGCCCGGAGAGCACAGAGCTGTGCGTCACGGGGAACAGCCCAGAGAGCACAGAGCCGTGTGTTACGGGGAACAGCCCAGAGAGCACAGAGCTGTGTGTCACGGGGAACAGCCCAGAGAGCACAGAGCCGTGTGTCACGGGGAACAGCCCAGAGAGCACAGAGCCCTGTGTCCTGGAGGAACAGCCCGGAAAGCACAGAGCCGTGTGTCCTGGGGAACAGCCCGGAGAGCACAGAGCCATGTGTCCTGGGGAACAGCCCGGAGAGCACAGAGCCCTGTGTCCTGGAGGAACAGCCCGGAGAGCACAGAGCCCTGTGTCCTGGAATAACAGCCCAGAGAGCACAGAGCCATGTGTCCTGGGGAACAGCCCGGAGAGCACAGAGCTGTGTGTCCTGGAGGAACAGCCCGGAGAGCACAGAGCCATGTGTCCTGGGGAACAGCCCAGAGAGCACAGAGCCGTGTGTCCTGGGGAACAGCCCGGAGAGCACAGAGCCATGTGTCCTGGGGGTACAGCCCGGAGAGCACAGAGCCGTGCGAGACGGGGAATAGCCCAGTGAGCACAGAGCTGTGTGTCCTGGGGGTACAGCCCGGAGAGCACAGAGCCATGTGTCCTTGGGGTACAGCCCGGAGAGCACAGAGCTGTGTGTCCTGGGGGTACAGCCCGGAGAGCACAGAGCCCTGTGTCCTGGGGGTACAGCCCGGAGAGCACAGAGCTGTGTGTCCCGTAGCTGCTTGGGACGAAGCTCCAGAAGAAAAGCTGTATCTCTCTCTCTAGACTTCCTTTGCAAAGGCACATTCCAGGAGGAGGTGTGTGACAGTCTCTATGCTCCACTCCTCCCCCACCCTGCCCCATACCCCACACCCCACACCCCACACCCCACACAGCCACTTCAAGGCACTAGTGCAGAGAGTCTGGCCAGGCAGGAAGGATGTGGTAGGCAGTGCTCTTCTTGCCACTAGCTAAGCGGTGTCTTGGTGCTTGTTGGAAAGGTCTGGTGATCAGGTATCCTGACAAATGACTGACAATCTGCTCAGGGAACCACCAATATGATCCCCCTTCTCCTTTTCCCTCGAGGACACTTTGTGCTGACCACTTCCTGATGGATTTGTGATTTCTCTACAAAGGATGAGTGAGATGGAACAGTCCAAGAACTTGGAGCGTTCTGCAGCAACAAGACAAGTCCTATTCTTAGCAGCACTGGGGACAGCTAGAACCTCAGTACTTAGTGACACTCAGTGTTTGTGCACCAAGGGTCTACATGCAGCTTGATGCAGCCACATACAAAGGTGGCCATCAGGATAAAGGTGGTATTGGGTACATTACTCCCCTGCTCTTATCCATGGTGTCTGTGCAAACACAATCCACCTTAGACCTCTGGAAGAAGTGGAAGATAACTCAGGTGATTGCAATAGTGCAGGTTTGGGGAATGGGCCAGACCAGAGCCACATACAACAACAGAGAGAATGCCTCCCAGCATCCATTCTCTGGTCTCTAGTTAGAGCGGAGAATGAGATTTCGCTTCAGCCCAACCAGGTTCTTATGCCTTCCGGGCTATCCCAAAGACCTAACCAATCAGAGCATCGAGTTAATTGGTTTTGATCAACTTGAAATGTGGCTTGCTAAATACTTTCGGGCCTGAAAGTCTGGTTTTGGACTGAGAATATGCAGTTTTACCGAGTCACGTCTGTCCTGTGTACCGAGTGGTGAACTGTTTGTTAGGAAGTGTGGAATTGCCCTTTCACACCTGCTGGTGTCTTCTGGAGCCTCTCTGGGTTTTTTTTAATGAGCTAAGCTTGCTTCTTGTAGGAGCCCATCTCCAGACAGACTTGTCTCTGTATGTCTGCTTGCCTTGGCTGAGGTATTTCCAGCATACCTTGGTTCTTGGCCAGTTTTTGAGGCCTGTTTATTTCAGTTGCTGTGCTTGTATTTCTGACTTGACTTTCTAATGTTTCTATTTGGCTTGAGCAGTCAGAGGCTGCTATAGTTTTGCAGCTAACGTGTGTAATTAATGGCACTGTAGCTTCATATTGGCAGTCATCTTCCAAAAGCTGTCAATGATTGGAGGAGTTGGTGTTGGACTGGGGTGGGCAAAGTTAAAAATCACACAACACCAGGTTATAGTCCAACAGGTTTAATTGGAAACACTAGCTTTCGGAGCGACGCTCCTTCATCAGGTAGCTATGAAACAGGACATTAAGACACAAAATTTATAGCAAAAGATCTCAATGTCATGTCACTGATGTGATATATTGAACACACCGAGATTGCTGCAAAGTCTTTCACCTTTGAGAATAGGTTGCAGGTTTTGGCTTAACAGCAATCTAGGTTTGTTCAATATCTCAGGTGCGGCACAGTGGCTCAGTGGTTAGCACTGCTGCTTCACAGCGCCAGGGATTGCAGCTCGGGGGACTGTCTGTGTGGAGTTTGCACATCCTCCCCGTGTCTGCATGGGTTAGCTTCGGGTGCCCTGGTTTCCTCCCACAATCCAAAGCTGTGCATGTCATGTGGATTGGCCATGCTAAATGCCCATAGTGTTCAGAAATGTGTATGTTAAGTGCATTAGAAAAAAGGTAAATATAGAGTAGGGGAAGTGGGTCTGGGTGGGTTACTCTTTGGAGGGGCGGTGTGGACTTGTTGGGCCAAAGGACCTGTTTCCACACTGTAGGGAATCTATGATATCATTTCAGTTTGTGATCTCTTGCTATAAATTCTGTGTCTTATGATCCTGTTCCATGGCTACCTGTGTAATAGCTGACCATGTAATAATAAGGCCTGCTGTGTGGGCGCATGGGGTAAGGATGTGGGAGAATACACAAATGGCTATTCATCCTCCCAGGCTGACCGTTATCCACTCCTTTGACTATCCAACCATTCTTCACTCTCTTTGTACTCTATCTCCATGTATTGTTTACTCCTTCTCCTCTGCCCCATGATGTTATTACCTCTATAAAGTCACCCCTCAACTTTCTATGCTGTAGTGATAAAAGTCCCAGCCTTAAGTTAGTACAGTCGCTCGGTGGTTAGCACTGCTGCCCCACAGCGCCAGGGACGCAGGTTTGATTCCATCCAGGGGCAACTGTCTGTGTGGTATTTGTACGTTCTCCCTGTGTCTGTGCGGGTTCCCTCCCACAGTCCAAAGATGTGTGGGTTCGGTGGATTGGCTGCAGGATGTGCTGACTAGGTAGGTTAGCAATGGGAGATGCAGCGGAACAGGGATAGGAAGTCTGGGTGGGATGCTCTTTGGAGGGTCAATGTGTATTTGATGGGCTGAATGGCCTATTTCCACACTGTCGGGATTCAATGATATGTTGTCAGACAGCAAAGGACAAAAGGACAGTCTTCCAACTGGAAAATTCAGATTTAAACAGAAACGTTAAATCCCTCAAGATTTCCAATCAGGAGAAGATAGTTTACCCCGCAAATTATCAAAACCAAATTGAGACAGAGAACAGAAATGCTGAGAACGTGCAGGGGAAGGTTCAGGAGTCAGGAATTGAGACTCAGCAATTGGAAAGGAAATGTGAAGATTTCCAGGCAGCAGTTTTGGTGGTGCATGAAACACAGTTTGAGGGACATATGCAGAATACTCATCATCCGAAATGCCATCAAGAAATTGATGCCTCAAAGTCACAGCTTTCCAGCCACAGAATGTTCCTCTGTGCTTTGGAGCCCAAACAGAAATTAGGGGGAAAATGTGGGAATTCTGATGAGGGATTGGTGGAGGATGAAATCTCATGCATTTCAGTTCAGGGCAAGGAATATAGTTAAAATCCCAACCTCGGCACCTCTCTATCAGACTCTATCAACAAACACATCGACCTGGACCCAATATACCGGCCACTGCAGTGGACAGCTGGAACTGACAACCGGAAGCGGCAGAGACAGGCCACTATAAATGCCGGAGGAAACAGCACTGAAGTGCTTCACAGGAGGCTTCCAAGCACTGAGGATGTCACCTAGACTGGGGACGAAACGTTTGCAAGACAAATTCCCAGCTCGGCGAACAGAACCACAACAACGAGCACCCGAACTACAAATCTTCTCCCAAACTTTGAACTCGGCACCTCTCTGCCATGCTCAGGTTCCCTGTACCTGTCTAGAGCAGGATCTGGCACAAACCCAAGGTTAAGACAAAAAAATATCGTATTCAGTTCTGGTCACTCAGTTGTAGGAAGGACATTATCAAGCTGGAGAGGGTTCAGAAGAGATTTACCAGGATGTTGCTGGGTATGAAAAGTTTGAGTTACAAAGAAAGGCTGGATATAGAACATAGAACATAGAACATAGAACATTACAGCGCATAGAACATTTGGCCCTCGATGTTGCGCCGCCCTGTCATACTAATCTGAAGCCCATCCCACCTACACTATTCCATGTACATCCATATGCCTGTCCAATGACGACTTAAATGCACTTAAACTTGGCGAATCTAGTACCGTTGCAGGCAAAGCATTCCATACCCTTACTACTCTCTGAGTAAAGAAACTACCTCTGACATCTGTCTTGTACCTATCTCCCCTCAATTTAAAGTTGTGTCCCCTCGTGTTTGCCGTCCGCATACTTGGAAAAAGGCTCTCCCTGTCCACCCTATCTAACCCTCTCATTATCTTGTATGTCTCTATTAAGTCACCTCTCAACCTTCTTCTCTCAAACGAGAACAGCCTCAAGGCCCTCAGCCTTTCCTCGTAAGACATTCCTTCCATACCAGGCAACATCCTAGTAAATCTCCTCTGCACCCTTTCCAAAGCTTCCCCATCCTCCTTATAATGCAGTGACCAGAACTGTACACAATACTCCAAGTGTGGCCGTACCAGAGCTTTGTACAGCCGCAGCATAACCTCCTGGTTCCGGAACTCAATCCCTCTATTAATTAAGGCCAAAACACTGTATGCCTTCTTAACAACCCTGTCAATCTGGGTGGCAACTTTCAGGGATCTGTGTACATGGACACCGAGATCTCTCTGCTCATCTGCACTCCCAAGAATCTTACCATTAGCCCAGTACTTTGCATTCCGATTACTCCGTCCAAAGTGTATCACCTCACACTTGTCCACATTAAACTCCATTTGCCACCTCTCAGTCCAGCTCTGCATCCTATCTATGTCTCTCTGCAACCTACTACATCCTTCGTCACTATCCACAACTCCATTGACCTTAGTGTTGTCCGCAAATTTACTAACCCACCCTTCTAACCCCACATCCAGGTCATTTAGAAAAATGACGAACAGCAATGGACCCAACACCGACCCTTGCGGTATGCCTCTAGTAACTGGACACCAAGATGAACATGTTCCATCAACTACAACCTTCTGTTTTCTTTCAGTGAGCCAATTACTGATCAAAAATGCTAATGCCTCCCACAATCCCATTCCTTCGCATTTGGTATAACAGCCTACTGTGGGGAACCTTATCGAACGCCTTGCTGAAATCCATATACACCACATCAACCAGTTTACTCTCATCTACCTGTTTGGTCACTTTGTCAAAAAACTCAATAAGATTCGTTAGGCACGACCTACCCTTCACAAAACCGTGCTGACTATCCCTGATCAGATTATTCTTATCTAGATGGTTATAAACCCTATCTCTTATAACCTTTTCCAACACTTTACCAACAACTGAAGTGAGACTCACTGGTCTGTAATTACCAGGGTTGTCTCTACTACCCTTTTTGAACAAGGGAACCACATTTGCTATCCTCCAGTCCTCAGGCACTATTCCTGTAGACAATGATGATTTGAAGATCAATGCCAACGGCTCGGCAATCTCTTCCCTTGCTTCCCAGAGGATCCTAGGATAGATCCCATCCGGCCCAGGGGACTTGTCTATTTTCACACTCTGCAGTATTTCGAATACCTCTTCCTTGTGAACCTCAATCTCTTCTAGTCTAGATGCAAGTATCTCTGTGTCTTCCTTGCCAACATTTTCATTTTCTATCGTGAACACTGTCGAAAAATATTTATTTAGTGCTTCCCCTATCTCCTCTGACTCCACACACAACTTCCCACTATTATCCTTGATTGGCCTTAATTTAACTCTCATCATTCTTTTATTCCTGACATACCTATGGAAAGCCTTAGGGTTAACCCTGATCCTATCCACCAACAACTTCTCCTGGCTCTTCTGAGCTCTCTTTTTAGGTCTTTCCTGACTTCCTTGTAACCCTCAAGCGCCCTAACTGTGTTTTCACATTTTGTCCTAACATAAGCCTTCTTCTTCTTGACCAGGGATTCCACTTCTTTAGTAAACCACGGCTCACGCATTCTATATCTTCCTCCCTGCCTGACAGGTACATACTTATCTAGGACACACAGGACCTTTTCCTTGAATAAGCTCCACATTTTTAATGTGCTCATCCCCTGCAGTTTCCTTCCCCATTCTATGCTTCCTAAATCTTTCCTAATTGCATCGTAATTGCCTTTCCCCCAGCTGTAACTCTTGCCCAGTGGTATACACCTATCCCTTTCTATCACTAAAGTAAACATAACAGAATTGTGATCGCTATCACCAAAGTGCTCACCTACTTCCAAGTCTAACACCTGGCCAGGTTCGTTGCCCAGTACTAAATCTAATGTGGCTTCGCCCCTTGTAGGCCTGTCTACATACTGTATCAGGAAGCCCTCCTGCACACACTGGACAAAAACTGACCCAGCTATAGTACTCGTACTGTAGTGATCCCAGTCAATATTTGGAAAGTTGAAGTCCCCCATGACGACTACCCTGCCCCTCTCACTCCTATCGAGAATCATCTTTGCTATCCTTTCCTCTACATCTCTGGGACTATTCAGAGGCCTTTAGAAAACTCCCAGCATGGTGACTTCTCCTTTCCTGTTTCTAACCTCAGCCCATACTACCTCAGTTAATGAGTCCCCAAACATTCTTTCTACAACTGTAATATTGTCCCTGATCAACAATGCCACACCTCCCCCTCTTTTACCATCTTCTCTGTCCTTACTGAAACATCTGAATCCCGGAACCTGCAACAGCCATTCCTGTCCCTGCTCTATCTATGTCACCGTAATGGCCACAACATTGACGTCCCAGGTACCAACCCACGCTGCCAGTTCACCCACTTTATTTCGGATGCTCCTCACGTTGAAGTACACACACTTCAATCCAGGTTCTCACTTGCCAGTGTCAGATACTTGATTTGGGAACACCCGACTCTCATCCTCTTCTGTATCTGTCCTACAATTTTGGTTCCCATCCCCCTGCTGTATTAGTTTAAAATCCACCTTAAGAGCTTTAGCGAATTTCCCACCCAGGATATTGGTACCCCTCTGGTTTAGATGAAGACCATCCTGCTTGTAGAGGGCCCACCTACCCCAGAAAGAGCTCCAGTTATCCAAAAACCCAAAACCCTCCCTCCTGCACCATCCCTGTAGCCGTGTGTTCAACTCCTTTCTCTCCCTATTCCTCACCTCACTAGCACATGGCACGTGCAGCAAACCAGAGAAAACAACTCTGTTTGTCCTAGGTCTAAGTTCCCTGAATATTTGCCTCAAGTCCCCATCTCTCTTCCAACTTATGTTGTTGGTGCCAATGTGGACCATAATTTGGGGCTGCTCTCCCTCCCACCGAAGGATCCCAAAAACACGATCAGAGACATCACGGAACCTGGCACCCGGGAGGCAACACACCAACCGCGAGTCTCTCTCGTCCCCACGGGATAGGCTGGGACTTGTTTCAATGGAGCGTAGGAGGGTAAGAAACAACCTGATAGAAGTTTATAAAATAATGAGGCATAGATAGAGTTAATGGTAGTTGCCTTTTCCCAAGGATGAAGGATTTGAACACTTGGGGGAACCCATATTTAAGGTGAGCGGAGAGATATTTGAAAAAGACATGAGGGGCAAATGCTTTACACATAAGGTGGTTTGCATGTGGAATGATTTCCCTGAGGAAGTGGTGGATGTGGGTAAAGTTACAATGTTTAAACATATTATTTGGACAGGTATATGAATGGGAAAGATTTGGAGGGATATGGGCCAGGAGCAGGCCAATGGGACTAGTTTAGTTTGGGATAACAGTCGGCATGGACTGGTTGGATCAAAGGGTTGATTTCCATGCTGTATGAATCTACAAATGAGAATAATGGAAATTGACCAATAATTCGGCATCATCCAGGTGTTTTGAAAAGCTCTAAGTGTTTCTTATCACCTTTCCCTGTTGTTAGCAAGTGTGGGAAAAGATCTGCTAACCCACGATAGACCCACAAAAGCAAAATTGGCCAAACTATACCAAACCACCCAGAATGCCCAAGCAGGCTCACAAGCCAAATCAGACAGTATGCAGACAAGAGAATACACTTTAAGCTCCCACTAACAATGACAGAACACCACAGATATCTCAAAACCCCAAGGGCAGTTTCACAACCCAGCAATACCAAAGCCACACAAAGAGCAGGTCAGACAGAGAGGCATCAGCAAGGACATGGTCCCAGAACAAGACAATGGAAGCACCTCACCACTTCAGAGGAGACATTAACACTTACCTGTGAATAGGAATGGAACCATCGATACTGTCAGGACGTTGCATTGTGTGAAGGAGCAGGACATTCCTCTGATAACTGTTTTCCAATTAGCATCCTTGTAACGAAATTACCCCATTTCCAGATACATTGTAGTTTCCCATTTCTTAATCAGTCTCATTGTGCAGCATTATTATAAAACTGGTCTCACCCTCAACTCTGGGAAGAGAAACCTGATCTATCTGTACAGACTGTCAGTTCTGTGTCAGCTAGTCTGTTTGTCTTCCAGCGATATTACTTGCAATAAACTGTTTGCCAATTACACTTCGAGCTGCGTTTTGTGATCTCATACCTACTGGGCAAATTTCTCCGACAGTAGGTCATCTAGGTATATAGCAACCTGAATCAAAAGTGTGGCGCTGGAAAAGCACAGCAGGTCAGGCAGCATCCGAGGAGCAGGAAGACCAATGCTTCGGGCAAAAGCTGCTCATTAGGAATGCTGTGCTTATCCAGCACTGGACTCTTGACTCTGATCTCCAGCTTCTGTGGTCTTCACTTTTGCTACACAGTAACCCGAGGTAGACCTTTCTCCATCGTCCGCTGAAACATTGAACAGGCTGACAATATCCCAAATGGGGTATATTGGTACAAACCATTATGGGTATTAACTATAGCATTCTTGTTGTGGTTCTGTTCGCCGAGCTGGGAATTTGTGTTGCAAATGTTTCGTCCCCTGTCTAGGTGACATCCTCAGTGCTTGGGAGCCTCCTGTGAAGCGCTTCTGTGCTGTTTCCTCTGGCATTTAAAGTGGCCTGTCTCTGCCGCTTCCAGTTGTCAGTTCCAGCTGTCCGCTGCAGTGGTCGGTATATTGGGTCCAGGTCGATGTATTTGTTGATAGAGTCTGTGGATGAGTGCCATGCCTGTAGGAATTCCCTGGCTGTTCTCTGTCTGGCTTGCCCTATAATGGTAGTGTTGTCCCAGTCGAATTCATGTTGCTTGTTGTCTGTGTGTGTGACTACTAAGGATAGCTGGTCGTGTCGTTTTGTGGCTAGTTGGTGTTCATGTATATGGATCGTTAGCTGTCTTCCTGTTTGTCCGATGTAGTGTTTTGTGCAGTCCTTGCATGGGATTTTGTACACTACATTGGTTTTGCTCATGTTGGGTATCGGGTCCTTCATTCTGGTGAGTTGTTGTCTGAGAGTGGCTGTTGGTTTGTGTGCTGTTATGAGTCCTAGTGGTCGCAGTAGTCTGGCTGTCAGTTCGGAAATGCTCCTGATGTATGGTAGTGTGGCTAGTCCTTTGGATTGCGGCATGTCCTCGTTCCGTTGTCTCTCCCTTAGGCATCTGTTGATGAAATTGCGAGGGTATCCGTTTTTGGCAAATACCTTGTATAGGTGTTCCTCTTCCTCTTTTTGCAGTTCTGGTGTGCTGCAGTGTGTTGTGGCCCTTTTGAATAGTGTCTTGATGCAACTTCGTTTGTGTGTGTTGGGGTGGTTGCTTTCATAGTTTAGGACTTGGTCTGTGTGTGTGGCTTTCCTGTAAACCTTTGTGGTGAATTCTCCGTTCGGTGTTCTCTGTACCATCACGTCTCGGAATGGGAGTTGGTTGTCCTTTTCTTCCTCTCTAGTGAATCGGATTCCTGTGAGTGTGGCGTTGATGATCTGGTGTGTGTTCTCTATTTCTTGTTTTTAATGATTACAAAGGTGTCATCCACATATCTGACCCAGAGTTTGGGTTGAATTTGCAGTAAGACTGTTTGTTCTAACCTTTGCATTTCTGCTTCAGCTATGAGTTCAGAGATGGGTGAGCCCATGGGTGTTCCGTTGATTTGTTCGTAGATTTGGTTGTTGAATGTGAAGTGTGTTGTGAGGCACAAGTCCAGTAGTTTAAGTATGCCGTCTTTGTTGATAGGTTCACCGTCCTGTTGTCTGTTAGTTCTGTCCAGCAGGTTGGCTATTGTTTCTTTGGCTAGGGTTTTGTCGATGGAGGTGAACAGTGCGGTTACATCGAATTAGACCAGACAATCTATACAATCGACACAGGAATTCTTGGACATCATCAGAAATATACACATAGACAAGGAAGAAACTATGGTCTAATTCGATGTAACGGCACTGTTCACCTCCATCGGCAGAACCCTAGCCAAAGAAACAATAGCCAACCTGCTGGACAGACATAACAGACAACAGGATGTTGAACCTATCAACAAAGACGGCATACTTAAACTACTGGACTTGTGCCTCAAAACACACTTCACATTGAACAACCAAATCTACGAACAAATCAACGGAACACCCATGGGCTCACCCATCTCTGGACTCATAGCAGAAGCAGTAATGCAAAGGTTAGAACAAACAGTCTTACCACAATTTCAACCCAAACTCTGGGTCAGATACGTGGATGACACCTTTGTAATAATTAAAAACACAGAAATAGAGAACACACACCAAATCATCAACGCCACACTCACAGGAATCTGATTCACTAGAGAGGAAGAAAAGGACAACCAACTCCCATTCCTAAACGTGATGGTACAGGGAACTCCGAACGGAGAATTCACCACAAAGGTTTACAGGAAAGCCACACACACAGACCAAGTCCTAAACTATGAAAGCAACCACCCCAACACACACAAACGAAGTTGCATCAAGACACTATTCAAAAGGGCCACAACACACTGCAGCACACCAGAACTGCAAAAAGAGGAAGAGGAACACCTATATAAGGTATTTGCCAAAAACGGATACCCTCGCAATTTCATCAACAGATGCCTAAGGGAGAGACAACGGAACGAGGACATGCCGCAACCCAAAGGACTAGCCACACTACCATACATCAGGAGCATTTCTGAACTGACAGCCAGACTACTGCGACCACTAGGACTCATAACAGCACACAAACCAACAGCCACTCTCAGATAACAACTCACCAGGACAAAGGACCCGATACCCAGCATGAGCAAAACCGATGTAGTGTACAAAATCCCATGCAAGGACTGCACAAAACACTACATCGGACAAACAGGAAGACAGTTAACGATCCGTATACATGAACACCAACTAGCCACGAAACGACACGACCAGCTATCCTTAGTAGCCACACACACAGACGACAAGCAACATGAATTCGACTGGGACAACACTACCATTATAGGGCAAGCCAAACAGAGAACAGCCAGGGAATTCCTACAGGCATGGCACTCATCCACAGACTCTATCAACAAACACATCGACCTGGACCCAATATACCGGCCACTACAGTGGACAGCTGGAACTGACAACCGGAAGCGGCAGAGACAGGCCACTATAAATGCTGGAGGAAACAGCACAGAAGCGCTTCACATGAGGCTCCCAAGCAATGAGGATGTCACCTAGACCGGGGACGAAACGTTTGCAAGACAAATTCCCAGCTCGGCGAACAGAACCACAACAATGAGCACCCGAGCTCCAAATCGTTACCCAAACTTTGAATAGCATTCTTCTGGGAACTCTTGTCTAAATATAATTACAAGAAAGTGTGGCTCACGTCCAGCTTTGTGAAGGACACCCCTCCCCCTTGCTGCCAGCTTTGTGTCTCGGGGGTTTTACCCTTTCCCTTTAAATCTGAATTTTCCAGTTGGAAAACTGCCCTTTGCTGTCTGACTACTCATCATTGAATCCCTACAGTGTGGAAATGAGACATTCAGCCCATCAAGTCCACACTGACCCTCCGAACAGCAAACCGACCCAGACTTCCTACCTTTGTGTGAGGGATTGGGTATTTATCCAGCTGGGAGACGCAGTTTACCATTCATTTAAAATCCTCACAAAGGCAAACCGTCAGGACTGACAATCAGGACACCTGGTGCTGCCCATTTCACAAACCGCACTGTTAACTTTCCATCCTCCTGATTTCTGCTCCTACTTTTTGCCCATCAGGCAAATGGCACTGGGGGGGCCTTGCAGAATCATGGGCCTGCTTCCTGGTTAACATCCAAGGATGATGGGGAGGTGCTGGTGTTGGACTGGGGTGTACAAAGTTAAAAATCTCAAGTTATAGTCTGACCGGTTTATTTGGAAGTACTAGCTTTCAGAGTGCTGCTCCTTCATTAGGGCGGCACGGTGGCACAGTGGTTAGCACTGCTGCCTTACAGTGCCATGAGACCCGGGTTCAATTCCTGACTCAGGTGACTGACTGTGTGGAGTTTGCACATTCTCCCCGTGTCTGCGTGGGTTTCCTCCGGGTGCTCTGGTTTCCTCCCACAGTCCAAAGATGTGCAGGTCAAGTGAATTGGCCATGCTAAATTGCCCCTAGTGTTAGGTAAAGGGATAAATGTAGGGGAATGGGTGGGTTGCGGGTCGGTGTGGACTTGCTGGGCCGAAGGGTCTGTTTCCACACTATAAGTAATCTAACCTAATTAGGTTGCAGGGAGGCCTTGGTCCCTTTGATAGTTCCTGGACCCTCCTGAAAATCTTCTGGGTATTTCATTTGAACTTCATGCAGAAATCCATTTTCTAACTGAGAAATGTTAAGCCAATCTTGGTGAGTCATGCAAAGTCACCCCAGCAAGTTTGGGCCCTGAGCCTTTTACTACAATTACTGGGTGCTGAACCAGCTGCTCCTCATAACAGCCTGGAATCTAAGTTGTAACCTTAATCTGTAAAGGTTCCCTGGGATGGCCTCTCAGCCTAGCCATGGATTTGCGCAAACGTGAGGGTTGGAGTCCAGAGCGAATTTTTTTAAAGACGGCTTCTGTGATCACTGAAATGGCCGCACTGCTATCGATCTCCATTGGAACTGGATGACCATTTAACGAGATGTTTATTCTGATTCGTTCTGACTTGATGTTGCTGTTATAAACCAAATGTCAGTGAACTTTCCATGGGTTGAACTCTCATGAATACCCTCCTGGAAACCGGCCAATGATTTATCGTACGCGATAGGTTTCTTTAGCTGTCTTGAGTCTGCATACGGGAGCAACTACAATGGTTTGTCGGCCAAGGTCCAGAAGGAAATTTTAACATTACGGCCAAGATTTGGCTTTGTTTTAGGGTTTTACTGTGGACTGACCTAGACTCCCTCTCTTCATATTATGTCGTGAATGAGGCTGTGCCGTTGCCTTCGCTCAAGTGACGTTCCCCAAGCTCAGTCAGACTGATGAGGGTGTCCAATCCCATCGGAATACCCTACAACTCATACGCTCAATGCCGCATTTTCCAATGATAAAGCCAGTTGTAGTGCCTGTTTGAAGTCCAGTTGGGCTTCAGCTATATGTGCTTTTGCATGGTTACATCATTAATCCCACCAATCAAACTATCTCTAAGAATCTCATTAAAGGTTAAAAAAAGTCACATGCTTCTGCCAGTTGTCTTAACCAAGTCAAAAAGTTAGACACAGGTTCCCCTGATTGTTGAAGTACCGAGTAAAAATGATAGCATCTCAGAATTAGAAGAGGCTTGGGATCATAATATTCCTTAACTATGTCTGTCAACTCTTGAAAGATTTTAGTATCTTTTGCCTCAGTGCAAGTTCAGCTCTTAATGACAGTAAAAGCTATGGCCCCACAGGCTGTCAGGGGAATTACTTGTTGCTTTTCTCTGCCACAATGTCATTTGCCCAGAAAAAATACTGCATTCTTTCCCTATACTGGTCCCAGTCCTCGCCAGCAAGCTTCCTAAAGAAGGGCACAATGTAAGAAATGCTTACCCCAACTCAAGGATGACAGTTGTGAGTGAATTTCTTCAGGAATGTGCTTAACTATTATTGTGAGTGAAATAACTCCACAGAAGCTGGTATCCTGTCTCCAAGTCAGATACCTTGATTTGCACGTGAACAGTTCATGACCTTCGTACTACCTGTTCAGATTCAGCTCTCAGAGTGAACAGAACCTCTGACGCTCCTGTTTATATCTGTCAGCCAGGGCTCCCTCAGATTAACAGCCCCAGTCAGGGACTCATAACCAAGAGATCGAGTTGCTGAGCGTGTTACAGTCACTGCTGGTAAACTCTAGAGGTAGACACGGGAAGGGCTAAGATCTATCTTGTGGAGTGTCAGAGCAGTGCAATGTGGTTTTCTGATATGACTTAGTCTTACAGTGACTGGAATGGGAATTTAGAGAAAGCGGGATGCCAACTCCAATCAATTCCCATATCCCTGTGATGAACCCTCGTGAGAGAGAAATTAAAAAGGAATAAAACTACGCTTGAATGCAGTCCCTTGTCCGATAACGTAAGAGCACCAAGGTTAGCGTGTTTTTGCAAAATCGTTGAAATGTCTGTATAGAATATTTCACAGCCTGATTAGCCCAAATTTTGAAAGAACAAAATCCAAATTAAACCTCTGTGTAAATGGATAAACTAGAAATAAGAATAGCAACTAAATTAATCTTGTGCTTTTTGAGCTCCAGATAAACAATGAAGCTGATTGTATTTGGTAAATGAAGGAAAGTATCAACAGTCCGTATTCATCGCTCAGTGAAGTGTGCATGGTGTGTACAATGTTACAGTACACATTGTCATGACTCCATGCAGGTTTGTTGCTCGCACTGCCGACATCGTGTTGGTCAGTGACATGGAAGTCCATGTAGTCAGCTCATCCATCAGCAAGCTTTATAGCGATTTGCATTACTGGTTATTATAACGACTATGAGTTATCCTGCAAATAACCAATTGTTGATACGTGCAAATCAATGGCATTCAGAGGCATCTCCTCCAACAAATTGATGTGTTAGTTTTTAGTGTAGTGGTAACATGGATATGAAATCTGTGTTGAGTGTCCAGTGGGAAACAAAGGGCCCAGAGGAGGGAGAGTGATGCAAGTTACAGGATGAAACGTAATGAAAATGTCCATCCTGAATTGGTACCGGTTTTTCTGAATCTCTCAGGTTACCATCATGGTGTCAAAAAGCTTTACCGATCATTTAGAAGGAATTGGCCACAGCGTAGTTCCCAACATGATTGGTAGATTATGTGAAGGTAAAAACAATGACTGCAGATGCTGGAAACCAGATTCTAGATTAGTGGTGCTGGAAAAGCACAGCAGTTCAGGCAGCATCCGAGGAGCAGTAAAATCAACGTTTCGGACAAAAGCCCTTCATCAGGAATACAGGCAGAGAGCCTGAAGGGTGGAGAGATAAGTGAGAGGAGGGTGGGGGTGGGGAGAAAGTAGCATAGAGTACAATGGGTGAGTGGAGGAGGGGATGAAGGCGATAGGTCAAGGAGGAGAGGGTGGAGTGGATAGGTGGAAAATAAGATAGGCAGGTAGGACAAGTCCGGACAAGTCATGGGGACAGTTACTGAGCTGGAAGTTTGAAACTAGGGTGAGGTGAGGGAAGGGGAAATGAGGAAACTGTTGAAGTCCACATTGATGCCCTGGGGTTGAAGTGTTCCAAGGCGGAAGATGAGGCGTTCTTCCTCCAGGTGGGCGGCACGGTGGCACAGTGGTTAGCACTGCTGCCTCACAGTGCCAGAGACCCGGGTTCAATTCCCGCCTCAGGCGACTGACTGTGTGGAGTTTGCACGTTCTCCCCGTGTTGCGTGGGTTTCCTCCGGGTGCTCCGGTTTCCTCCCACAGTCCAAAGATGTGCAGGTTAGGTGAATTGGCCATGCTAAATTGCCCGTAGTGTTAGGTAAGGAGTAAATGTAGGTGTATGGGTGGGTTGCGCTTTGGTGAATCGGTGTGGACTTGTTGGGCCGAAGGGCCTGTTTCCACACTGTAATGTAATCTAATTTGAAAAAAAGGTGTCTGGTGGTGAGGGAGCGGCAGTGAAGGAGGCCCAGGACCTCCATGTCCTCGGCAGAGTGGGAGGGGGAGTTGAAATGTTGGGCCACAGGGCAGTGTGGTTGATTGGTGCGGGTGTCCCGGAGATGTTCCCTGAAGCGCTCTGCTAGGAGGTGTCCAGTCTCCCCAATGTAGAGGAGACCGCATCAGGAGCAACGGATACAATAAATGATATTGGTGGATGTGCAGGTAAAACTTTGATGGATGTGGAAGGCTCCTTTAGGGCCTTGGATGGAGGTGAGGGAGGAGGTGTGGGTGCACGTTTTGCAATTCCTGCGGTGGCAGGGGAAGGTGCCAGGATTGGAGGGTTGGTTGTAAGGGGGCGTGGACCTGACCAGGTAGTCACAGAGGGAACGGTCTTTGCGGAAGGCGGAAAGGGGTGGGGAGGGAAATATATCCCTGGGTCTGTTTGGAGGTGGCGGAAACGTCGGCGGATGATTTGGTTTATGCGAAGGTTGGTAGGGTGGAAGGTGAGCAGCAGGGGTGTTCTGTCCTTGTTACGGTTGAAGGGGTGGGGTCTGAGGGCGGAGGTGTGGGATGTGGACGAGATGCGTTGGAGGGCATCTTTAACCACGTGGGAAGGGAAATTACGGTCTCTAAAGAAGGAGGCCATCTGGTGTGTTCAGATTATGTGAAGTGCATGTTAAGTGATGCTTCACCTGGATGGCGTATTTGGACCCCTGACACTGAGGAGGGAGGAGGTAAATGGACAGGTGTTGCACCTTCGGTGGATACAACAGAAGGTGTCGTGTGGTTGTGGGGGGAATGTTGGGAATGAAGGAAGAGTGAGCCAGAGGGAGCAGTCCCTGTGGAAGGCTAAGGGAGAGGAAGGGAATGTCTCGCTGGAGGTACCGGAAATGGCAGCTAACGATCCTCTGGATGAGGATGCTGGTGGGATGGGAGGTAAGAATAAGGAGAACGCTATTGCTGTTGCAGGAAGGGAGGGGGTGAGGGCGGAAGTGTGGGAGATGGGCCAGACCCGGTTGAGGGACCTGTCAACAACAGTGCCAAAGAATCCTCAGTTGAGGAAGAATGTAGACATCTCGGAGACTCCCTGGTGGAAGTTGGCATCATCAGAACATATGTAATGGAGACGGAGGAACTGAGAGAATGGAATAGAGACTTGAAAGGAAGCAGGGTGTGGGTGTGCATAAACCAGGTAACTGTGGAAGTCAGTGGGTTTGTGATGGATATTGGTGGCCAGTCTATCCCCCAAAGTGAAAACAGAGTTGTTGGGGAAGGGAAGGGAAGGGAGGAGTCAGAGAGATGGACCAGGTGATGATGACAGCGGAGTACAAATTGGAATGAAAATTGATAAATTTTCCAGTTCCAGACAAGAGAGGAAGGCAGCATCAATGATATCATCGCGGGGGGACCTAGAATCAAGGGATATAGAGTCAGTATGGATAGAGCTGAGAAATTCTAAGGGGAGAAAGACCCTAATGGAAGTAATCTACAGGCCCCCAAACAGTAGCCTGGATGTAGGGTGTAAGTTGAATAAGGAGTTGAAATTGGCCTGTTGCAAAGATATTACTCCAGTTGTTATGGGGCAGTTCAACATGCAGGTAGACTGGATGATACTGGACCCCAAGAAAGGGAGTTTGTGGAGTGCCTCCAAGATGGATTCTTAGAACAGCTGGTGCTGGAGCCTACCAGGGAGAAAGTAATTCTGGATCTGGTGTTGTGCAACAAACCGGATTTGATCAGGGACCTCGAAGTAATGGAGCCATTAGGAGGTAGTGTCCACAATACAATAAGCTTTAATCCGCAGTTTGAAAGGGAGAAGGTAGAATCAGAAGTGACAATATTTCAGTTGAATAAGGGGAACTACGGAGCTATGAGGGAGGAGCTGGGCAAAATTCAATGGTGCAGTACCCTAGCAGGGATGGCAGGGGAGCAACAATGGCAGATATTTCTGTGTATAATAATAAGATGCAGGATCAGTTCATTCCAAAGAGGAAGAAAGATCCTAAGGAGAGGCAGGGGTGGCCATGGCTGACGAGGGAAGTTAAGGACCATATAAAGATAAAAGGGAAAACGAATAACATAGTAAAGATGGGTGAGAAATCGGAGGACTGGGCAGCTTTTAAAGAACAACAGAGGATAACTAAAAAGGAAATACGCAAAGACAAAATAAGGTACGAAGGTAAGCTGGCCAAATATAAAGGAGGATAGTAAAGGCTTTTTTAGGTATGTGAAAAGAAAAAAAATGGTTAAGACTAAAATTGGGCCCTTGAAGACAGAAACGGGCGAATTTTTGATGGGGAACATAGAAATGGCAGAAGAGTTGAATTGCTACTTCAGATCTGTCTCAAGACACGAGCAATCTCCCAGATGTAATAGTGGCTGAAGGACCTGAACTGAAGGGAATTTATATTAGGCAGAAAATGGTGTTGGAGAGACTGTTAGGTCTGAAGGCTGATAAGTCCCCGGGACCTGATAGTCTGCATCCCAGGGTACTGAAGGAGGTGGCTCTAGAAATCGTGGATGCATTGGTGATCATTTTCCAATGTTCTATAGATTCAGGATCAGTTCCTGCAGATTGGAGGGTGGCTAATGTTGTCCCACTTTTTAAGAAAGGAGGGAGAGAGAAAGCAGAATTATAGACCAGTTAGTCTGACCTCAGTGGTGGGAAAGATGCTGGAGTCAATTATAAAGGACGAAATTATGACACATCTGGATAGTAGTAACAGGATAGGTCAGAGTCAGCATGCATTTGTGAAGGGGAAATCATGCTTGACTAATCTTCTGGAATTTTTTGAGGATGTAACTTTGAAGATGGACAAGGGAGATCCATTGGATGTAGTATACCTGGACTTTCAGAAAGCTTTTGATAAAGTCCCACAGAGGAGGTTAGTGAGCAAAATTAGGGCGCATGGTATTAGGGGCAAAATACTGACATGGATTGAAAATTGGTTGGCTGACAGGAAGCAAGGAGTAGTGATAAACGGCTCCCTTTCGGAATTGCAGGTGGTGACCAGTGGTGTGCCGCAGGGATCAGTGCTGGGACCGCAGCTTTTTACAATGTGCATTAATGATATAGATGAAGGTATTAATAGTAACATTAACAAATTTGCTGATGACACAAAGCTGGGTGGCAGGGTGAAATGTGAGGAGGACATTAGGAGAATACAGGGTGACCTTGATAGGCTCGGTGAGTGGACGGATGCATGGCAGATGCAGTTTAATGTGGATAAATGTGTGGTTATCCACTTTGATGGCAAGAACAGGAAAGCAGATTACTGCCTAAATGGATTCAAGTTAGGTAAAGGGGCAGTACGAGATCTAGGTGTTCTTGTACATTAGTCAATGAAAGCAAGCATGCAGGTACAGCAGGCAGTGAAGAAAGCTAACAGCGTGCTGGCCTTCATAACAAGAGGGATTGAGTATAGAAGCAAAGAGGTTCTTCTGCAGCTGTACAGGGCCTTGGTGAGACCACATCTGGAATATTGTGTGCAGTTTTGGTCTCCAAATTTGAAGAAAGACATTCTGGCTATTGAGGGAGTGCAGCTATCGAGGGAAGGTCAATTCCAGGAATGGCGGGACTATCTTACGCTGAAAGACTGGAGCGACTGGGCTTGTATACACTTGAGTTTAGAAGACTGAGAGGGGATCTGATTGAGATGTATAAGATTATTAAAGGATTGGACACTCTGGAGGCAGGAAGCATGTGAGTCCTGAACCAGAGGACACTGTTTAAAACTAAGGAGTAGGCCATTTAGAACAGAGTTGAGGAGAAACTTCTTCACCCAGAGAGTGGTGGGTGTATGGAACGCTCTGCCCCAGAAGGCTGTGCAGGCCAAGTCTCTGGATACTTTCAAGAAAGAGTTGGATAGAGCTCTCAAGGATAGTGGAATCAAGGGTTATGGGGATAAGGCAGGAACAGGATACTGATTGAGGATGATCAGCCATGATCATAATGAATGTTGGTGCTGCCTCGAAGGGCAGAATGGCCTATTCCTGCACCTATTGTCTATTGTCTATACCAGAGAAAGAGCTTTGGTTGGGGGCCAGAACAGAACTGGAACAGGGAATGTTCCCTATACCCACTAAAGTGACAGGCGTCACTGGGGTCCATGTGGGTACCAATGGTCACCCCTTTACTGGAAGAAAATAGGAGGAGTTAACGGAGAAGTTGTTGAGGGTGTGGATGTGCTCGACTGGGTGGAGGAGGGTTGGGGGGCTGGAGCAGGCAGGAGAGGGTGGGGTGGTGGTGGGGTCGGATGAGGGAAGTTGGTGGGGTGGGGCTGGGTGGGGGAGGATGGTGAGGTTGTGGGGACTGCTCAGGCCTTTCCCTTCAGGAAGAAGCTGAGAGTCCTGAGCCCATCCTGGGGTGGGGGGGGATGGGCGTGTGAAGGGATTGCACCTCCATGGGAAAGGGGAGGTGGCTGGAGACAGCAAACTGGAAATTCCCAAACTGGTGTAAAGTGTCCGAGGAATCACAGATGTTAGGGGGAAGGGACTGAACCAGGAGAGAAAAGATCAAGTTAAGGTAGGAAGGGATGAGTTCAGTGGGGCAGGAGCAGGCAGAACAATGGGTCTGGAAAAGTACAGCAGGTCATGCAGCATCTGAGGAGGAGGAGAATTGACGTTTTGGGCACGACTCCTTTCCTGATGAAGGGCTCCTACCTGAAATGTCGATTCTCCTGCCCCTCGGATGCTGCCTGACCTGCTGTGCTTTTCCAGCAACACACTCTCAACTCTAATCTCCAGCATCTGCAGTCCTCATAATGGGTCTGCCTGGGGAGTCCTGTTTTGGGAAGGAGCTGTGCGGGATTGGGGGGGTTATCAGATTGGATGCAGTTGGTAGAAGATCACCAGATGAAATGAGGTTGGTGACTGTGGCTGATACAATGGCCTGATGTTCCATGGTGGGGTCATGGTCCAGGGGGAGATCAGAGGAGAGGTATCTGAGAGATGGTGCTCAGCCTCTGCAGTGTAGAGGTCAGTCTGCCAGACAACTACAGCACCATCCTTATTGGCAGCTTAATGACAAAGTCAGGGTTGGATCTGAGAGCTCAGTGTGCAGTGAGTTCCCAGGAGGACAGGGTAGATTGGGTAATGGGGGGAATGGCGGGTAACAGAGAGATTGAGGTGACAAATGTCACGTCAACAATTCTGAATGAGCAAATGGAGGTAAAAGGCCAGAGGGAGGAGTCCAGGTGGAGGGAGAGGGTTGGAGCTGGGAGAAAGGGTCTGTGGGGTGGGAAAAGAACTCTTTGCGAAAGGAATGAGCACAGAGTCGAAGATGACGGAAGAAGAGAAAGGCACTGTTGGTTGGAATTGTCCTGAAATTCCACCATGAGTCAATAAAAGCACAATTGGGTTGTGCAGCTTGACTTGCTAACTTGAGGGAACCGATTTTGGTTTCTATACGTAGTAAAGTTTAAATCATTGGTTCAAATTGTTTGGCTGTGAGCTTTCTGAATGTTTAGCAGAATTAAAGGCATCTTGTGGCAATGTACACATCACTCTGATCAAAGCATTTTGGACAGGTCTTCAGAGCAGTGAAAGGAGCATACCATTGAAGCCTTGCTGAAGCTGGCTATCAATATGAAACCACAGTCCCTTTACAGACATCGTTCAGGTAAAGGACAGACCCTCCCAGTACCTCAAATGTCTGTAAGTACAGTCTTGTACAAGTAAGAGATGTCTTTGGTTTGTTTGTTGGATAGAGTCAAATCCCAGTGATTGTTTCTATATGCTACTGTACGGAACCTAACCGCATTTGTTACTAAGTCTGTATATAAAGATAGTTTTATGAATATAATTTATTCTTCCATTTTAAAAGAAAACAGACAAAGAAACAGACAAGCCAGCCAAAGCTACTAGAAACTGGGAAGTTTTTGAGTTTCCACCAAATCATGTCGATCCTAGTAAAGTTGTTAATGTTAAAACTGTAAAAGTTTAATTCTTACCTTTGTTGTGTTCCAATAACCTTGTGACCTGCATCACCGACTGCTGGCTCACACTGTGTATTCCTTTCCCTGATAATCACTGACAGAGCTGGGCAAATTAATATTGTACACTCGGCAAAGAGCTCTCAGGATCCAAGAGACACCCAAACAGAATCAACAGAGCACAATTGTTACCAGCAGCAAAGTGTTCCAAATAAACAAGACCTGCTCTTTCCTTTAAGACACAAGAATGCATGCTCCCAGGACCAGAGGCTGCCTACTTATTCTCCCATAAATTTCGACAGGATACTTACTCTTGTAACTGTGATTGCTTTAAATTCCCCAATCCTGTCGACCCCTTGTTTTCTGATTAAACCTTGGGCGTTTTGGTGCATTCAAACATAAAAGTCAATTTCAATACTTTGTCAGAGACTCTCATTTCTTTGTTTCACATTATTAATTGCCCTGTCCCATTTTCACAACAAACTACCATTTAATTGAACTTCTCTCATCTCTTTCATCCTAGAAGCTCATCTGTATAGTATATATTTTTATCAAGTCTATGCTACTATCATAAGTTTTCTCTCTTTATTATTTTGAAAGCATCTTTTGTCAATTTCATCTTGTGCTTTGAAGAAATGTTGGACACTGAGTGCTGTTGACCATGTCTCCAGCTCTTTAACCCACCCAGCCTTGTCACACCCCAACCCACCGTCCTTCCTTCCCACTCACTTCTGTCTCAGCCCCAGCTTCCAGGAAGGAGGGAGTTGCCAAAATCAGAGTTCAGTCAGTGGCAGTATCACATTAGCTCCTATGGGCAGTGAGAGAGGAACATGTTGTTTTCAGTTATGGGGGGAATGGGATTAGAAAGGACATTGACCTCATTCCAGAAGCGAAGGCTGATTATGTTATAACCCCTCCCACGTGATTTAAGGTGGGGATATCAGTCTGTCTTTGCCACTTAAGTGAAGAGTGCTCCAACTCCATCCCTGTGAGGTGGGTAGCTGTCTCTCCCACTCTGTGTATCTGGAAAGGTGTCCTTGTGGAATGAGCTGACCAGGGTCAAGTGCAACCAGATCGGAGGGGGCACTTACAGTTCCAGCTCAATTCACACACTCCGGCTTGGGCCCATAATCCAGGTGGGTGGAATCTGTGCAGTACTGAGGGACTGTGTACAGTCAGAGGGACAGACGTTCCAGTGAAACTTGCAACCGAGATTCCCATTGTTCTGCCGGGTCAGTCAGTAAGGACTTAACCATGGTCCATGATGGATCACTTACTTCCTGTCCATTTTGGTAGGTTCTGAAATGACGGAGGAGTTCAAAGTGTGATCTGCAGTCTCTGGTATTTTTAGTCGGTTGTGCTGAAGGGTGAGGAAGCCCTGACTGTGAGGGTCTGGGGATTGTCACTGTACACCTGTCACTGTGACTGGGGCCCAGTGAAAATCTCCAAACTGAAATCATCGGCTTTGTGGGTGAAAGGAGAACGGGATTTACAGAAATCTGTCATTGGACGTGGGTATTTTTGGCAGGGCATGGATCTGTTGCCCATCACTAAGTGTCCCTGAACTGAGTGGATTGCCAGGCTATTACTGAGGGCCGTTAAGAGTGAGCCACATTGCTGTGGGTCTAGAGTCACATGTCGTTCAGACCAGGTAAGGACAGCAGATTCCATTCTGTAAAGGACATTACTGAACCTGATGGGTTTTACAGCAAGAAACAGCTGTTATTACTCTGTCCATGACCAGCTTTATAATCTAGATTTAGTAACACAATACAAACTTCACCATCAGCCACGTGGTACAGGAACAGACTGGGCCCAGACCACTCTGATTTACTCATTCAGTGAGATACCCACTATACCACCATCTCCAGAGCTAAAGTGGATAAATTAATATCAGCAACATATCAGACACAATCCAGTTGAAAGTTGGAAAAGACTTGCCTCATTTCTGCTCTTACCCAGTTTGATATTTTCATGAACAGGCCTCATTGATGACGTTAGGGCCTGAGCAATGTAGTGCAGGGCTGCTGGTGTATACAAGAGATTGTACCTGGCCTGCAGAGAGATCCTGGGCAAGAAATTATTAACACCAAAACAAAACAGAGAACTGCGGGCACTAGAAATCTGAAACTGAAATTGCTGGTGAAGGGTCACCAGACTCGAAACATTAACTCTGCTTTCTCTCCACAGACTCTGCCAGACCTGCTGAGTTTCATCAGCAATTTCTGTTTCAGTTTAAGAAATTAAACAAACCTGCCCTGGTTCCTGGTTGTTTTCCCTTGTTTCTCCCTATGCCATGCTGTGATCACAGATTGGAACGACAAAATACTGTGATCATATTTAATTTTTCATTCCAAAATGTGTTTCTTAAAAGAGTGCTACAACAGCTGAGAAAGACTGTAGGAGAGACAGAGAGACCCACAGAATGTCACAGCTATGGATGCAGACAGAAGCTCAAACAACTGCCTTCCAAAATGGGAAAGGGCCAGTCCAAACAGACTGAGCTGTAATTTCTTGATGGTTGACCTGTGACCTTCACTGAAACAGCTGCAATATTCCACTATCTGCACTTTGTGTACAATCCTGAATTTATTCAAGAATACATCTTGTTGTTTTACCTTGTGCCTTTTTGGCCTTTTCTCTAATTTCTAATCCATGTACCTGTGTGTTGTGTTACTAATGTGCTTGTGTTTACTCATTAATAAACTCAGCTGCTGCTAATGCCAGAAAGCCTGTTTAAATTGTTCCTTTGAAGGTATCGGTTCATGTGGTTTGGGAGAAAGACATCCACAAGTGTCTTACCAACCGAGGGGCTGGGTGGAGAAAGAGGGGAACCAATCCATCCCCTCACACCCGGGAATGTGACAGTTTGGGGGGTTACTGGTGTGGGAACGGAATGAAATGGGGAACCTCACCCACAGTCTGTTTGGAACAACCACCCTCTGGTTATTGTTAACTCAGTGGGATATTTAACAATTTGAAAAGTAATCTTTCTCCCTCCTCTTGTATTACAGACTCCACTTTGAGGAGCACTGTGAGTGGAACTGAATATTTCAGCCTCAGACAATGAAGACACCTGTAGTTCTCAGTCTGCTGCTCACTGCCACGGGTGCTGTTATCTTTGAGAAATGTGAAGTTGGCAAGATTTTCAACGATAATGGAGTCAACAATATTTAGGATGTGAACTTGGTCACTGTGAGTTTCACTGTTTCCATGTTGTAAACAAAGACAATGTATTAGAGTTTCTCTACTGGGTCTGAGACCCCTCTTTCACGATGGTGGTCATGTTAGAGCACAGGTTCCTGTCACTGAGTTAGAGAGTCAATGCACTGTGTAATTAAAATAGATTCCCTACAGTGTGGGAACAGGCCCTTCGGCCCAACCAGTCCTCACCGACCCTCCGAAGTAACCCACCAAGGCCCATTTCCCTCTGACTAATTCACCTAATACAGTGGACAATTTAGCATGGCGAATTTACCGATCTGCACATATTTGGATTGTGGGAGGAAACCGGAGCATCCAGAAGACCCGCATAGACACGGGGAGAATGTGCAAACTCCACACAGACAGTCACCTGAGGCTGGAATCGAAGCGAGGACCCTGGTGCTGTGAGGCAGCAGTGCTAACCACTGAGCCACTGTGTTTTAGATTCCCTACAGTGTGGAAACAGGCCCTTCGGCCCAACAAGTCCACACTGGACCCTCTGAAGAATAACCCACCCAGATCCATTCCCCTACATTTACCCCTGATTAATGCACCTAACACTATGGCAATTTAGCGTGGCCAATTCACCTAACCTGCACATCTTTAGACTGTGGGAGGAAACCAGAGCACCCAGAGGAAACCCACATAGAGACAGGGAGAATGTGCAAACTCCACATAGACAGTTGTCCAAGGCAGGAATTGAACCCCGGTCACTGACGCTGTGAGGCAGCAGTGCTAACCATTGAGCCACCGTGCTGCCCCTAATGTGGGGCTGGGTTATACAGAGCCCCCAGCTACAGCACATTCTCTGATATCAGCTCAGGCAAGGGACCAGCCGCTATCTCAGTAAATGTGAGGGGTATCATGATGATAATAGTGGACAAGTCCGATCCCAGAGTGAGGCCTTGTTGGAATGTTGGCCTTTATTTCAGAGGGAATGGGATTGAAAAGGAGGGAAGGCTTGCTGCAATTGTACGAGACACTGGCAGACAACATTTGGAATGCTGGGAACTGTTTTACGCTCATCTCAAGGCGACATGGTGGCTCAGTGGTCTAGCAGAGCTATCTTACAACACCAGGGACCCAGGTTCAATTCTCTTGGGCGAATGTCTGTGTGGAGTTTGCACATTCTCCCTGAGTCTGTGTGTGTCTCCTTCATGTCCTCCGGTTTCATCCCACGGTCAAAAGATGTGCAGGTTATTTGGATTGGCTGTGCTAAATATGGGGACAGAGTGGGATTCTCTTCTGAGGTGCAGTGCAGACTCAATGGGCCAAATGGCCTCTTTCTGCGTTGTAGGGATTCCATGAAAGATCGTCTGGTACTAGAGGTGGTTCACAAGGCTGATACCCATGTATGGAAGAACCCTTGTATGAGGAGAGGTTGAGTCAGTTGTGCAAATACTTGTCTAGAAGAATGAGTGACAACCTAATTAAAGTATATCAGGTTCTTCGGGACCCTGAGTGGGTATACGTGGAAAGGTTGACTCGGAATCATCTTGTAGGAGAGCCTAGAAATCATCTTGGAAGTGGGGAATGCCCATTACTGACAGCGTTGAGGAGGAATTTCTTCTCTCAGAGTGTTGTGAACCTGTTCTCCTTTAACACAGAGGGCCATTGAGGCAGAATATTAAATATGTTTGTGTTGAGACACATTTTTATTCAGGAAGGGAATCGTGTGTTACGGGGAAAAGGCAGGAAAGTGACGTTGAAGACGATTAGATTAGCCAAGATCTCATGGAAAGGCGATGACTCTTATTCAGAACTAACCCTGTTGCAAGTTCTGAAAAAGGGTCACTGGACCCGAAATGTTAACTCATTTTTCTCCAACGATGCTGCTAGACCTGACCTGCTGGGTTTCTCCAGCAATTTCTGTTTTTGTTTCTGCTTGACAGAATCCACAGTTCTTTCGGGTTTTTTTGTAATGTTACTCATTATGGTCAAATAATTAATTATTTGTTAGAAATTCATTGACTCCGTGGGTTTGTTTATTGAAACAGTAAAACACACTGTAAGTTATGAGCCAGTGTTACAGCAAACGATCTGCTGTGCAGCTTGAAGAGCCACAGTGGATTAACTTCCAGGCAGAGTCACAACATTGTATACACAAACTCAGCACAGCAACAGGGAGCCCTCAAACATGTCGTCTCTTAAACAAAATGTACATGTGTAACAGCAAACTCTCTCAATCTCTGAATCAGAAGTGATAAGTTTGAAGCCTATCCCACAGCCTTGAGCACAAACCCCAGGCTGGCATTTCCTGGTGCAATGCTGAGGGAGTGCAGCATTGCCAGAGGTGCCAACATTTGAACGAAATGTTAAAGTGAGCCCCTGCCTGATCCCTAGGGGGGATGGCAAAGATCCCGTGGACTCAAGTTTGAAGGTGACCAAGATAGTGATTTCTAGTGTTCCAGGTTGAATCCTTTTCCCTTAACTAACCACCGGAAAAATAAAATGATCTCGTCTTTATTGTCAATAAAATGTGAACCTGGAAAAGTTACAGAAGGTCATGCAGCATCAGAAGCGCAGGAGAGTGACCGTGTCAGGCAGGACTCTTCATCAGCATGGCCCTGATGAAGTAATCTGCCCATAACATTGACGGTCTGATGCTGCCTGACCTGCTGTGTCTTTTCCAGCTCCACCTTCTAATGACTGTGATGTTCCAGCATCTGCAGTCCTCACTACCTCCACGATCTTTGTCTTTGTAACGTTGCTGATTGTAAGAGCCGATTGCTTGCATATTGACTGCCAAGATTCTGATATGGCAGTCATGATTACACTTCAAATATTGGTTTGAGATGACTGAAGATGTGAATGGTGCTATATAAGTGCGGACCTCTCCCTGTGTTTCAATTTTCCAGGAGTGGATGGGGATGTGGAAACATTGGAAGGGGTGAAGTGGGTGGACACGTAGGCTGGTAAAGAGAGTGACTCAATGCCCAGCTCCTACTCTCCCAACAGATGTGTTTGAGAGACCTTTCTAAGCTCTCCTGATTTATGAAAGAATGCCGAACCCCCATGAGTTAAATTGTTTGAAATCAAGTTGAGATTAGAAGCTCCATGCCTATGGAGTGCAATGTTTAACCCTTCTTTGAGCAACAGCCCGAAAACTCAAATCAATTTAATGAGATGAATACATATTACACATGAGCAACCCAACACATTAACCCAATATTAAAGGGAAGGGTCGGAGGAGGGAGGGCAGGTCCGAAGACCTCCTCGTGGGTCTGCTCCTGGGCCTGGCCAAACTGGCCATCAACAGGTCCAGGCAGCGGGCTGTGGAGGGGGTCGTTAGGGCCGACTGCCTGCCCCTCTTCCGGGGTTACGTTAGAGCCCGGGTGTCCTTGGAGAAGGAGCACGCGGTGTCCACCAACACCCTGGAGTTGTTCAGGGAGAGGTGGGCGCCGCAGGGAGTGGAGTGCATCATTTCTCCCTCCAACTCTATTTTGATTTAGTCCCTACCCTCCCCTTCACTGTTTTGATCACACAGCATTGCCCTTTGATGTGAAGGGCAGTGCTTGTCACTGGCCACTCGGGTGTTTTCCTATCTTCCTGGTGGCGGAAATTGAATAAAGATTTGTGCACTCTGTGTCTTTCACTGTGTCTCACATCTACACACACACACCATGGGTACGGGGGAAAAATAAGCACTACCACAGTTAGGCGGTAGTGTGGGGGTTAAAAAAAAACAAAAAAAATATAACCCAGGAGAACTCCACCAACACCCTGGAGTTGTGACTGGCCACTCGAGTAAAAAAAATTAAAGGGAAGGGTCATTGATATAAACATCGCTGGATCTGAGTGAGTCAGTAGGAAGACAACAGAAGGCACCAGTCATTTTCAGATAAGCAATGATGTGAACTTCTGGAAGGATTCCTGCTTCAGGAAATATCCAAGTGTTTTTGTACTTTGAGATACACAACAACGTAGAATTTCCTGATGAAGGGCTTTTGCCCGAAACATCGATTTTACTGGTCCTTGGATGTTGCCTGAACTGCTGTGCTTTTCCAGCACCACTAATCCAGAGCAACATAGAATTGCCAAGCAGAAACCAATAGCCAAGTTCTATCCCCATGAAGACAGCCTCAACATGATCTTAGGGTCACATGGAACCCCACCATGCTGTCCTGTAAAACCTTCCTCACTGTCCTGCTTTGTCACAGTCACCTCAATCAATTCTTCTGGTCTCTCTGCCTTAATTAATTTGAACAGTTTTGGATTACAGGTAGTTCTCCGATAGCGCGTGTTTAGTAAACGCGATTTGACCGTCATCCAATGTCTGAAGTGGTGACCTTTTGAAAGACCAAGGGAACTCCCGTTCGCTGTGAGACGGTGGTCATCCCCGGCGCTAGGTGTCGCTGCGCGCGGAGGACTGGACTCCGCGTCGGCATCACGTGATCATTGAGCTCGAGCGGTTTGTGGTGAAGAGCCTCGTGAGAGGTTCGTGCTCGTGGACTTGGAAAAGCTTCGTCAAAATGTCTCTATAGAGTGAGGACAATAATCTGTGAATTTAAAAACTCAGAGTTGGGATAAGAGGGAAATTTCACTGGAATTGATTAAAACTGACAGGACATTGTTGAGGAGCACTTTGAAACTTGGCTTTATCACTTGTATTAAGAGCTTATTTTCGCTCTATTTTTTTGTTTAAAAAGTATGTTTAGATGTTAAAGAATATTTGCAGATTCCTGTGAATCTGTTTCGGTGACTAATCACTAGGATAACCAACTGTAAACAAACCTCCCAGTACAGGGTCTCAGACATGGTCAGTCAGCTGCTCGGGGGGGGGGGGTCAGAGTCAGGAAACTCTGCACATTGTGGGGGGGGGGGGGGGGAGAGAAAGGTGGAGGGGGGGGGGGGAGAGAAAGGTGGAGGGGGGGGGGGGGAGAGAAAGGGGCGGGGGGGGACACACAAAGTTACCTGTGGTGCATGTGTGGAGATGTCCTGAGGGGGCTGTGCTGAAGAGATTCGGGGTGAGTCAGGGTCAGGTGTTAGTGAGGGTGAGAGGGGAAGATGCTGCAGGAAATGTTGGGTACAGTAGCAGAGATAGAGTGAGTGTGAGGGATCAATGAGAAGATGGTGGCACTTTCACTGGCAGAGTGGGGAAGGCCATTGATCTTCTTCCTACGTTCTGTGCATTCCTTCAGATGGTTGAGATTGCACTGGCCCAGATGGTAACCCAGGTCCAGGTTGGCGTTGTTCCAGTAGAATGGTGTCCTTTGTTGGTGTGAGAGGCGATTTCGGTGTTGAAGGCAAGGGGACCGTGGAGGTAGGAATTAGTCCCTGTCAGAGTGTATTGAATGTGACCACACAAGTATGGTGGCCTGAGAATATTACTTGGTACATTGCAAACCGAGATCATCAAAATTGCGTTCGGTTACGTACTGATTCCTCCTCCGACGAGCTAAGTGCTGACTCTTCCGATGGTATGATGAGAGTCTGGAGCGGTGGTTGTCAGGGGAATCAATGCTGGGATAATCCTGTCCAGACTCTGCCACGGGGCCAAGAATCCGAATACTGGAATTACAGTGGTCCTGGTCCTTATGAGGGCGTCCCTGTGGTAAAGGAGCTGTGGGATGATGTTGTGAGGCAGGGAGGGCCTGCTCCAGATGGCCTATTTTGGATATGCGGTAATCAGGCATACTCCAAACTGCCCATGGGATGGGCTGGAGTATGCTTCCTGGGTCGAATACGACCTGAATTCTTCCTATTACCCCGGGAGGAAGGCGATGATTTGGGAGTTAAACTCTTTGACTCCCTGCGTAGGTCGCCAAGGGATATCCAAGTCGGTGATTGGGGGGATGAGTGGCCACCGGCCCGGATTATTGAATACTACGGGCCGGCTACGTGGTCACAGGATAGATCATGGGGATACCGTACTCCTATCTATATGTTAAATCGAATTATCAGGCTCCAAGCAGTCGTAGAGGTCATTACTAACCAGACCGCCCTGGCCCTGGAGTTGCTGGCTAAGCAGCAGAATCAGATGAGGGCTGCTATATATCAAAACCGGTTTGCCTTGGATTATCTGTTGGCCTCGGAAGGGGGCGTGTGCAGGAAGTTTAACCTGACTAACTGCTGTCTGAAAATTGACGATAATGGTAAAGCGGTTTTGAAGATTTCCGATAAAATTCGGAAATTGGCCCATGTGCCGGTACAATCCTGGCGTCCACTTGGTGGCATCGGATGGTGGGATGGTCTCCTAGGTGGTAGTTGGTGGCGCACGGTGTTACTGGTGGCTGGGGGGGGGGGCGTAATGCTTCTACTCATATTACCCTGCCTGACCCCCTGTGTTCAGTCTTTAATTCAGAAAAATATTTCCCAACTCCAGGCAGTGGCGGTACCCCAACATGGAACGCAGGAACTTAAGGTGCTGTTGCTGCGAAAGACCAAGGATTTCCCGGGCCCTTGAAGAGGGGAGACTTATCTTTGTCATGCACATCTTAAAAAGAAAAAGGGTGGAATTGTGAGAGGCGATTTCGGTTCAAACAATTAAGATGTGCATGACCCTAAAGACTAAGGGGAATAGAGCCATAGGGGTGGGGTAAAACAGGCTTCTCTATAATAAAGGACAAGACATGCTTCTTTTGTAAGAACATTTTGTGCACTCAAAAGTGGGATAATTTAAATTGTGCAAATGCTGACATTTTGTGAGCAGAGTAAAAAAACAAGTCCTTGATTGATGAGACCACTAACTCTGACAGAGAAGAATAAGTCCATGACTGATAAGACTACAGGGTAGCAAAACAACTCGGGAGACATCTGCTGCAGACTTTGTGACATGGGTGCAGAATGGAAAAATACTGACGGTTTAGAATGTGAACCTCGTGACTCTTTAGAGCCAAAGAGGGGAGGGACTTGTGCTGTATATAATGAGAAACTTTGTAAGCCTCGGCGCGCCTTTTTCTCAGAAGGGTGCCCAACTCTGCAGACTTGCTAATAAAACTTTGTTTTCCTGAATTTGTCTAGAGCGATTATTAAGAAGCGATTTTCGTTTCTAACAGTTGGCCCTGGAGAAAAGGACCATCCTGCCTCTGCATCACCCCATCCCCATCAGCGGTATCTCCATGTCCCTGACCACAAAGATAGGCACCAGTTTTCCATTGTCTGCCCCATCCAGGATCAATGTCAGGAACCATGCAGGGCAGTTCCAGACTGACAGTTCTTGTCTGGGGCCACAAGATGGAATTGATCACAATGTTGGTTAATTCTGGGATATCCAGGAATTGGGGAGTTGTTTTGGAAATGCCACATGGTGTGATGGTGCGAGAATGTGTGAGGGGGCACCAAAGGGTGGGGTAGGTCATAAATCAGGCGGGTTTTATAAAATATGGTGATAAATGCCCCCAAGCATCACAATGTGAAACCCTCTGAAAAAATTGACAAAACTGGCACTTGGTGAAAGAAATTAAGATTCAACCCTTGATCTACCAATGCAGGTTTCATTCTGGGATCAGACTTGGTCAGTGTTACCTTTGGATGGGATCAGAAGACTGGCTGGAACATAGTGTAGCCAGCCTTTTCTCCCAGGCCAACAGAGGATGCCATTCCACTGGAACCACACCAACCTAAACCAGGGTTACCATCCGGGCCAGTGCAGGTATGGATGCCAATCGAGAGAAATCAGTTGAAGCTTCTGATGAATTGCACGATGCAGTACCATACAACAGGTCAGTTACAACAGATCAACATTTACTCCGGAGAAAGTGAGGACTGTAGATGCTGGAGAACAAAGTTGAAAATTGTGCCTTAAAAAGAACAGGAATTCCTGATGAAGGGCTGATGCCTGAAACATCAATTCTCCTGCTCCTTGGATGCTGCCTGACCTGCTGTACTTTTCCAGCACCAAAATTTACTTAGCCTCACACAAATGATAAAACAGTTTAACTGCCACTTTTGTCATGATTTTTAATGGTACGCCCGAACCCTGTTTTTCTTTAAGACCCCATTATTTTTATTGCACAAACTTCAATAACACGGCATCAGGTGGGAACGTAACTACGGTGTTATTGGAGAACAACCTGAAATTATTACATTAATGAGGACTTCAGCATGTGACTCTTATACCTGTCATGTTATTCCAGTCATTTGGTTTGTCTCCAGCACCACCTTAGTTTTCATTTTTTGCAAATTTTCTCTCTGCCTCATTTAATCGGATTATAGGTCATCCTTTCACTTGTTAAGACCATAAGACACAGGAGCGGAAGTAAGGCCGTAAGGCCATTCGGCCCATCGAGTCCACTCCGCCATTCAATCATGGCTGATGGGCATTTCAACTCCACTTACTCGCATTTTCCCCGTAGCCCTTAATTCCTTGTGACATCAAGAATTTATCAATCTCTGCCTTGAAGACGTTTAGCGTCCCAGCCTCCACTGCACTCTGCGGCAATAAATTCCACAGGCCCACCACTCTCTGGCTGAAGAAATGTCTCTGCATTTCTGTTCTGAATTTACCCCCACTAATTCTAAGGCTGTGTCCACGGGTCCTATTCTCCTCGCCTAACGGAAACAATTTCCTAGCGTCCACCCTTTCCAAGCCATGTATTATCTTGTAAGTTTCTATTAGATCTCCCCTTAATCTTCTAAACTCCATTGAATACAATCCCAGGATCCTCAGCTGTTTCTCATATGTTAGACCTACCATTCCAGGGATCATCCGTGTGAATCTCCGCTGGACACGTTCCAGTGCCAGTATGTCCTTCCTGAGGTGTGGGGACCAAAACTGGACACAGTACTCCAAATGGGGCCTAACCAAAGCTTTATAAAGTCTCAGTAGCACAACGGTGCTTTTATATTCCAACCCTCTTGAGATAATTGACAACATTGCATTCGCTTTCTTAATCACGGACTCAACCTGCATGTTTACCTTTAGAGAATCCTCAACTAGCACTCTCAGATCCCTTTGTACTTTGGCTTTACGAATTTTCTCACCGTTTAGAAAGTAGTCCATCCTTGTATTCGTTTTTCCAAAGTGTAAGACCTCGCATTTGCTCACATTGAATTCCATCAGCCATTTCCTGGACCACTCTTCCAAACTGTCTAGATCGTTCTGCAGCCTCCCCACTTCCTCAGTACTACCTGCCTGTCCACCTAACTTCATATCATCTGCAAACTTCGCTAGAATGCCCCCAGTCCCTTCATCCAGATCATTAATATATAATGTGAACAGCTGCGGCCCCAACACTGAACCCTGCGGGACAATTTAGCATAGCCAATTCACCTAACCTGCACATTTTTGGACTGTGGGAGGAAACTGGAGCATCCGGAGGAAACCCACGCAGACACGGGGAGAACGTGCAAACTCCACACAGTCAGTCACCTGAGGCGGGAATTGAACCCGGGTCTCTGGCGCTGTGAGGCAGCAGTGCTGACCACTGTGCCACCATGCCGCCTAGCTTTTCTAGCACTTTCTCTTTTGTAATGGCAACCATCCTCGACTCAGCCCCCTGACTTCCTTTAATTGTTGGATATTACTCATGTCTTCCACTGTGAAGACTGATGCAAAGTACTTATTAAGTTCTCCTGCTATTTCCTTATCTCCCATCACTCAGCTTCCAGCATCAGTTTGAGGTGGCCCAATGTGTACTCTTGCCTCTCGTTTGTTTCTTATGTATTGAAAGAAACTTTTACTATCATTTCTAATATTACTGGCTAGCCTACCTTCATATTTGATTCTCTCCGTCCTTATTTCTCTCTTTGTTATCCTCTGTTTGTCTTTGTAGCCTTCCCAATCTTCTGATTTCACAGTGCTCTTGGCCACTTTATAGGATCTCTCTTTTTCTTTGATAGATTTCCTGACTTCCTTTGTCAGTCATGGCTGTCTAATCCCTCCCTGGATAATCTTTTTCTTCTTGGGGATGAGCCTCTGTACAGTGTCCTCAATTTTACCCACAAACTCCTGCCATTTTTGATCTACTGTCTTCCCTGCTAGGGTCTGCTTCCAGTCTATTTTCGTCAGTTCCTCTCTCATGCCCTCATAATTACCTTTATTTAACTGTAACACCATTACATCCGATTTTGCCTTCTCTCTTTCAAACTGCAGACTGAACTCTACCACATTATGATCGCTGCTTCCTAAGGGTTCCCTTAATTTAAGATTTTTTATAAAGTCTGGTTCATTACATAGCACTAGGTCTAGAACAGCCTGCTCCCTTGTGGGCTCCATGACAAGCTGTTCCAAAAAGTCATCCTGTAAGCATTCCATGAATTCCCTTTCTTTGGATCCACTGGCAACATTATTTACCCAGTCCACCTGCATATTGAAGTCTCCCATGATCACCGTGACCTTGCCGTTCTGATATGCCTTCTCTATTTCCCGGTACATGTTGCGCCCCTGGTCCTGACCACTGTTAGGAGGTCTGTACATAACTCCCACTATGGTTTTTTTGCCTTTGTGGTTCCTCAATTCCACCCACACAGACTCCACATCATCCGACGCTATGTCATTCAGTGCCATAGATTTAATTTTGTTCTTAACTAACAAGGCAACCCCGCCACCTCTGCCCACCTCCCTGTCTTTTCAATAAGTTGAAAACCCTTGGATGTTTAACTGCCAGACCTGACCCCCCCCCCATAATCATAATCATTCACGATGATCTGTGCCATTAGTTCATCTGCTTTGTTACGAATGCTACGAATATTCAGGTAAAGTGCTTTAATGCTAACTTTCTTATCATTAGAGATATTGGAAGTAATAAGATGTCCTAAGTTATCCTTCCTTTTTGCTGCATTCCCAGTCTGTCTCAAGTTTAAATCTGCCTGCACATATGCTATCCTGCCACTTATCTTTCCATTTAACTCCATGCTCCCTGTCGCTTTCACTTTCCCTTCCCCCCCCCGCCCCATCTCAGAAGTTTAAAGTCCTACTGACCACCCTATTTATCCTCTTCGCTAGAACATTGGTACCTGATCAGTTCAGGTGGAGACTGTCCCAACGGTACAGATCCTCCCGGTTCCAAAACTGATGCCAATGCCCCATGAAGTAGAATCTCTCTTTCCCACACCAATTCCTTAGCCACGTGTTTACTTCCCTAATTTTCTTATCCCTATGCCAATTGGCACGTGGCTTGGGCAGCAATCCGGTGATTATGACCCTTGAGGACCTGTACTTCAATTTCCTTCCCAGTGCTCGATAATCCCCAAACAGGTCCTCTACCCTAGCTTTGCCTATGTTGTTAGTCCCAACGTGGGCCACAACAACTGGATCCTCCCCCTCCCGCTCCAATATCCTTTCAAGCCGGTCAGAGATGTCCCGAACCCTGGCACCGGGTAGGCAATACACCATGTGAGACTCCTGATCCTGTTTGCAAAGGATACTATCTGTCCCCCTAATTATAGAATCCCCTATAACAACTACTTGTCTTTTTGGTCCCCCCTCTTGAATGGCCTTCTGCACCATGGTGCCATGGTCAGCTGGCTCATCCTGTCCAGAGCCCTTTTCCTCATCCGAGCAGGGAGCAAGAATCTCATACCTGTTGGACAAGGTCAAGGGCTGAGGCTCCTGCACTCCTGAACTCAGGTTCCACCTACCTGCCTCACTTACAGTCACATTCTGAAGTCCCTGATCACTAACTGAATGTGAATTACTTAATCTCCCAGGTGTGACTGCCTCCTGAAACAAAGCGTCCAGGTAACTCTTCCCCTCCCGGATGTGCCGCAGTGTTTGAAGCTCAGATTCCAGATCATCAACTCTGATCCGGAGTTCTTCCAGCAACCAACACTTGCTGCAGATGTGGTCACTGCCATTCACAATGGGATCAGCCAGCTCCCACATCATACAGCTGCAGCACACCACCTGCCCAGCCATCTCTGCTTAGTTAATTACTTTATTACTTTGTACAGGTTTGAGTTAAAATACTTTCTGATACCTCTCTGCTATAGTCTTTTTCTAAAAACCAATTAATAGATAAACAAAAAAGTAATTTTTTAATCAGTCACTGATAAGGAAATAGAAATATTCAGCTGTTGACACTTTCCTCATGTTGTGTGACCCTTTTGATTGTCTGCAGAGACTTATTATTCCACACTCCCCTTACACCATTTGATCTTTTGATCTCTCTGTACCTATAAATTCTGTGTCTGTGAGCTTCCCCTTCACTTCACTTGATGAAGGGGCTACACTCTAAAAGCTTGTGATTTCAAATAAATCTGTTGGACTATAACCTGGTGTTGTTTGACTTCTGACTTTGTCCAATATTAATAGGAAGGTTCATTGATATAAACATTGCTGGATCTGAGTGAGTGAGTTAGTAGGAAGAGAACAGAAGTTATAAGACAAGGAATGGTGTGTATTTCTGGAAGGATTGATACTGCTTTGGGAAATGCCCAAGTGTTTTTGTACTTTGAAAAGTGTAGCTTCAGATTGTGTGCAACACCGTCAGTGTTCTCAGTCTGAACAGAGATTGTTGAGTAATTCCACTCACTGGCACATCCTGCTGTCAGTTGTTTTATTTCATGGTCATTAATTGCGTTGTGTAACTCTCCTCCATTCACCATGTATTGCTGGAGAAAGCACCTTGCTCTTGTTGCTGTTGTTTGAGAGGTGCACTTTAAACAGAGCCCGGAGGGAGGACAGGATGGAGCAGATTAAATATTTAATTTCAATAAATATCTGAATTAAGAGTCTAATGATGTGCTGAGTCAGCTTGCAGTGCTGTATCTTTTGAGTTTAATTTTCTTGGGGTCAGCCTCCTACAACCTCACCCCATCCTCAAAAGGAAGATGTCCTAACTCTTTGAGCAACCAGCCAAGCATAGGAGGTTGGTTAGCTCAGTTGGCTGGATGGTCAGTTTGTGATACAGAGTGACTCCCAACAGTGTGGGATTAATTCCTGCCCTGGCTGAGGGTACCATGAAGGACTCTCCTTCTCACCCCTTCCCCTCACCCGAGGCGTGGTGTCCCTCTGGTTAATCCACGATCAGTCACCTTTTTGTCTATTGAGAGAGTGGGACTTGGGGGATATTTAATCAAAGGTTGGAACTCTGCAACCCCACTCCATGTAGTAGCCATTAATGGTACAGCAGCCTAGGAGGAGGAGGTTTTCAGAGATAGGCCCGTAATGCCCCCTTCAAGGTCTCTGTTTCCTGCTGCTGATGTGACAAGGGTCATCTGTTGGGTTGGAAGGCAAGACCTCACCAGGCCGCTGGGTCAGATGTTGGGTATTGCCCCTCTCTTACTGCCCTGTCTGAGTGCCTTTGACCTCCGGGAGAAAGCTTCAAGTGGGCAATGGGCAGGCTGACCACATCCTGCCTCTCGGAGTGCAACCACCCACCCACCCTCACTTCCCTTCACATCACAGGCTGACAATAATTGTGGCACCACAGGCCAATTGTACAAGGCCACCCTCCTACCATCCCAACCATAGCTGGCTTTGACATATCCCCTTTGTATGAACAGGCATAAAGTACATGCCAAGGAAGTTGAGCTAAACTTGAACAATCACTGACTAGACATGAGCAGAGGCATTGTGTTCAATTCCATAACAACATCAACAACCAGAAGTGACCTTTTATGTAGCATTTTCAATTGCCATAATACTTCACAATGCAATTCAGAGAAACGTATTTGGATAGAAAGAGGAAATGCTTGGAGATATTTACCAATCCTAACAGCATCTGTCAACAGAGAACCAGAGTCAACAGTTTAAGTCAATGATCTTTCTTCAGATCCAGGACAATTTAGAAATGTGAAGCATTTTATGTGAGTTAAATGGGGAGTGTATATTGAAAAAGAACATAAAGGAATGCCAGTACATATGTTGGAACACCATGTAGGGGCTCGAAAAGACACTCAGTAGCGCAGCTCATACTGACATTGTGATTTCACCCTCTCCCTGCATTATGTCCCCTTATCGTATCCTGACAGAAAGGATAGTGTCTAGATTAGAGTGGGGTGGTGGAATATCACAGCAGGTGAGGCAGCATTCGAGGAGCAGGAAAATCGATGTTTCGGGCAAAAGCCCTTCATCAGGATGTTAAAAATCACACAACACCAGGTTATAGTCCAACAGGTCTAATTGGAAGCACACGAGCTTTCGGAGTGATGCTCCTTCATCAGGTGATTAATCACAATCACCTGATGAAGGAGCATCGCTCCGAAAGCTAGTGTGCTTCCAATTAAACGTGTTGGACTATAACCTGCTGTTGTTTGATTTTTAACTTTGTACACCCCAGTCCAACACCGGCATCTCCAATTCATCAGGAAGGATAGTGAGCAAGTGAGAGAACAGGACAAACTTAAACTTGGCCTCTGTATTATTTTCCTCTTTGAGCATAGGTGCATTTGAAAACAGACATAGAAAGGAGAAAGGAACAGAAAAATGTGTTAAATGTATGAGATAATGTAAAGTGAGCAGAGGGATGTGTGGAACTTATTGAACAGTAGCACAGTCAACAGTGTAGTCCTGGAAAAGCCCAGCAGGTCAGGAAGCAGGAGAATTGATGTTTTAGGCATATGCCCTTCATCAGGAATGAGGCTTATGAGGTAGAGAGGTAAATGGGAGGGGAGTGGGGTCAGTTCAAGAGGCCAGTGCAGAGTTGGAAAGTTGGATCTGGAATAAGGTGGGGGGAGGGGAAATGAGGAAACTCGTGAAACATCGATTCTCTTGCTCCTTTGATGCTGCCTGACCTATTGTGCTTTTCCAACACCACACTCTCGATGCTGATCTCCAGGATCTGCAGTCCTCACTTTCTCCTCCTTGAACAGTAACACAGACCAGCCTAGCTTTTCAGTGTTGTACCTTGTGTATGGTTTGCCTTGGGTTTTACTTCCTTAGAATCCTGATCTGTTCTGTGTTTGGTTTCTAACTCTACTCACTCTCCCAAAGTATTGCTGCTGGCTTCTAATAGGACTTCCATTTACAGCTTGATCTGTATCACCATTCTCTCATGATCCTGGTCAAGTCTTTACTCTGTCGCAGTTCCAAGTATTCACATGTCACTGACAATACCACGACACCATCATTCCACAAACTGCTGATGTTCTCCGACTGATTCCGCATTTATCTGGGATGCTACAAACATTTATCTCTCACTAAGGCGAAACTGTCATTTGGAAAGTGATCTTGACAGTGAGCTGTAGCTAACAGTGAAGCTTCGAGTTACATTTCACCACAAATGGGTCACAAATCCCCTCATTGGAACGAAGAGGAGGAGCTGGATTGGTTGAGGGAGTGGGTCAGGCAACAGGGAAGAAAGAGGGATGGGGAGTGGGAGAGGGAGGTCTGGAAGGAGAAGGATAAGGAGTGGGATTGGAGAATGTTGAATCATTCAGTCCCTTCACAGCCATTGCACGGTAGCAGCAGTGTGTAAGACACAATGACTTGGCAATGACCTCTAACAGCACCTTCCAAATCAGGGACCTCTATAATCAAGATGGACAAGGGCAGCATATACATGAGAACACCACTCCCTGTAAATTCCCTTCCAGGCAACTCGCTATCCCAACTTGGAACATTTCAGGGTAATCAGGGACAGGTGACAATGTTGGCCTTTCCAGTAGACATCTTCTTGGCAGGATGTAGGTTTGCTTTCAGATGTTTCGTCACCATACTAGGTAACATCTCCAGTGAGCCTCCAACTGAAACACTGGTGATGTATCCTGCTTTCTAATTATCTGTTTGAATTTCCTAGGGTTGGTGATGTCATTTCCTGTGGTGACATCTTTTCCTCTGGCATTGAAAATTTTACCTAGTATGGTGACGAAATGTCTGAAAACAAATCTTCCGGCTCATTGAGCAATCCTACATCCAGAACCTCAGCTTGAGCTACAAATCTTCCAAAACTTGCTAATATTCTTGTCAGCAATTTAGCATTTCTGTTTCAGATGTTGTCGCACAATATTGAACATTATTGGCCTAGTATTTGAAGTAGTTTTCTCATCCACTGTTGAAATGCACTTTGTACATCACCAAAAGGCACAGTCAGGGACTGGCTGCTGAGAGGAAGGGATTGAACTCTTCTTTTGGCTTTACTGGGAGCCAGCAGAGTATGAACAAGAGAAACAAAATAACTCACAAAGTGGGAAACATTCCAATCTCTTTACCCAGGGCCTGGACGAATCACATCAACCCGCAGGGTAGCATTTAGAAACAAACTGTAGTGTTGTACTTGCCAGTGCATAGATCACAAGGAAGAGGAGGCAATAGGCCATTCGGCCCTTCGGTCCTGCTCCCCTTTCAATGGGATCATGGCTGATCCGATATTCCTCGTGTTCACTTTCCAGCCCTTTCCTTGTAACCCTCAATTTCCTGACTAATCAAGAATCTCTGCCTGTCTGTCTGTCGGCTTGTCTATCCGTCTGCCTGTCTGTCTGTGTGTCTGTTTGTCTGCCTGTCTATCTGTCTGTCTACCTGCCTGCCTGTCTCTGTCTATCTGTCTGTCTGTCTGTTTGTCTGTCTGTCTATCTATCTATTTGTCTGTCTGTCTATCTGTCTTTTTGTCTGTCTATCTCAGCCTTAAACATACACAAGTGCTCTGTCCCCACAGCTCTTTGTGACAAGAAGTCCCAAAGACTCTCAACCCTCTGAGAGGAGAAATTCCTCCACATCTCAATCTTAAATTAATGCTCCTTTCTTCTGAGACCACACCCTCTGGTCTGAGACTCTCCCATGAGGAGAAACATCCTTTCAGCATTTACCCCAATACCCTTCATATCAAACTAAAAACTGTGCACATATTCCCACGTTCTCTGATTCTCAAGGTGTGTCATTTTCCTGCCCAGTTAGCCACTAAATATTACACTGAGCCAATGAGTTCTTTAACAATGATCGGATTGGTTAAAAATCTGGAATAGCCATTCATTATTTAGACAGCAGGAAAGTTGGACCAGGCTGCAATCGAATCCATTCACTCTCTGTTACAGGGATGTACTACAAAGCCTCCAACAGTCAGCGGGAAATTGTGAAGCAACTTTGTCGGGAGATCTCAATTATCTGTAAAAATAATCGAGTGGTAATGAGAGGGGTTTTTAGCTTTCCAGCATAGACTGGGACTGCCATCGTGTGAAGGAGTGCACAAAATACAGAGTTTCGGGATTGGAGGTGATTTACCGAATTGCATCAGAAATTGGCGAGCTGAAAGAAGATAGAGGGTGGTGGTTGATGGGAAATGTTCATCCTGGAGCTCAGTTACCAGTGGTGTACCGCAAGGATCTGTTTTGGGGCCACTGCTGTTTGTCATTTTTATAAATGATCAGGAGGTTGTTGTAGAAGGATGGGTTAGTAAATTTGTCGATGATACTCAGGTAGGCAGAGTTGTGGATAGTGCTGAAGGATACTGTGGATTACAGAGGGACAGAGATAAGATGCAGAGCTAGGCTGAGAAGTGGAAAATGGAGTTTAATGCGGAAAAGTGAGGTAGTTCACTTTGGAAAAAGTAGCAGGAATACAGAGTACTGTGCGAGTGATAAAATTCTTGGCAGTGTAGATGAACAGAGAGATTTCAGTGTCCTGGTGGATAAATCCCTGAAAGTTGCCACCCAGATTGATAGGATTGTTAAGAAGGCATATGGCGTGCTGGTGTTTATTGGGAGGGGGATTGAGTTTCGGAGCCACGAGGTCATGCTTCAGCTGTACAAGACACAGGTAAGGGCGCACCTGGAGTACTGCTTACAGTTCTAGTCACCGCATTATAGGAAGTGAGTGGAAGCTTTGGAAAGGGTTCAGAGGAGATTTACTAGGTTGTTGCTTGGTATGGGACGAAGGTCTTACAATGAAAGGCTGAGGGAGCTGAGGCTGTTTTCATTAGAGAGAAGAAGGTTAAGAGGTGACCTAATGGAGACATTATCAAGATAATCAGAGGGTTAGGTAGGGTGGACAGTGAGAGCATCTTACCTCGGATGGTAAAGGCTAACACGAGGGGACATAGCTTTAAGTTGAGGGGTGATGGATTGGGGACAGATATCAGGGGTAGTTTCTTTACGCAGACAGTAGGAGGGGCATGGAACGGTCTGTCTGCAACAGTAGTAGACTCGCCAACATTAAGGGCATTTAAATGGGCATTGGACATGCATATGGAGCATAACAGAATGGTGTAGGTTAGTGGGACATCAGATGAATTTCGCAGGTCAGCGCAACATCACTGTGTGCGGCACGGTGGCACAGTAGTTAGCACTGCTGCCTCACAGCGCCACAGAACCAGGTTCAATTCCCGCCTCAGGCGACTCTCTGTGTGGAGTTTGCACATTCTCCCCGTGTCTGCGTGGGTTTTCTCTGGGTGCTCCGGTTTCCTCCCACCGTCCAAAAATGTGCAGGTCAGGTGAATTGGCCATGCTAAATTGAAGGAGTAAAATGTAGGGGAATGGGTCTGGGTGGGTTACGCTTCGGCGGGTCGGTGTGGACTTGTTGGGCCGAAGGGCCTGTTTCCACACTGTAAGTATTCTAATCTAATCTAATCTAACCTAAAAAAAAAGAGGCCCAAAAGACCTGTGTTCTTGTGTAACGTTCTATGTTCAATGTTCGAAATTGGAGGAAGGCCAATCTTCCCAAGTTAATGGAGTGAACATATTTGCAGGCAAAGGAATGTGGGAAGCTTTCAAAAATGAGATGAGAGTGCGGAGACAATATGTTCCTGTTAAGTTGAAGAGCAGGTCTGGAAGGTGTAGGGAACGCTGGATGACTGGAGAAATTGAGATTCAGGTCAAGAAGAAGAAGGAAGCATATGTTAGGTACAGAAAGCAGGGATTGAGGGAATCCCTGGAGGAATATAAGGGCAGTCAGAGTATACTTCAGACAGAAATCAGGAAGGAAGTAAAGGGGACATGAGATAACTTTGGCAAATAGGACTAAGGAGAATATAAAGTGTTTCTCCAAACACATAAAGGGCAAAATAGTAACAAAGGAGAGAATAGGGCCCCTTAAAGATCAGCAAAACCACTTGTGTGTGAAACCAAGGAGATGGGGAGATGCTAAATGAGTATTTTGCAAAAGTGTTTATTGTGGGAAAGATTAAGGAAGCCGTATTTCTTCGGGAAATGAATAATGATAATGAAAAGTGCCCAAATTACAGAGAAATTACTGGATTTCTTAAAAGATATAAAGGTGAGCATATCCCCGAGACCTGATCAGGTGTACCCCATTATTCTGTGGGAATCTAGGGAAGTGATGTCGGGCCCCTTGCAGAAATATTCACATCATCGATAACCACAGGTATGGTGCTAACATGGTGCCATTATTGAAGGAAGGTGGTAAGGAAAAGCCAAGGAACTATGGACCAGTGAGCCTGACATAAGTGATGCACAAGTCATTAGAGGGGATTCTGAGAAACAGGATTTACACATATTTGGAAAGGCAAAGGTTGATCAGGGATAGTCAGCTTGGCTTTCTGCGTGGGAAATGGTCTCTCACTCACTAACTTGATTGAGTTTTTTGAGGAGGTGACGAAGAGCATTGATGAGGGCAGAGCAGTTGATATCCTCTATATGGATATCAGTAAGGTGTTTGACATAGTCCCACATGATAGACTGCCTAATGTGGTTAGATCACATGGAGTACAGGGAAAGCAAGCCATTTGGAAATAAAATTGGCGTGAAGGTAGGCGACAGAGGGTGGTGATGGAGGGTTGCTATTCGGTCAGGAGCCTGTGACCAGTGTGTGCCACAAAGATAGGTGCTGGATCCACTGTTTTTTGTCACTTATATAAATGATTTAGGTGTGAGTATACAAGGTATGGTTAGTAAGTATACAGATGATACCAAAAACTGGTGGTGTAGAGGGCATCAAAGAATGTTACCCCAGAGAACAACGGGATCTCAATCAGCTGGGTTGATGGGCCGAAAAGTGGCAAATGGAATTTAACCAAGTTAATTGTGAGGTGCCTGCATTGTGGGTGGGCAAATCAGAGTAAGACATATCCACTTAATCGATCCTCTCCAATTTGCCAACCGATTCCACAGCGGATGCTATTTCCCTCGCCCTGCACACATCACTGGAATATCTGGACATCTAACGTCAGACTGCTGCTCATTGACTGTAGCTCTGCCTTCAACACCATTATGCCCTCCAGACTGATCTCAAAACAGGTCCCAAATCTTATTTGCCTTCCTAACTGCCGACTGAACCTGCTGAATGACCTTCAGACAATCTTGAACTGGGACTCCCATGTCCCTTTGCACTTCAGAATTTCAAAGTCTTTCCTCACATTGAAAACAGTAACAGTCGCTATTGTTCTACCAAGATGTGATGACACTTTCCCACATTGTATTCCACCTGTCACTTCTTCACCCACGCTCCTATCCTGCCCAAGTCTTTGTGCAGTCTCCCTGCTTCCTCGACATTACCTGTCTGTCTGTCCACCTGACTACGTGCCATCTGCAAACTTAGCAACAATGTCTATAGCTCCTTTGTCCTGACAATCAGCCTGACTGTGCAGGAGGGGAGGGGGAAGAAAACAGGATTGGACCCAACAAGCATTCATTTGTTAAGGGAACAGGCAGATGTGTTTGTGACTGTCAACGTGACCCCAGGATGGTATGTTGCCTCCCTAGTGCCAGAGTCAAGGATGTCACACAGAGACTAGAAGGTGTTCGTCGGGGACAGGGTGAACAGCCAGACTATGTGGTTCAAGTTGGTAACAATGGCTTATGTTGGAAGGAGGAAGAGGTCCTGTAATTAGGAAGCTAGGTAGAAAATTGGTAATTCAAAGTTTGTGAGAAGATTTGTAGCTCGGGTGCTCATTGGGCCAACACTACGATTATAGGACAAGCCAAACAGAAAACAGCCAGGGAATCCCTAGAGGCATGGCACTCATCCACAGATTCAATAAATAAGCAATAATCATAAAGCATATCGACCTGGACCCAATATACCGACCACTGCAACGGACAGCTGGAACTGACAACCGGAAGCGGCAGATTCAAACTACTACAAATGCCGGAGGAAAGATCACAGAAGCGCTTCACAGGAGGCTCCCAAGCACTGAGAATGTCACTTAGACAGGGGACGAAACGTCTGCAACACAAACTCCCAGCTCGGCGAACAGAACCACAGCAAGAAAGTAAGTATCATCTCCAGATTATTCCCAGTGCCAAATGCAAGTGAATGCAAAAATAGGAGGGTAAGGCAGATGAACGTGCAGCTGGAAAGATGGTGCAGGAGGAAAGGCTTGATATTCCTTGGACACTGGGACTGGGGAAGATGTCACCTGTAAAACTCAGACAGGGTGGACCTGGACAGAGCTTGGACTGAATTCCCTCTGCAGCATTTTGCTTGTCCCATCGGGAGGGTTTTGAATTAACTTGACAGGGGTGTGGGAACCAAGAGGAAGTGCTGGAAGAAAGTGCTAGGGCTGTCAAAATATTTCGGGATCCAGCCAGCATTAGGACAGAGAACAGTAAGCTAACAGGTGAACTGGGAGTGAAGAGGAGAATGAGATGCAGTCCAAAATAGAGATAATGTGCATGTCCGAAAATGTGTGGTGTAGTAAATAGACTGGGGAGTTACATTCACAGATTGATGAGAGAGACTACCCTCCTCCTTTAACCAATAAAGAAAGACTTTATGGTGTGTTGACATGGTAAGGATTTTCTATTTCTTTTTTATTGCGTGATTGGTACGTAGTGTGATTGGTAAAAATTGTTTTATTTCATTTGTCTATTATTTGATATTATAGTTGGACTAAGTTAAGTTTAAGAGTAAAAATGGCAGGAGATCTCAGACCTGTGTTATGCTCCTCTTGCTCAACGGGAGCTCAGGGACGCGGCAGATGTCCCTGACTCCTTCAGGTGCAACAAATGTGTCCAGCTGCAGCTCTTGTTAGACCAAATGATGGCTCTGGAGCCAAGGAGTGACTTACTTTGGACCATCCATGATGCTGAGGGAGCACATTGAGTGAATTGGTCACACCACAGATAAGGATTGCTGAGGGAGAAAGGGAATGGGTGATCAAACGACAAAGAGAGAGCAGGAAGGCAGTGCAGGTGTCCCCTGCAGTCATCGCCCTCCAAAACAGGTATACCATTTTGGATACTGCTGGGGGAGATGGCTAACCAGGGGAGGGCAGCAGTGGCCAGGTTCATGGCACCATGGCTGGCTCTGCTGTTCAGAAAGGGGGGAAAAAGAGTGGAAGGGCTATAATCATAGGGAATTCAATTGTAAGGAGAGTAGGTAGGTAGGCATTTCTGTGGTTGAAAACGAAACTCCTGAATGGTTTGTTGCCTCTCAGGTGCATGGCGGTGTCTCAGATCAGCTACAGAACATTCTGAAGGGGGAGGGTGAACAGCCAGTTGGCGTGGGGATATCAGTAACAAAGATAAAGGTAATAGATGGGATGAGGTCCTACAAGCAGAATTTAGGGAGTTAGGAACCAAGTTAAAAAGTAAGACCTCAGAGGTAGTAATCTCAGGGTTGCTACCAGTGCCACATGCTAGTCAGAGTAGGAATGAAAGAATAGACAGGATGAATGTGTGGCTTGAGAGATAATGCAGGAGAGAGGGGTTCAGATTTCTGGGACATTGGGACCGGTTCTGGGAGAAGTGGGACTATTACAAATTGGTCGGTTTACACCTAGGACGGACTGGGACCAATGTCCTTGGGGGTGCTTTTGCTAATGCTGTTGGGGAGGGTTTAAACTAATGTGGCAGGGAAATGAGAACCAAATGAGGCAGTTAGTGAAAATTAGGAGGGAGTAACTAAAGCCTGCAAAGAATTAAATCATGAAGTCAGCGTGACTAAGGGGAAGAGTAGACAGGGAGCACACGATGAACGCAATGGGACTGGTTGTCTGGGGTGCAAATGTTTTTACATGAGAAGTGCAGTAGGTAAGGCAGATGAACTTATGGCTTGGATTAGTTCCTGGGAGTATAATGCTATTGCTATTACTGAGACTTGGCTGAGGAAAGGACATGATTGGCAACTGAATATCCCAGGATATCGAGGCTTCTGGTGGGATAGAGAGGGAGGTAAAAGAAATGGATGAGTTGCATTACTGGTTACAGAGTGTATCACAGCTGTGCTGAACGAGAGCACTATGGTGAGGAGGTTAGAAAACCACAAAGGGATCAATTCCATGTTTTACTTCTCTTTCAAGCTATACTGGGGACTCAAGGGTTAAACATCCACCGCCAAAAGAGACTCACTGCAGTATCAGTTGGAAGCCTGTCCTCTTCCAGTACAGACAGAACATCTCAGTGGGAGGAGGCTGACTGTATCCCAGAAAAGGAGTCCAGTGGAGCTACACATGTGGAATCCCCTGTAGCCTCAGACAGAGGTATTTGTCCACCCCAGATCAGACTGGTAGCCTTGGCCACAACCCTGTTAAACTGCCTCCCGCTCCCATTGTCCTACTTCCCCTCCATATTAGCATAGGTATGTGAATTCCCCCATTTAGGACAGGCAAAACTCTTCTGTTTTAATCTCTCCCCATCAACACATAATCATGAGGAACACAATAATCATTTCCTGTAATCCATTCACAAGTTATCACAGGACATTGACATTCAAATATAAATTCATAGTTACCTATCTTAAACTATGTAATGGCAATCGAACATGTGACTGATCAACTTTTTGTTTAGTCCCGATAAAAAATACTGCCTTTGTTTGTAGGGCAGAGATTCGTGGAGGAGTGTCACCACAAGTAGACACACGACTACTTTTGGGGAGATTGAGAATCTCTCGCCAACTGTCTCATAATAAAGTATCTACCATTGTACAGAAACTTGTGTCGTCTGGATTTGTGGAACAAAATATACATCAACATTTGGTGCCATGACTCAGATCTCAACATAGGGAACATCTTATTGGGCTGAGTAAGTGACACAAAAATCTGAACTGAACAGAACAGTCTGGGGTATTTTACCCCAGACTGCTCCTTGTGATCAGCCAGACAATCTGTCCCTCGCCCAGTGGAACTGGTATCTCGAAGAGGTCAAACGAACCAACTGGACCCAGCTTGTAAGGAAGGAAAGTTTTGTCAGATTGCTCTGAGTTGCTGCGGGGTGACATTGGCTACGCTATGTTGTTCCTGTAGGAAAACGGTTGGGACTGGGGACCCCGGTCAGGGAAGTGTTTGTCACTAACTGACAGATTCACAGAACATAGAACAGTACAGCACAGAACAGGCCCTTCAGCTCACAATGTTGTGCCGACGACTGGTCCTCATGTATGCATCCTTAAATTTCTGTGACCATATGCATGTCCAGGAGTCTCTTAAATGTCCTCAATGACCCTGCCTCCACAACTGCTGCTGGCAACGCATTCCATGCACTCACAACTCTGTGTGTAAAGAACCTGCCTCTGACATCCCTTCTATGCTTTCCTCCAACCAGCTTAAAACTATGACCCCTTGTGTTAGTCATTTCTGCCCTGGGAAATAGTCTCTGGCTATCGACTCTATCTATGCCTCTCATTATCTTGTAAACCCAATTAGGTCCCCTCTTCTCCTCCTTTTCTCCAATGGTCACTCCCAGCCAGGCAGGGGGGAGGCTGTTACAATTCTGAGTACTGGGCTACAAGTGTCGGTACTCGACAAGGTCCTAGTGTCTGGATGGAATTTGATGCTGATTTGTGAAGCTTATCTGCTCATTCCTTAACAAAAAAAGTCTGAACCTAACATTGAGGAAAATCACCTCAGACTTCAACAATTGTTCATTCAGTGGAGGAATTATAGTGAACTTTATCTAGTTTAATTGAAAAATTGTAAAGGTGAATCTGGATATACCAAACCAACAATATTGTTTTCAGAAAATGATACTGCTTGGATTGAATTTTTGTTTTGGACTCGTTTACTGCCACTTAATTTTCAGACTGCTACATCTCCTTTGTCAGTATGGAGTGCCATTCATAGCTTTATTCAGTGTCAATATCCCTTCCTCACTGAGAACTAAAGTGTCCGTTCAACATTATCTTGCAAAACAACATCATGTAACAAAGGTTAAGATTCTGTTGTAAATATCTGTGTCTTTGGGTTCATCATTATTTGTTAAAATGAGGCATCATCACAAGAATTTTTTTAATGCTGCTGAATTCATTTCACAACCTAGGACATTATAAATGAGCAATAACTGATCAGAACTGCTTGAGAAAAAAAACAAATTGGGGATTTAAATTGAAAGACTAGAACCAGGTAATTATAATGAAGTTCAGAGTTGGAATCTGTGCACATTCTACACTATAACACTGGATTTTGATTAAATGAATTTCCAGTTTATATTGAAGACTCTTAACAAAACTCCTACTCGATAGGAAAAAAACTTGTGATTTGGTCAGCTGAGTGGGATATGCATGTAATTGAACAATCCTGCTACAATTTCATATATACAACACTAAGCAGATTTGAATCATTTCTGTGACTTTGAGATTTATTTGTTCTTATTATTTCACTGTGCGATGTCTAGTCACTTGTTCAGTTTCCATCTCTCATTAAATATGCTTATTACTCAACATTTTAAAACAATTTGTACTATCCTGAATTGCATTATCACAGTTAATTAATTAATTAATTGGCGAGACTTTATACCTTTCGACATTGTCAGTGATCGGTGTCATTGCCTCATTGGTTACTTTAAAGCATGGCTGCATTGATTAATGTTCAATTGGTGACAGAAGTTGTGGCAATATGAGGGAACATGTAGGTAGCATAACAAGTGAGGAACCATTAAGGGAAAGTGAGACTTTGTGTTCCTCATGCAAAACATTGGCAACGAAACAAGAGGATGAAGACCCTTATTTGCGGTAACCATTTTTATTTCTTACTCGATAAACTTGCCCAGGAGTAGGACAAACCTAATTAATGGGATACTTTACGTTACTATTTCTAGGCAGTATGGAGATAAGACTTCTCTTAGATGCTGAAATTAGATGTATTAATAACATGTTTAAAAAAGGGGAATAGGAGAAACAGTGTAAAGAAGCTAAAGCTGAATAAGATAAACAAGAGAGGCTAAAACAACAAAGCTGTAGAGAGAACCTGAGCACTTTTCGGGATCGTGAGCTCAGGTCTGGCATACCAACCCTGTTTGAGGAGGGACGGAATGGCACTGAGATAGAGAGGGAGTGGGGATGTTACTCTAATGCACCGGTGCCCTCGTTGAGCCACCATTGACTCCATCCCCACTGCTGCACCTGAGTGCCTTTATTGCTGAGCGAGTTAAGATGTACTATTGGAAACCAGCGGCATCTTGTTACCTTTGCACTGGAGTTTACCATCCCCATGTCACCCACCCCCGTCAAAAAGGTCTGCTCCCCATAAGGCAGCTACTTAACCTCAAGGCACATGAGGAAGATAAGCCACTAATTATTAGGGCCTATGCCCCCAGAAACCCCAAGAGATGATCGTGATAATGAATCAGGCTCCAGATCGCTAAAGATAAACCTGCTCAATTCGCCCAATACATCTGGCACACAATTCAAATGGAGAATGCAACACCCTGGCATCTGTTGGCCCTCTGTTGGATGATCTTGTCATCAGAAGACACAGTGGCAGGAACAAATGGGAGAGGGTGTTGGAAAGGGACCAGTCCACATTTATGATGAGTTAAGCGACAGATTCAAAGAGGAAACCTCGAGTGCCATGGTCACGGTACACACATATAAGATGGATTGGTCTGAGAACACCAGGACACAGATGAGGAGAGCCGTTATTCATTACTGGGAAGGCCAGAATGACCCTAAGTTGCACTCTAAAGGTCATACAAAAAACTGAGTTTGTTTAGCTGCCCCATGATCACAATGCACCTTCAGCCATTACTGAGGAATTTCATTGGGACCGGAATACCACAGACCTGCCACTTGAACATGCGGACTTCACTTCTTATGTGGATGGCAGATCCTTTATTTCACCCACAGGTCAGCGATGCTCTGGATATGCAATTGCTGTGGATTCTGAAGTGGTTGAACGTGCAGGCTTTGAGACTCCACTGTCAGCACAGAGAAGACTGAATTGTTTGCCCTCACTCAGGCTTGCATCATGGTGAAAGGGAGTTTGTCCAATATTTATATGGGCTGTCGCTATGCTTTCAGCATTGCCCATGACCATGGCACCTAATGGGAGCATAGGGGATTTCTAACCTCCACGGGGCAACCCATTAATAAGGCTGTTTTTGTGCATAATCATCTGCAGGCCTCACAGTTACCGTCCAGCCTCGCGGTGATCAAATGGTCAGCGCACATTGGGGCCGCTGACAGAGTCTCTAAGGACAACGCACAAGTAGATGCCGCCAACCCGCTTTCCTGGTCCCATTGGGCTGACAGCAACAGCTCGTTATAAATCATATGAGGATGGATATACCAGACCTGGGTGAGATACATCACTTACAGGGGGCACCCCTGCAGAGGAACACAGATGAGGTGCACCCTTGATGTTCACACCAAACTGTGAGACAAGTCTGTGTTCCTTCTTTGCTTTTACCAATCTTGGTGAATTATGTAAATAACTGTACACACCGAGACAAGGAGGGAATGGTCAGCACTTTGCTACAAACCTGGTGGCACCCTGATTCCCAAAACAGTGGCTGAGAAACGAGCCAAAGCATGGTCCGCAAAATGACAAATGCTGGAAAAGGGAAGCCTTGCAGTTCTGGGACAACCCCCTTGCCTGTTCGGCCTTTCAATTGTCTACAACTAGATTTCATGGAATTACCCAGGGTACAATGGCATAAGTATTGTTTGGTCATAGTAGAAGATGGATTGAGGCAATCCTGACAAGGGACAACATGGCTGCAACAGTGGTAAAAATATTGTTGAGGGAAATAATTCCCCGCTATGGACTTTCAGAGACAATGCGCTCAGACAATGGACCACACTTTATGGCTAAAATTAACCAGGGATCTGCAGGGAACTAGCAATAAAACAACAATTCCACAGCATTTATACCCAAAAGCAGTTGGAGTGGTGGAACGAGCAAATGGTATCCCTTTGTGGCCCGTACCTTTTCGCTGACACCAAGTGGCTGAATGGTTACTGCATTGAAGCCTTTCTGCTGATCTTGCTGACACTGATGACGCAAGACAGTGGCAGTCGGCAGGGTATAACCTGACCTCATTCAGGGGCTGGTATCGCCCTAATTACTACCAATCACTTGGGCCTCCCTCCCTTGGCGTTCTCAACAACACCATCTACTACACCATTTGTTCTAGACGGGAAGGGAAGCCCTCCAAAGGTACTGATTTGGGAATGAGTGAATGTTTCTCTGTCATCCCCTGGGTCAAACCTATTCAGAACTGAACAGAAAATGGCTACTTTATATGTGATTGTTCTGCCGTACCCAACAGAACTCAGGTGACCTCTGGAATAATCCTGCTCCCAGGCAGTCAGCAACTTCCCCAGCAGCTCATTCCATATGCGTACCACCCTCTGGGTAAAACAGTTGCCCCTCAGGTTGCCTTTTATTCTTTCCCCTCAAACCTTAAACTGATGCCCTCTACTTCTCGATTCCCCAATCCCGGGAAAGACTGAGTGCACTCACCCTATCGATGCCTCTCATGATTATGTACACTTCTCTGAGAGCCCCTCTTGGTCTCCAATGCTCTAAAGAGAAAAGGCCTAGTTTGTTCAAGCTCTCCTTGTAACTCAGAATATTGACTCATGGCAACATCTTTTTAAATTTCTTCTAGCTGCCGTTTAATGACATCCTTCCTATAGCAAGGTGAGCAAAACTGAACACTATGCTCCAAGTGTGGCCTCAACAACATCCTGTACAACTACAACATAATTTCCCAATGTATATACTCAGTGCCCTGACTGATGAAGGCCAGTGTGCCAAAAGCCTTCTTCACTGCCCTGTCTACCTGGGACTCCACTTTCAGAGAATCATCCACCTGAACTCCCAAGTCCCTCTGTTACACTACATCCCTTAAGGCCCTACTATTCACCATGAAACTCCGACCTTGATTTGATTTTCCACACTGAAAGTCCTCACACTGATCTGTATTAAATTCCATTTGCCATTTCTCAGCCCAGTTCCACAACTGATCAAGTCCTGCTGCAGTTTCTGATAACCTTTCTCATTATCTACAAGGTAAAAACAATGACTGCAGATGCTGGAAACCAGATTCTAGATTAGAGTGGTGCTGGAAAAGCACAGCAGTTCAGGCAGCATCCGAGGAGTAGGAAAATCGACGTTTTGGGCAAAAGCCCTTCATCAGGAATACACTGAAGTGCTTTTGCCTGAAACATCGATTTTACTGCTCCTCGGATGCTGCCTGTACTGCTGTGCTTTTCCAGCACCACTCTAATCTAGACCCTTACTGTCTACAGTGCTGTCTATTTAATGTCATCAGCAAATGGGCGGCACGGTGGCACAGTGGTTAGCACTGCTGCCTCACAGCGCCTGAGACCCGGGTTCAATTCCCGCCTCAGGCGACTGACTGTGTGGAGTGTGCACGTTCTCCTCGTGTCTGCGTGGGTTTCCTCCGGGTGCTCCGGTTTCGTCCCACAGTCCAAAGATGTGCAGGCCAGGTGAATTGGCCATGCTAAATTGCCCATAGTGTTAGGTAAGGGGTAAATGTAGATGTAGGGGTATGGGGTGGGTTACGCTTCGGCGGGGCGGTGTGGACTTGTTGGGCCGAAGGGCCTGTTTCCACACTGTAAGTAATCTAATCTAAATATACTAATCAGGCCTTGGACATTCTCATCCAAATCATTGATAACGTTTCGCAAACCTGACTGACCCGGTCGACACATCATCGGCCTGCTCCTGCCCCACTGAACTTACCTCTGTATACCTTGACACCGTCCTGTCCTCTTGGTCCAGGAACGCCCCACATACATTCATCCCACCACCCACGCCCCCCACCTCCTCTATGACTTTCATTTCCCTGGCCTCCATTGCCTCACCTTCACCACGGACATCCAGTCCCTGTACACATCCATCTGCCATGATGAAGGCCTCCAAGCCCTCCATTTCTTCCTCTTCTGCCAACCCAAACAGCACCCTTCCACTGACGCACTCATTCGACCAGCTGAACCGGTCCTCACCCGCAACAATTTCTTCTTCGAATCCTCCCACTTCCTCCAGACCATAGAGGCAGCCATGACCACCCAAATGGGCCACGTTATGTGTGCCTCATCATCTGGTATTTGGAACAGTTCATCGTCCACAACTACACCTTTTCCACCACCTCATGCTCCCACGAGGAGGCTGAACAGTTCATCAACTTAACGAACACCTTCCAGCCTGACCTCCAGTTCACCTGGAACATCTCGATCACTTCCTTCCCCTCCTACACCTCTCCATCTCTATTTCCAGTGACTGACTCGACACAGACATCTACTACAACCCTCCCGACTCCCACAGCTAACAGGACTACACCGCCTCCCTCCCTGCCTCCTGTAAAAATGTTAGCCCTTATTCCTAATTCCTCTGCCTCTGCCGCATCTGCTCCCAGGAGGAGGACCAGTTCCACCACAGAACATACCAGATGGCCTCCTTCTTCAATGATTGCAATTTCCCCTGCCACATGGTTTATGATGCCCTCCAGTGCATCTTATCCATATGCTGCACCTCTGCCCTTGAACCCCACCCCTCCAATCGCATCAAGGACAGAACTCCCCTGGTCCTGATCTTCCACCACACAAAACATCAGATACATCGCATTGTCCTCTGCAATTTTCATCACCTACAAGGAGACCACAGAAATAAGGATATATTTCCCTCCCCATCTGCATTCTGGGGAGATGATTCCCTCTGTGATTCCCTTGCTAGGTCCACTGCCCTTACTAACCCACCTTCCCCTCCTGGCGCCTTCCCATGTCACCACAAGAAATGCAAAACTGTGCCCACATCCCCCACCCCTATTGCCATCCATAGCCCCAAAGGAGTCTTCCACATCCCAGAGATTTACCTGCACTTCCTCACATGTCATTGGCTGTGTCCGTTACTCTTCATGTCGTCTCCTCGATACTGTTTATATCAACAGTGATTACACCTGTCATCAACACCGTGTTTACACCTGTCATCAATACAGTGTTTATATCTGTCATCAAAATGGTGTTTACACCTGTCATCAACACAGTTTTTATACTTTATCGCTTTGTCCCCTAATGCTCAGATGCTGCCTGACCGCATGTGCTTTTCCAGCACCACTCTCTTTGACTCTGATCTCCAGCATCGGCAGTCCTTATTTTCTCTGAACAAGCAGCAATGGGCCCAGCACCAACCCCTGAGGCACTCATTAGTTACAGGCCTCCAGTCCAACAAGCATCCTTCCACTATTGCCCTCTGCTTCCTACCATCAAACCAATTGCGTATCCAATTTGGCAGCTCACCTTGGATTCTGTGCGAGCTAACCTTCCAGAACAGCCTACCATGTGGAACGTTGCCAAAGGCCTTACTGAAATTCCGATAGACTATGTTCACCACCTTGTCCCCATCAAAGAACTCTAACAAATTTATGAGGAGTGATCTCCCACACACAAAGCCATGCTGATGACTCCTAATCAAACTCTGTCTTTCCAAACGCGGGCATCCTACCATTCAGAATCTTCCCAAGTAACATACATACCAAAGATGTTAGGCTTACTAGTCTTATCGTTCCCAGGATTTTCTTTGCAGCCACTCCTGATTACTGCAGGGTAATTAAAGACAAATGCCAACACCATGCAGTAGTTATAATAGGGACGTCAACCTGCTGAATAGAAGCTGAGATACCAGGGTGTAAGGGGCGATGAGTGGCAAGTGTTCCTCAGTTGTGTTCGGGGGGGGTTCCTACTGCAATATGTGTCCAGTCCAAGAAGGATGGTGCGTGGTTGGAACTGACCCTTGGAAATCAAATGGATCAATTGGATCATATGTCAGAGGGAGAGAAGTTAGGACAGAGTGATCATTGCATTATCTGGTTCAAGATGGTGTTGGAAAAAGACGTGACAATTCAGAGAAAGAGCAATTAATTTAGTGGAGAGCTGACTTTAATGGGGTGAGAGATGAACGCAGCAGTCTTGATTGGAATAAGAGGTTGTGGAGAAAGACACGAAGTGAATACTGGGTCAAATTCAAGGAACAGATGCCTCGTGTACAGGCGAGGAATATTCTCTCAATCTGGAAAGATAGGACAAACAAGTCCAGGGTTCCCTGGATGACAACGGAGGTATATATAAACAGGAGAGAGAAACACTGTGTGGATGACAGGTGCAAAACTGTGTTGATGACAGGTGTAAACACGGTGTTGATGACAGGTGTAAACATTGTGTTGATGACAGGTGTAATCACTGTTGACGATTGGTGTGAACACTGTGGTGATGACAGGTATCAACACTGTGTTGATGACAAGAGTAAATACTGTGTTGATGACAGGTGTAAACATGGTGTTGATGACAGGTGAAAACACTGTGATGATGACAGGTGTAAACACAATGTTGATAACAGGTGTAAACACTGCGGCAGGCGTAAACACTGTATTGATGACACGCTTCATCACTGTGTTGATGACAGGTGTAAACACTGTGTTGATGACAGGTGTAAACACTGTGTTGATGACAAGTGTAGACACTGTGTTGATGACAGGTGTCAAGACTGTGTTGATCTTAGGTATAGACACTGTGTTGATGACAGGAGTAAATACTGTGTTGATGACAGTTGTAAACACTGTGTTGATGACACGTGTAAATACTGTGTTGAATACAGATATAAACACTGTGTTGCTGACCGGTATAAACACTGTGATGACAGGTGTAAATACTGTGTTGACGACAGGTGTAAACACTGTGTTGACGACAGGTGTAAACACTGTTGATGACAGGTATAAACACTGTTGATGGCAGGCGTAAACACTGAATTGATGTCACGTTTCATCACTGTGTTGATGGCAGTTGTTGATGACAGGTGTAAACACTGTGTTGATGACAGGTATAAACACTGTGTTGATGACAAGTGTAGACACTGTGTTGATGACAGGTGTCAAGACTGTGTTGATGACAGTTGTAAACACTGTGTCGATGACACGTGTAAACACTGTGTCGATGACCGGTGTAAACACGGTGTTGATGACAGATGTAAACACGGTGTTGATGACAGGTATAAACACTGTGTTGACAGCAGGTGTAAACACTGTGTTGACGACAGGTGTAAACACTGTGTTGACGACAGGTTTAAACACGGTGTTGATGACAGGTGAAAACACTGTGATGATGACAGGTGTAAACACAATGTTGATAACAGGTGTAAACACTGTGTTGATGACAGGTATAAATACTGTTGAAGACAGATGTAAACATTGTGTTGATGACATGTATAAACACTGTGTTAATGAAATGTATAAACACTGTGTTGATGACAGGTATAAACACTGTGTTGACGACAGATATAAACACTGTGTTGACGACAGATATAAACACTGTGTTGACGACAGGTGTAAACACTGTGTTGACGACAGATATAAACACTGTGTTGATGACAGGTGTAAACACTGTTAATGACAGGTGTAAACACTGTGTTGATGACAGGTGTAAACATTGTTGATGACAGGTGTAAACAATGTGATGACAGTTGTAAACATTGTGTTGATGACAGGTATAAACACAGTGTTGATGACAGATGTAAACATTGTGTTGACAGGAATAGACATTGTGTTGATGACAGGTGTAAACACTGTGTTGTCGACAGATGTAAACATTGCGTTGATGACAGATGTAAACATTATGTTGATGACAGGTATAATAACTGTGTTGATGGCAGGTGTAAATACTGTTGAAGACAGATGTAAACATTGTGTTGATGACATGTATAAACACTGTGTTGATGACATGTATAAACACTGTGTTGATGGCAGGTATAAACACTGTTGATGACAGGTATAAACACTGGGTTGATGACATGTATAAACACTGTGTTGTCGACAGATGTAAACATTGTGTTAATGACAGATGTAAACATTATGTTGATGACAGGTATAAACACTGTGTTGATGACAGGTGTAAATACTGTGTTGAAGACAGATGTAAACATTGTGTTGATGGCAGGTATAAACACTGTGTTGATGGCAGGTGTTAATATTGTGTTGATGACAGGCATAAACACTGTGTTGATGACAGGCATAAACACTGTGTTGATGACAGGTGTAAACACTGTGTTGATGATAGGTATAAACACTGTGTTGATGACAGGCATAAACACTGTGTTGATGACAGGTATAAACACTGTGTTGATGACAGGTGTAAACACTGTGTTGATGATAGGTATAAACACTGTGTTGATGACAGGTGCAAACATTGTTGATGACAGGTGTAAACACTGTGATGACAGGTGTAAACATTGTGTTGATGACAGGTATAACCACAGTGTTGATGACAGATGTAAACATTGTGTTGATGACAGGAATAGACATTGTGTTGATGACAGGTGTAAACACTGTGTTAATGAAATGTATAAACACTGTGTTGACGACACGTATAAACACTGTGTTGACGACAGATATAAACACTGTGTTGATGACAGGTGTAAACACTGTGTTAATGAAATGTATAAATACTGTGTTGATGACAGGTGTAAATACTGTTGATGACAGATGTAAACACTGTGTTGATGACAGGTGTAAACACTGTGTTGATGACAGGTGTAAACATTGTTGATGACAGGTGTAAACAATGTGACGACAGATGTAAACATTGTGTTAATGACAGATGTAAACATTATGTTGATGACAGGTATAAACACTGTGTTGATGACAGGTGTAAATACTGTGTTGAAGACAGATGTAAACATTGTGTTGATGGCAGGTATAAACACTGTGTTGATGGCAGGTGTTAATATTGTGTTGATGACAGGCATAAACACTGTGTTGATGACAGGCATAAACACTGTGTTGATGACAGGTGTAAACACTGTGTTGATGATAGGTATAAACACTGTGTTGATGACAGGTGCAAACATTGTTGATGACAGGTGTAAACACTGTGATGACAGGTGTAAACATTGTGTTGATGACAGGTATAAACACAGTGTTGATGACAGATGTAAACATTGTGTTGATGACAGGAATAGACATTGTGTTGATGACAGGTGTAAACACTGTGTTAATGAAATGTATAAACACTGTGTTGACGGCACGTATAAACACTGTGTTGACGACAGATATAAACACTGTGTTGATGACAGGTGTAAACACTGTGTTAATGAAATGTATAAATACTGTGTTGATGACAGGTGTAAATACTGTTGATGACAGATGTAAACACTGTGTTGATGACAGGTGTAAACATTGTTGATGACAGGTGTAAACAATGTGATGACAGGTGTAAACATTGTGTTGATGACTGGTATAAACACAGTGTTGATGACAGATGTAAACATTGTGTTGATGACAGGAATAGACATTGTGTTGATGACAGGTGTAAACACTGTGCTTTCGACAGATGTAAACATTGTGTTAATGACAGATGTAAACATTATGTTGATGATAGGTGTAAATACTGTGTTGAAGACAGATGTAAACATTGTGTTGATGACATGTATAAATACTGTGTTGATGGCAGGTATAAACACGGTGTTGATGACAGATGTAAACATTGTGTTGATGACAGGTATAAAAACTGTGTTGATGACAGGTGTAAACAGTGTGTTGATGACAGGTGTAAACACTGTGTTGATGACAAGTATGAACACTGTTGATGACAGATGAAAACATTGTTGTTGACAGGTGTAAACACTGTGTAGATGACAGGTGTAATCACTGTGTTGATGACAGGTGTAAACAATGTGACGACAGGTGTAAACACTGTGTTGATGACAGGTATAAACACTGTGGTGATGGCCAGTATAAACACTGTGGTGATGACAGGTATAAACAGTGTGTTGATGAAAGGTGTAAACACTGTGTTGATGACAGGTGTAAACATTGTGTTGATGACAGGTGTAAACACTGTGTTGATGACAGCTATTAAAACTGTGTTGATGACAGATATAAATACTGTTGATGACAGGCGTAAACACTGTGTTGATGACAGGTATGAAAACTGTGTTGTATACAGGTACAAACACCATTGACGACAGGTGTAATCACTGTGTTGACGGCAGGTGCAAAGACTGTGTTGATGGCAGGTGCAAAGACTGTGTTGATGGCAGGTGCAAACACTGTGTTGATGACAGGTGCAAACACTGTGTTGATGACAGTTGTAAACACTGTGTTGATGTCAGTTGTAAACACTGTGTTGATGACAGTTGTAAACACTGTGTTGATGGCAGGTATAACACTGTTGATGGCAGGTATAAACACTGTGTTGATGTAAGGTGTCAACACTGTGTTGATGAAAGTTATAAACACTGTGTTGATGACAGGGGTAAACGTTGTTGATGACAGGTGTAAACAGTGATGACAGGTGTAAACATTGTGTTGATGACAGGTATAAACACTGTTGATGACAGGTATAAACACGGTGTTTTTGACAGATGTAAACATTGTGTTGATGACAGATGTAAACATTATGTTGATGAAAAGGTATTAAAACTGTGTTGATGACAGGTGTTAATACTGTGTTGAAGACAGATGTAAACATTGTGTTGATGATAGGTATAAAAACTGTGTTGATGACAGGTGTAAATACTGTGTTGAAGACAGATTTAAACATTGTGTTGATGATAGGTATAAACACTGTTGATGACAGGTGATAACATTGTGTTGATGACAGGTATAAACACTGTGTTGATGACACGTGTAAATACTGTGTTGAAGACAGATGTAAACACTGTGTTGATGGCAGGTATAAACACTGTGTTGATGACAGGTGTTAACATTCTGTTGATGGCAGGTATAAACACTGTGTTGATGACAGGTATAAACACTGTGTTGATGATAGGTGTAAACATTGTATTGATGACAGGTATAAACACTGTGTTGATGACTGGTGTAAACATTGTTGATAACAGGTGTAAACACTGTAATGACAGGTGTAAACATTGTGTTGAGGACAGGGATAAACACTGTTGTTGACAGATGTAAACATTGTTTTGATGAGAGATGTAAACATTATGTTGATGACAGGTATAAAAACTGTGTTGATGACACGTGTAAATACTGTGTTGAAGACAGATGTAAACATTGTGTTGATGACATGTATAAACACTGTGTTGATGGCAGGTATAAACACTGTGTTGATGACAGGTGTTAACATTCTGTTGATGGCAGGTATAAACACTGTGTTGATGACAGGTATAAACACTGTGTTGATGATAGGTGTAAACATTGTATTGATGACAGGTATAAACACTGTGTTGATGACTGGTGTAAACATTGTTGATAACAGGTGTAAACACTGCAATGACAGGTGTAAACATTGTGTTGAGGACAGGTATAAACACTGTTGATGACAGGTATAAACACGTTGTTGATGACAGGTGTAAATACTGTGTTGAAGGCAGATGTAATCATTGTGTTGATGACATGTATAAACACTGTGTTGATGACAGGTGTTAACATTGTGTTGATGACAGGTGTTAACATTGTGTTGATGACAGGTATAAACGGTGTGTTGATGACAGGTATAAACACTGCGTTGGTGGCAGGTCTAAACACTGTGTTGTAGTCAGGTGTAAGCACTGTGTTGATGACAGGTGCAAACACTATGTTGATGTCAGGTATTAACACCTGTGTTGATGACAGGTGTATACAGTGTATTGATGAGATTGTTAACACTGTATTGATGCCAGGTGCAAACGCTGTGTTGATGCCAGGTGTAAACACTGTGTTGATGACAGGTGTAAACACTGTGTTGATGACAGGTGTAAACACTGTGTTGATGACAGGTATAAACACTGTGTTAATGACAGGTATAAACACTGTGTTGATGACAGGTGTTAACACTGTGTTGATGACAGGTGTAAACACTGTGTTGATGACTGGTGTTAACACTGTGTTGATGACAGGTGTAAACACTGTGTTGATGACAGGTATAAACACTGTGTTAATGACAGGTATAAACACTGTGTTGATGACAGGTGTTATAACTGTGTTGATGACAGGTGTAATCACTGTGTTGATGACAGGTGTAAACACTGTGATGACAGGTATAAACACTGTGTTGATGACATGTATAAACACTGTGTTGATGACAGATGTAATCACTGTGTTGATGACAGGTGTAAACACTGTGATGACAGGTATAAGCACTGTGTTGATGACATGTATAAACACTGTGTTGATGACAGGTATAAGCACTGTGTTGATGACATGTATAAACACTGTGTTGATGACAGGTGTAAACTCTGTGTTGATGACTGCTGTTAACACTGTGTTGATGACATGTATAAACACTGTGTTGATGACAGGTGTAAACACTATGTTGATGACAGGTATAAACTCTGTGTTGATGGCTGGTATAAACACTGTATTGATGACAGGTGTAAACACTGTGTTGATGACAGGCGTAAACACTGTGTTGATGGCAGGTGTAAACACTGTGTTGATGACAGGTGTAAACTCTGTGTTGATGACTGGTGTTAACACTGTGTTGATGACAGGTGTTAATATTGTGTTGATGACAGGCATAAACACTGTGTTGATGACAGGCATAAACACTGTGTTGATGACAGGTGTAAACACTGTGTTGATGACAGGTGTAAACACTGTGATGACAGGTGTAAACATTGTGTTGATGACAAGTATAACCACAGTGTTGATGACAGGTATAACCACTGTGTTGATGACAGGTATAAACACAGTGTTGATGACAGATGTAAACATTGTGTTGATGACAGGAATAGACATTGTGTTGATGACAGGTGTAAACACTGTGTTAATGAAATGTATAAACACTGTGTTGACGACACGTATAAACACTGTGTTGACGACAGATATAAACACTGTGTTGATGACAGGTGTAAACACTGCGTTAATGAAATGTATAAATACTGTGTTGATGACAGGTGTAAATACTGTTGATGACAGATGTAAACACTGTGTTGATGACAGGTGTAAACATTGTTGATGACAGGTGTAAACAATGTGATGACAGGTGTAAACATTGTGTTGATGACTGGTATAAACACAGTGTTGATGACAGATGTAAACATTGTGTTGATGACAGGAATAGACATTGTGTTGATGACAGGTGTAAACACTGTGCTTTCGACAGATGTAAACATTGTGTTAATGACAGATGTAAACATTATGTTGATGATAGGTGTAAATACTGTGTTGAAGACAGATGTAAACATTGTGTTGATGACATGTATAAATACTGTGTTGATGGCAGGTATAAACACGGTGTTGATGACAGATGTAAACATTGTGTTGATGACAGGTATAAAAACTGTGTTGATGACAGGTGTAAATACTGTGTTGAAGAAAGATGTAAACATTGTGTTGATGACAGGTATAAAAACTGTGTTGACAACAGGTGTAAACAGTGTGTTGATGACAGGTGTAAACACTGTGTTGATGACAAGTATGAACACTGTTGATGACAGATGAAAACATTGTTGTTGACAGGTGTAAACACTGTGTAGATGACAGGTGTAATCACTGTGTTGATGACAGGTGTAAACAATGTGACGACAGGTGTAAACACTGTGTTGATGACAGGTATAAACACTGTGGTGATGACAGGTATAAACAGTGTGTTGATGAAAGGTGTAAACACTGTGTTGATGACAGCTATTAAAACTGTGTTGATGACAGATATAAATACTGTTGATGACAGGCGTAAACACTGTGTTGATGACAGGTATGAAAACTGTGTTGAATACAGGTACAAACACCATTGACGACAGGTGTAATCACTGTGTTGACGGCAGGTGCAAAGACTGTGTTGATGGCAGGTGCAAACACTGTGTTGATGACAGGTGCAAACACTGTGTTGATGACAGTTGTAAACACTGTGTTGATGTCAGTTGTAAACACTGTGTTGATGACAGTTGTAAACACTGTGTTGATGGCAGGTATAACACTGTTGATGGCAGGTATAAACACTGTGTTGATGTAAGGTGTCAACACTGTGTTGATGACAGTTGTAAACACTGTGTTGATGTCAGTTGTAAACACTGTGTTGATGACAGTTGTAAACACTGTGTTGATGGCAGGTATAACACTGTTGATGGCAGGTATAAACACTGTGTTGATGTAAGGTGTCAACACTGTGTTGATGAAAGTTATAAACACTGTGTTGATGGCAGGTGCAAAGACTGTGTTGATGGCAGGTGCAAACACTGTGTTGATGACAGGTGCAAACACTGTGTTGATGACAGTTGTAAACACTGTGTTGATGTCAGTTGTAAACACTGTGTTGATGACAGTTGCAAACACTGTGTTGATGGCAGGTATAACACTGTTGATGGCAGGTATAAACACTGTTGATGTAAGGTGTCAACACTGTGTTGATGAAAGTTATAAACACTGTGTTGATGACAGGGGTAAACGTTGTTGATGACAGGTGTAAACAGTGATGACAGGTGTAAACATTGTGTTGATGACAGGTATAAACACTGTTGATGACAGGTATAAACACGGTGTTTTTGACAGATGTAAACATTGTGTTGATGACAGATGTAAACATTATGTTGATGAAAAGGTATTAAAACTGTGTTGATGACAGGTGTTAATACTGTGTTGAAGACAGATGTAAACATTGTGTTGATGATAGGTATAAAAACTGTGTTGATGACAGGTGTAAATACTGTGTTGAAGACAGATTTAAACATTGTGTTGATGATAGGTATAAACACTGTTGATGACAGGTGATAACATTGTGTTGATGACAGGTATAAACACTGTGTTGATGACACGTGTAAATACTGTGTTGAAGACAGATGTAAACACTGTGTTGATGGCAGGTATAAACACTGTGTTGATGACAGGTGTTAACATTCTGTTGATGGCAGGTATAAACACTGTGTTGATGACAGGTATAAACACTGTGTTGATGATAGGTGTAAACATTGTATTGATGACAGGTATAAACACTGTGTTGATGACTGGTGTAAACATTGTTGATAACAGGTGTAAACACTGTAATGACAGGTGTAAACATTGTGTTGAGGACAGGGATAAACACTGTTGTTGACAGATGTAAACATTGTTTTGATGAGAGATGTAAACATTATGTTGATGACAGGTATAAAAACTGTGTTGATGACACGTGTAAATACTGTGTTGAAGACAGATGTAAACATTGTGTTGATGACATGTATAAACACTGTGTTGATGGCAGGTATAAACACTGTGTTGATGACAGGTGTTAACATTCTGTTGATGGCAGGTATAAACACTGTGTTGATGACAGGTATAAACACTGTGTTGATGATAGGTGTAAACATTGTATTGATGACAGGTATAAACACTGTGTTGATGACTGGTGTAAACATTGTTGATAACAGGTGTAAACACTGCAATGACAGGTGTAAACATTGTGTTGAGGACAGGTATAAACACTGTTGATGACAGGTATAAACACGTTGTTGATGACAGGTGTAAATACTGTGTTGAAGGCAGATGTAATCATTGTGTTGATGACATGTATAAACACTGTGTTGATGACAGGTGTTAACATTGTGTTGATGACAGGTGTTAACATTGTGTTGATGACAGGTATAAACGGTGTGTTGATGACAGGTATAAACACTGCGTTGGTGGCAGGTCTAAACACTGTGTTGTAGTCAGGTGTAAGCACTGTGTTGATGACAGGTGCAAACACTATGTTGATGTCAGGTATTAACACCTGTGTTGATGACAGGTGTATACAGTGAATTGATGAGATTGTTAACACTGTATTGATGCCAGGTGCAAACGCTGTGTTGATGCCAGGTGTAAACACTGTGTTGATGACAGGTGTAAACATTGTGTTGATGACAGGTATAAACACTGTGTTGATGACAGGTGTAAACACTATGTTGATGACAGGTGTAAACACTATGTTGATGACAGGTATAAACACGGTGTTGATGACAGATGTAAACATTGTGTTGATGACAGAAATAGACATTGTGTTGATGACAGGTGTAAACACTGCGTTGTCGACAGATGTAAACATTGTGTTGATGACATGTATAAACACTGTGTTGATGACAGGTATAAACACTGTGTTGATGACAGGTGTAACCACTATGTTGCTGACAGGTGTAAATATTGTTGATGACGGGTGTAAACACTGTAATGACAGGTGTAAACATTGTGTTGATGGCAGGTATAAACACTGTTGATGACAGGTATAAACACGGTGTTGTTGACAGATGTAAGCATTGTGTTGATGGCAGGTGTAAAGACTGTGTTGATGACAGGTATAAAAACTGTGTTGATGACAGGTGTAAATACTGTGTTAAAGACAGATGTAAACATTGTGTTGATGACATGTATAAACACTGTGTTGATGGCAGGTGTAATCACTGTGTTGATGACAGGTGTAAACACTGTGACGACAGGTATAAACACTGTGTTGATGACATGTATAAACACTGTGTTGATGACAGATTTAAACATTGTGTTGATGGCAGGTACAAACACTGTGTTGATGACACGTGTAAACACTGTTGATGACAGGTGTAAACACTGTGTTGATGACAGGCGTAAACACTGTTGATGGCAGGTGTAAGCACTGTGTGGACGACAGGTGTAAACACTGTGTTGATGACAAGTATAAACACGGTGTTGATGACAGATGTAAACATTGTGTTGATGACAGGAATAGACATAGTGTTGATGACAGTTGTAAACACTGTGTTGTCGACAGATGTAAACATTGTGTTGATGGCAGGTATAAGCACTGTGTTGATGACATGTATAAACACTATGTTGTTGACAGGTATAAACTCTGTGTTGATGGCCGGTATAAACACTGTATTGATGACAGGTGTAAACACTGTGTTGATGACAGGTGTAAACACTGTGTTGATGGCAGGTGTAAACACTGTGTTGATGACAGGTGTAAACTCTGTGTTGATGACAGGTATAAACACTGTGTTAATGACAGGTATAAACACTGTGTTGATGACAGGTGTTAACACTGTGTTGATGACAGGTGTAAACACTGTGTTGATGACTGGTGTTAACACTGTGTTGATGACAGGTGTAAACACTGTGTTGATGACAGGTATAAACACTGTGTTAATGACAGGTATAAACACTGTGTTGATGACAGGTGTTAACACTGTGTTGATGACAGGTGTAAACACTGTGTTGATGACAAGTGTAAACACTGTGTTGATGACTGGTAAAAACACTGTATTGATGACAGTTATAAACAATATGTTGATGACAGGTGTAAACACTGTTGACGACGGATGTAATTATTGTGTTGATGACAGGTGTCAACACTGTTGATGACAGGTGTAAACACTGTGTGGATGGCAGGTACAAACACTGTGTTGATGACAAGCTTAAACACTGTTGATGACAGGTGTAAACACTGTGTTGATGGCAGGTATCTACTCTGTGTTGATGGCAGGCACAAACACTATGTTGATGACAGGCGTAAACACTGTGTTGATGACAGGTATAAACACTGTTAACGACAGGTGTAAACACTGTGTTGATGACAGGTATAAACACTGTTGATGACAGTTATAAACACTGTTGATGACAGATGTAAACATTGTGTTGATGACAGGAATAAACACTGTGTTGATGACATATATAAACACTGTGTTGATGACATATATAAACACTGTGTTGATGACAGAAATAAACACTGTGTTGACGACAGATGTAAACATTGTGTTTATGAACAGGTATAAACACTGTGTTGATGACAGGTGTAAACACTGTGTTGACGACTGGTGAAAACACTGTGTTGATGATAGGTATAATCACTGTGTTGATGACAGAAATAAACACTGTGTTAATGACAGATATAAACATTGTGTTGATGGCAGGTACAAACACTGTGTTGATGACACATGTAAACAGTGTTGATGACACGTGTAAACACTGTGTTGATGACAGAAATAAACATTGTGTTGATGACTGGTATATACATTGGGTTGATGACAGATGTAAACACTATGTTCATGACAGATGTAAACAATGTGTTGACGACAGATGTAAACATTGTGTTGATGGCAGGTATAAGCACTGTGCTGATGACAGGTATAAACACTGTGTTGATGACAGGTATAAACACTGTGTCGATGGCAGGAATCAACACTGTGTTAATGACAGGTGTAAACAATGTGTTGATGACAGATATAAACACTGTGTTGATGACTGTTGTAAACACTGCGTTCGTGGCAGGTATAAACAGTGTTGTAGTCAGCTGTAAACACTGTGTTGATGACAGGTATAAACACTGTGTTGATGACAGGTGTAAACACTGTGTTGATGACAAGTGTAAACACTGTCTTGATTACAGATATAAAGACTGTGTTGATGACAGGTATAAACACTGTGTTGATGACAGATGTAAAGACTGTTGATGATAGGTGTAAACACTGTGTCGATGACAGGTATAAACACTGCGTTGATGACTGGTGTAAGCACTGTGTTGATGACATTTGTAAACACTGTTGATGACAGGTGTAAACACTGTTGATGACAGGTGTAAACACTTGATGACAGGTGTAAACACTGTTGATGACAGGTATAAACATTGTTGATGACAGGTGTAAACACTGTTGATGACAGGTATAAACACTGTGTTGATGACGGGTGTAAACACTGTGTTGATGACAGGTATAAACATTGTGTTGATGACAGGTATAAACATTGTGTTGATGACGGGTATAAACACTGTGTTGATGACGGGTGTAAACACTGTGTTAATGACCGCTGTAAACCCTGTGTTGATGACAGGTATAAGACAGAAAGTACAATTGAGAATCAACAGGAATACTGAAGGTTTTGTGGGGGAGTGAAGGAGACTGTACTTCGGCCTGTCCAAATGAAGAGGATGCTCGCCATTCCATGGTGACAGAGGAGAGAACTCTGTCACTCAAGGATTCAACTGTACTGGGTGGATCAAGTTAAAAATCACAAAACACCAGAATTTAGTCCGACAGGTTTATTTGAAAGTATTAGTGTTGGAGCGCTGCCCGTTCATCCTTCTCCTTGTAGCTAATGGGGCAGGATCATCGGACACAGAATTTATTGTAAATCATGAAAGTGTCATACAACTGATGTGATATATTGAACAAACTTAGATTGTTGCAAGGTCTTTAATCACTTAAAATGGGTGTGCAGTTTCAATTGATTAATATGTAAATCGCAGAACTTCTTTCAAGTCACAATCCCGAGGTAACTTCAGGTTTTATCAGTGGATTAAAAAAAGGTGATATCTCAGCTCAGACAGTGCTTCAAAGGTGTGAGGTTAGAGTCTGTCTGTATCCCAAACGTGAGTCAGACTGGTTATATTTCCAAAGTAGGGAATTATAAAATATCACAAGGACTGACTGCCTCTAGATTGTGTGCTTTTCGAACAAAATAGAATGTATCTGCAGATGCATATTAACCCCATTGATGCGTATGTGTGTATGTATGCATGTGAGGGAGAGAGAGAGAGTGTGTGTGGAATAGAGAGAGAGAGAGGGGGATAGACGGAGTGTGTGCGTGTGTGAGTGAGGGAAAGAGAGAGTATGTATGTGGGTGAGAGAGACTGTGTGTGTGTGCGTGCTTGACAGCGTGTGTGCTGGAGTATGATAAGTTATATGCCTCAGAGAGTGTGTGCACGTGAATGTGAGTAGAATATTGTAAGCAGTTTTGGACTCCATATCTAAGGAAGGATGCACTGGATTGGAAGGGGTCCAGAGGAGGTTTACAGGTCCTGGGCATGAAGGTCTTGCCCTATGAGGAGCTGTTCAGGACTCTGGATCTGGACTTGATGGAATTTAGAAGGATGAGGGGTCATCTGATTGAAACTTCCAGAATACTGAGAGGCCTGGATAGAGTGGACTTGGAGAAGATGCTTCCATTAGTAAGACCTGGGATAGAGCGTAAGGGTGAAGAGACAACCCTTTAGAACTCAGATGGGGAGGAATTTCTTCAGCCAGAGGGTGGTGGCTCATTGCCACAGAGGGCTGTGGAGGCCATGTCATTGAATGGATGTATGACCGAGATAGATAGGTTCTTGATTAGTAAGGGGTTCAAGGGTTATGGGGGGAAGGCTGGAGAAGTGAGCTGAGAAACATATCAGTCATGATCAAATGGGGGAACAGGATCAATGGGCCAACTGGCCTAATTCTGCTCCTGTACCTTATAGCCTTATTTTCAAAAGTCATGCCTTAAATTTTGCTCTGACTGCACTCCATTGAGGAGCCTGTGGGTCTTACCACTTTCCAAAATGAAAACCCAGTTTATGAGTGATACCCCAGAGAACTGCTGCATCACCTGCCAACTTCCCCTTGATGATCTAGTGGTCACCCTTGACCTTCCTTTCTCCAGCCCTTTAAGCCCTTTCTCCACCTCTCTAAGGGGGTTCTCCACCAACTCCAAGCCACTCTGTCTCCGGCCACTGGTCAAGCTCTGAAGCACAGAGCTCAGGTTTCTATGGTTTGGAGCATTTCCTCCACACGTGGTCATCTCGGTGCTGGGAGGGTCCGTGACTTCCCGTATGTGAACAGTCACACCCTTAATTCAGGATGACCTCAGCTGCCATGTCTTAGACTTACTTTGTCTTACTTCCTTGTTTATGCACCAAGTTTCAGAATTACTTTGTCTCAAAGTTTCTCTCCCTTTCTTATCCTATTATTCGTAAATGTTATTAATTTATCCAAAATGATAGCTCCAACTTTCACTTCTCCCTGGTGTTTTCAGTTAATCCCTCAATGATAAAGGGCTCTCTTGGTGTTATGGTATTGTCCCTATTTCTGAGCCAGCCTGTGTTCAAGTCCCACCTGCTCCACGGGTGTGTTACAGCATCAATAAATGGGAGGAATACAAAATATCAGCCCTTTTTGATTTTGTAACAATTAAAAGACTGTCCCCTAATGGTAACTCCATCCCAGCCAATCTGCTCTCCAGTGTCCTGTGACATATCTCTACCTTTCCCCCATTTCAGTGCAGTTGGTTGTGAGCTGCTGTCTGTGTCTCTGCTCCCAGGAAACTGCAGGGCTCATGCTTCAATTTACACAGTCGTGCTCAATGCTGCTGTCTCACAGGTCCGGTGCTGTCTCCAACTCCCAGACTACAGGGCACAATCTCCAAATACAGGGTTGTACATTTAACACAGAGATCAGGAGGACTCTCAGAGAGCAGTGGACTTTGTTTCTGCAGAGAGCTGTCAAGCCTGGGCCATGAAACAGATTCAAATTGAAGTTGACAGGTTTGTAATCAGTTGGAAAATCAAGGGAAAGCCATGAAAGTGGAGTTGAGGTTTATCAGGTCAACCATGACCTCATTGACTCGATGGGCTGAATGGCCCACTCCTGCTCCTGTACTTTGTTACCTTACAGACAGAGTGATGGTATTGAGAGTCATTTTATTTTAAATAGTTCCCAGGTGTATTGCACTCGTGAGATTCTGTAGTTTGATTGGAACATCCTTTTCCTTATTCTTGGAAAAAAAATCAGTGGAACTTTGCTTAACTCTTTCTGCAATTTCTGGGTAGTATCGAGACTGTGAAGCAACTTTTGAATTTAATCCAGAAGCAAAACTCTCTCTTTGTGAAATGCCTGGATATTGGGATTTGAGGATCTTCTTTCCCAAGAGGAAGAAACCAGGAAAAAATAACCAAAAATACTTGGATAGGAATGTTCAAAGTTAAAAATCACCCAACACCAGGTTATAATCCAACAGGTTTAATTGGAAGCACACTAGCTTTCGGAACGACGCTCCTTCATCAGGTGATTGTGGAAGGCTCGATTATAACACAGAATTTATAGCAAAAATTTACTTTGTGATGTAACTGAAATTATACATTGAAAAATTGATTGTCTGTGAAGCCTTTCATCTGTTAGAATACAGTGATAGTTTCACTTCTTTCATGTGTAAAGCACAAAACCCTTTTTTTAAGTTGCATTCTCAGGTTAGCTGTTAACAATGGTGATAGCTAGACAATATGTTGAAGGTGTTAGCCCCCTGTGTTCTCTGTCTATGCCATGATGTTTAGATTGATTCCAATCTAAAAAGTGAGATAACAGAGTTTTACATAAATTCATGCAGTTTTTGAGCTCAGAGTTCTACACGAAGAACTCATGAGAAGCATTCAGGTACTGAAGAAGGGTTACTGGACTCGAAATGTTTACTCCACTTTCTCCCCACATATTGAGAGACTCGGTAATTGGACAAAGCTGTGGTAGATGGAGATTAATTCAAACAAACATAAAGTTAGCTATTTTGGACCAAAACAAATCGATCATGCTCCCTTCTAGATGGGATGAAGCTAAATGCAGTGAATATCCAAAGAGACTTGGGGGTTCGATCTTTAATGTGTCACGAACAGGTACAGGAAATAATCAAGGAAGCTAATGGACTCTTCCCATTACATTGAGCAGACTGGAGAACAAGGATGGAGAAGATGCACTCCAGTTAAACACACCCCAGGTTAGAGCTCACTCGAAGCACTGAGAGCAGATCTGGGCAGCACACTTCAGGAAGGATATATTGGCCTTGGAGGGGAGGACAAGGTAATTTACAAGAATGAGAATCCGGGGTTACGTTAGGAGAACTTGTACAGATTAGGCATGTTTTATCCAGAATTTAGAAAGTTAGGATATTATTTCATTGAAGTCTTCAACAGGAAAAGACAGCGTTGATAAAAATAAACTATTTGTGCTACATCTGCACATTTTGTTGGCATCATGCATTTTCTCTGATTTCTCAAGTCACCTCAATGTCTCTTCCCATCTCGAAACAACATTTCATTCCAACTTAAAATTCTCACCACCAGAATTATCTCCATTGTTTAATGGAATGACGTCAATTTTGATATTTGCTTGTGTTTATTTGAATGAACTTTCTTTACTGGGGTCTGAAGCACATTAATGACACGCAGCTATGAAACAGACGGTATTCCATGCTACAACATGTCAACGAGGCAGGTTTGATCAAGAGATCAGATCAGGTTTGATCAGATTCCAAACTTGTTCAGCTCGCAACCTTCATAGTATTGTTGGACATTCCCATCACACTCAGGAGCCCAGAAATGCCTGTAATACAAAAACATCAGAAAGGCAATGTTAGTCAATGAGAAGAAACCTCTTTATCGATCTTTTATTGTCCAAAGACACCAAATAATCTTTCTCTGCTCCTCAATGCTTTCTCTCCACCTCTCCTGAAGGTGCTAACATAGGTCAATCCACAGGGAGCTCATTCAGCAATCATTCCCAACGCATGGGCCTCCTACTAATTCTAGGTATGGACAACAAATTCATCAATAAAGTGGTACACCTCTTCATGCTCTTCAGCAATGGAACTCAAATCTGGAGTCTGTCTACACCTTTGAGAGGCAAAGGCTTCATGATCATGTCATTAAACTGGTAATCCAGAGAGCCAGGTGAACGTTTTTTCATTAAGGGAATGTGTCATCCTTACAGGTCTAGATTACACTTGACTCCAACGTCGCTGTTGATGTTAACGTGCAATCTGAAATAACCTCAGCAAGCCATTCAGGTCAGAGGAGGTGGGGTGGGGGCTTATGGAAGTGCAACAAATATTGACTTTGCTGACAACCCTCATGTCCCATTCAGGAACTTTGAAATATTGATCTATATCTTGTGAGAGAAGCTGGATGGATAGAATCATAGATAGCTTAGAGCAGAGGAAATGCCCATTCAGCACCTCATCTCCATGTTAGTTCTCTGTGTGGGAAGAATATCTCCTCATGATATCAATCCGGCATCAAGGAGCTCACTAACCCTGGAGACAATGGAAATCAGGGGAAACCTCTCTGCTGGTTGGGGTCATACCTTGTCTAAAGGATGATGGTTGTGGTTGTTATTGGTCAGTTATCTTTGTCCCAGGATTGTCTCCAAGGTCGATATTTTCTCATCAGCCTGTCGGGGGGAGGGGCAGTTCCATTGCACAACAGATCTTCACTTTAGGGGAATGTCCTCGGCCCAAGCGCCTTTAGCTGCTTCATCAATGATCTTTCTTCCATCATGAAGATAGAGGTAACAATGTTGTTTAATGAATGTACAATGTTCAGCACAGTTCCTCAATCCCAGCAGAATTCTCAGAAACCTTTTCTGTTTCCTGCTTAATGCTCTCACAATTTCCTTAAAGTGTGGTACTGAGATGGAATTCTCCAGAGGAAGGCTGAGAGAAATTTTCTCACAGTTTATCAGAACTTCCCAGCTGTTACTGTCCCTCCCGAAGGTAGATGAGGCTGGGGTAGAGCAAATCATCCGCTGCAGAAATGTTGTGGCAGCTGTAGAGCCAATGGCTACAGCTGAATTGTTGAAAGTACAATTGTAAGTGAAATGGAGACAGTACTTCCCATTGATGGAAACAGAAGATTTGTTTGGGCCATAAATGCGGGCTATGGCTGGGAGTGAGACAAAGTGATCAGAGTCAGACTTGCCTGTAATTAATCCAATGAAACCGGGAACATGACATGGAATAGTGATGTGCAGAGTATGACCATCAATATGAGAATAGTGTTGCTCTAACTGACTTGGTGAATTACTGCAGTGTGTCTTGGAGATGATACACATTGCTGCTCCTGAGAATCGATGTTGGAGGGAGGGAAAGCTTGTGGGTGTGGTGCCAATCAAGTGGGTTGCTTTGTCTTGGATGGAAATCTCCAACAAATGCAACCATCTTCCTAGATGCCAGTTAGGCATCCAACCAAGGAGAGTTTGTGCCCTGATTCCATTGATTACAGTTTTACTGGGGCTCCTCAGTCGAATATAGCCTTGTCATCAAGGACAGTCACTCTCACCTCACCCTCTGGGACTCAGCTCTTTTGTCCATGTTTGAACCAAGGTTGTAATGAGGTCAGGAGCTGAATAGCCCTGGCAAACTGGGCATCACTGGAGCAAAATTAAACAATAGGGAATCTCATTAATGTCAAATTAATTTAAACTTTATCTTCTTTGATTCTAGCCCCCTCCTTCTCACACACAGACAGGCAAACTGACACAATGAAGAGATGAACCAAAAAGGAAAATAAAGTCAGGTTTAACTGAAGTGTAACTTACTTCATCAGTCTCCAAGACACAGAATCACACAGGTAAAGGGGGCTGTATCTTGCTCAGTTTCCTGAAGGCACTGATTCATGCAAACTGTTTCCAATCAGCTCCCAAGAATACTCACGGATTACTGAGAGCTGAGATTCTATTCTCTGAGCCTTCAATAAGTTGGCAATGGGAGGACAGCCAGGGAGCAACCAAGGCTCTGTCCTGCAGCTGTCACAGACACAATCCTTCTGAATGAAAACACTGTTCAGAAACCAGTTCAAACTCTGGTTCCTCTCTGTTAGACTGGTTAGACAGCTTAAAAATATGGGATAGACCATTTAGGACAGAGATGAGGAGAAACTTCTTCACCCAGAGAGTGGTGGCTGTGTGGAATGCTCTGCCCCAGAGGGCAGTGGAGGCCCAGTCTCTGGATTCATTTAAGAAAGAGTTGGATAGAGCTCTCAAGGATAGTGGAATCAAGGGCTATGGAGATAAGGCAGGGACAGGATACTGATTAAGGATGATCAGCCATGATCATATTGAATGGTGGTGCAGGCTCGAAGGGCAGAATGGCCTACTCCTGCACCTATTGTCTATTGTCACTGTTGAAGGCCCCTGCTGCCATCTAAACATCTGCCATCTGCCTGAGGATAAGGCCTCTCCAGAGTCAAAGTGTATAGAGAGCACCTTGAACAAGAATCAATCTGCAGTTAATTCTCAGGATTGGTCTCAGGAACAAATATCAGTTTTGTTCTGACTTAAAACAAAACACAAGCTGCTCCTCACAGTCCAAAGGTCACCGTCAACTTTTATCTCATGGTTTATAGCTCTTAACCAAAAAGTGGCTAATGAAATAATTGAAAATCAGCAAGGGTCCTAATACTGTTTATAATGAGCTGATTGTATGCACACAACTCCATTGCAGTAGTTATAACCTGAATACAGTAACCAGCACCATTCCATCCCACAGTTACAACCTCAAACCTTATATACAAAAGGAAATAAAGCGAGTCAGAGTTTACCGTACCAGGCCTTCATTCCGTGAATACGAACAGCCACTGCAGCACAAGCGATGTTGTTTCTTAAGTCTGCACCGTCATTTACTAAATCTACAACAATGAAATAAATGTGATATTAAAATTAATGTTTATATCTGAGGAGTGTTTTAATACAAAGTTGGAGAAGGTTGAGAAGTCTCTCGGGTTGATGTTACTGGAAGCTTTCAATACTGCTGCAGGGGGCAGTGTTGGAAATCCTGAGAATAGACGGTTTTTAATGTTCTCGATGCTGTGCTGTGGTGTAATGAGGGTCCACATTTAGCAGCTCAGCAGTGAGTGGAGACAATATGAACATCTGGAGAGAATGTCACACTTTTTATACTCAACAGGGTTCCACCTTCACCAATGAGACGGCAATGCTGACACCATTCTAAAATGGGTGTAATGGGTGGGACTTGCAGGATCCTGTAGCTGTTCCTGTAATTCATGCTTATTTCTGGATTACTTCTAGATTTCTCACAGTTAGTACTTGTCAGCAGTATAAGATTTTTAGTTTGATTAACTTTTAGTTCTCTTACATGCAGGATCACAAAAGAATCCCCAAAATGTTAAAAAAAGCCCATCATTTATTTTTGAAACAGGGTTCTCTTAATGGAACATTTGGAGAGATCTGCAAGAGGATGACCCAGGATTTCCTTTATCTGTAAAATGATGCACGTAGAAGAGAGCATCTTCTCAACATCACCGAAGAGATATTTTTAAAATCGCAACAGAGTTTTTTTTAAAAAAGGAGTTGTATTTATGGAGATTTTGGAGAGGCCTACACATGGATTGTTCTGAGTGAGGTTTTTTTATCATTAGATTCAAAGCTGCTTGATTGAAAACCACTTGAGCAGGAGACATTTTTAAAATTCGATTGTTCAGCTAAATGGTTCGTTTAATTTAAGATTTATTGGTTTGTTGTTTTTAATTTATTATTTTTTGCAAGTTTTATATGAACTATGGGCAAAGAAAGGTAGTTTATTTTATATATAAGTTAATATTGGAGGTTGTTTAATTTTAGGCTTAATGACATTGAGAGTATACCATAGAGACGGAGTTCGATGTCCAGTAGGTTTAGAGAAATGATTACACAGCAGGATCCACCAGATAGATGGATGACGATCAAGAAAAGTAAGAAGGTAGATCAGAGGTCTCCTGTGACTATTCCCCTCATAAGCAAATACTCAGTTTCTGTTACTGCTGTAAAGGGTAGTCCCTCAGAGGAAAACAAAAGACACAGAGCTGGAAGGTTGGTTTTCTGATGTTTCATTACCATACTCGGTAACATCATCAGTGAGCCTCTGGATGAAGCACTGATGACATGGCCCGCTGTCCTTGGAAACCGAAAACCTAAATTTAAAAGAATAATTGTTGTCGGGGTCTCTCCCGTCAAGGGCACAGACAGGAGATTCTGTGACAGTGAGTGTGAATCTAGGGTGGTATGTTGCTTTCTTGAGCATGGATTAAAGACATCTCATAAAGCAGATAGTGAGAATCCAGACGTTATTGGTAGGAATGACATAATTAGGGAGAGGGTTAAGACTTTATAGAGTGAACATAAGAGGTTAGGTAGAAGATCAAAAAACAAGACCTCAAAAGTAGCAATCTCTGGTTTATTCCCCATGTCATGCTCACATGAGAGGAATAATAAAACAATTAGGTAGATAAAGCAATGGATGAAGATGTGGTGTAATGCTCCGGGATTCAGGTTCTTGGATGGTTGGAATCTCTTCTGGGGCAGAAAAGACCTGTTCATAAATATTGGGTTTTGCTTGGACTGAAAAGGGATTAATATCCTTGCAGGAAGATTAGCTCATTCTATTAAGGGAGATGGTAAATCATAAGAGAGAGGGAGTGGAGGGGTTCTAAGTGGCAAAGCAAACAGAGATATAGATCCAAATGATCTTGAATGTGAAAAGAACAAGTTAATTAGAAAAGACAGAGAAGAACAAGCCTGAGAATGAAGTTATTCTGAACAATTAATCAGCATTTATTTCAATGCAAGCAGTGCAACTGATAAAGCTGATGAATTCAGAGCATATTTGGGAACATGGGACTGAGACATCATTGTAATGATAGAGACATGGCTGAGGGATAGACAGGACTGGTAGCTCAATGTTCTGGGTTTCAGATGCTATAGGAAGGAAAGAAAAAAGACAACAGAGAAAGGGGGATGGCATTTTTGATTACAGAAAACATTACGGGATGTAACTATAGAAGATATTTCTGAAAAATCATCCAGTGAAAATATATAGATTGAAATAACAAATGAAAAAGGAATGTCAATCATAATGGGATTGTACTAGAGACACCACAATAGTCAAAGGAAAGTTGAGAAACAAATATGTAGACAGATCTTCGATATATGTAAGATTGGTTAGGCCACTATTGGAATATAGCGTGCAATTCTGGTCTCCTTCCTATTGGAAAGATGTTGTGAAACTTGTAAGGGTTCAGAAAAGACTTACAAGGATGTTGCCAGGGTTGGAGGATCTGAGTTACAGGGAGAGGCTGAACAGGCTGGGGCTGTTTTCCCTGGAGCGTCGGAGGCTGAGGGGTGACCTTATAGAGGTTTACAAAATTATGAGGGGCATGGAAAGGGAAATAAGCAAAGTCTTTTCCCTGGAGTCAGGGAGTCCAGAACGAGAGGGCATAGGTTTAGGGTGAAGGGGAAAGATATAAAAGAGACCAACAGGGCAACTTTTTCACGCAGAGGGTGGTACGTGTATGGAATGAGCTGCCAGAGGATGTGATGGAGGCTGGTACAATTGCAGCATTTAAGAGGCATTTGGATAGGTATATTAATAGGAAGGGTTTGGAGGGATATGGGCTGGGTGCTGGTAGGTAGGACTAGATTGGGTTGGGATATCTGGTCAGCATGGACGGGTTGGACCAAAGGGTCTGTTTCCATGCTGTACACCTCTGTGACTCTAGTAATAAGGTTGTTTGGGTAGGTGATTTTAATTTTCTAAACATGGATTAGGACTACCATATTGTTAAAGGTTTGGAAAGTGAAGTATCTCTAAAATGTTCAAGAAAATTTTCTTTATCAATCTGCAAATATTCCAATTGGAGAAAGAGCAGTAATAAAACAGGGCAATTGACTGAGGTGATGGTCCAGGGAAACACTTTGGGACTGGTGATCATAGTTCTACTTGTTTTAAAATAGTGATGGAAAGGACAGGCCTTCCACAGTAATTAATGTTTTTATTTGGAGGAAGGCAAATTTTAGTGGAATGAGAGAAGAACTTTCAAAAATTAATTGGAGTAAAGTGTTAACAAATAAAGGGATGTTTGATAAGTGGGAGGTCTTCAACAGTGTGATCACAAGAGTTCAGAGTTATTCTATTCCCATGGGAGTAAAAGGTAAGGCTGGTAGGATTAGAGAATAATGGATGATTAAAGATATTGAGGTTATAACTGAGAATAAAAAAATGAATCATATATTAGGTCTAGATAACTGGGGTCAAATGAATCTCTTGAACAGTATAAAGAGTGTAGGGGTATTCTTAAGCGAGAGATCAAGAAGACAAAGTGATGATATATGATAGCCTTGGCAAATATCAATAGGAATAATCCAAAGAGATCTTCAAATACATTAAGAGCAAGCAAGCAACTAGACAGAGAGTAGGGAACTAAGGAGCAACCTTTTCACGCAGAGAGTGGTGTGTGTACAGAATGAGCTGCCTGAGGAAGTGGTGGAGGCTGGTACAATTACAGCATTTAAAAGACATCAGGATGGGCATATGAATAGGAAGGGTTTAGACAGATAGGGGCCAAATACTGGCAAATGGGACTAGATTAATTTTGGATACCTGGTCTGTTTCCATGCTGTACGACTTTATGACTCCACTCAGAGGGTTGTCAGGATTTGAAATGCATCGTCTGGGAGAGGGAGGAGTTGAACTCTAAAGGACATTTCAAAAGAGAGCTGTCTATATATTTGAAAATGGTGAATTTAGAGGGTTACGGAAATGTGGCTGGAGAATGGGGCATCCTAGGTAGCTCCTTCAGGAGCTAGTACTGAGACAGTGGACTGATTGGCCACTTTTTACACAATGTACTCCAATGGTCCAACAATTCTTGATGAATGGTTCATAACCATTGGCATATAACTGTACTAGTTTTAAAAGCTTATTAATTCAATGGCATATCTGGCAGCAACCACTGAAGGAAAACTAAATTAGTCAGGATTAAAATGGTTTTAGCCACAGAGAACAGGGACAGCCCCTGACCCTTGGGATGTCTGTTAGTTAATTTGAATGGACAACAATACATCAGGGATCCTTTCACAATTTGAAAGCTTTGCTGACCACCTCATCAATCCCAGCATCACCAAATTGTGAGGAGACGTTCCATTTGACAGTGACATAAGGGAGAGTGCCATTTGACGACAAGAATATGAAATGTGAATAAATTGGCCAGCTGGTTATTTTTCCTAATTTGTGGGTGAGGACAGCAGATGCTGGAGATCAGAGTCGAAAAGTGTGGTGCTGGAAAAGCACAGCATTCAAGGAGCAGGAGAGTCAACATTTCGGACATAAGCCCGTCATCAGGAATGTGGCAGGGGAAGAGGGCAGAGAGATAAATAGGAGGGGGATGCTGGGGGAAGGTAGCTGCAAAGGCAAATAGGAAGATGCAGATGAGGGGTGATGCTGATTGGCTGAAGCGGAGGGTGGAGCAGGTAGGTGGAAAGGAAGATGGATTGGTCGGACAGATCAAAAGGGCAGTGCTGAGTCGGAGGATTGGATATGGGATGAGATGGGGGAAGGGGAGTTGAGGAAACTGGTGAAATTGACGTTGATGTCATGTGGTTGGAGGATCCCAAGGTGGAAGATGAGGTGTTCTTCCTCCAGGTGTCAGGTGGGTAGGATTTGGCGGTGGAGGAGGCCCAGTACTTGCATGTCCTTGTGGAGTGGGAGGGGGAGTTAAAGTCTTTGGCCATGGGGCAGTGAGGTTGTTTGGTGCATGTGTCCCAGAGGTGTTCCCTGAAACATTCTGCGAGTTGGCATCCTGTCGCCCCAGTGTAGAAGAGACCACATTGAGAGCAACGGACATCCTGATTGATACGCAGGAGAATCTCTGCTGGATGTGGAAGGGTCGTTTGGGGTCTTGGACAGAGGTGAGGTGGGAGGTGTGGGCATAGGTTTTACATCTCTTGCAGTGGCAAGGGAAGGTGCTGGGAGTGGGGGGGTGGGTTGGTGGGGGGCATGGATCTAACGAGGGAGTCGTGGAGGGAATGGTCTCTGCGGAATGCTGAAAGGTGTGGGGAGGGAAATATATCTCTGGTGTTGGGGTCTGACCGTAGGTGGCAGAAATGGGAGAGGATGATGTTTTGTTTCCGGAGATTGATGGGACGGAAGTTGAAGACCAGGGAGATTGTGTCCTTGTTGTGGTTGGAGGGGTGGGTTCAAGAGCAGAGGTGCGGAAAGTGGAGGAGATGCGCTGGAGGGAATTGTTGGCCATGTTGGGGGAAAAGGAAGTCAGGACAGTGTGAGATTTTCAGGCTTGTGTAGGCTCTACAAACATTTGATGTTGACAAGTGTGACAACTCTGAAGAAATTGCTGGGGACATGTCTGAGATAGATAAATCTCTGTTTAGGAAAGGTTTTAAGGGATTTGGGCTAAAGGCAGGTATATGTAGTTAGGACACAGATCAGCCATCATCTCAAAGAATGGTGTATCAGACTCCAGAGACTGCCTGACCTACTCCTGTTTCTCTGACTGAAGGACGAGTCTTCCGTGTTCATTATATGGTCATGTTCCACCAGCAGCTCAGTCACATCTGAGAGGGTGCTCAAGAACATACAGATACTGAGACACAAACATGAAACAATGGTCTGAATAAACATGCCCAATTCTAACCATCTCACCCTGAGATTGGGTGTGATTGTGACTGCTTTTACAATATGAACCACTGAAAGCATGGTTCTGTCACCCAAATGAGCTTGTCTGAAATATTGGCAAAAAAAACTTAATTCATTGATCCTCCAGATCATCAAACAAGTCAAAAGGAAATGGCTGCGTTCCCTCAATCTGTGTAAACAGTGTCACCATCTGGAGGAGGATAGTAAATACGGATGTGTGTGGCAGTGAAGACAGGAAAGAATGAAAGGGTCGGGGGAAGAAAGCAGAGACAATTCCCTCACTGAGCCATTTACTATTCCAGTTACTTCACACTGAACTGTTCAGGAGACGTTACAAAGTACTTGCATGTTTAATATTGTTAGGAAGCTAGAAACCTGTGAACTGTCAACAATATGGATTTCTTTCAAGTTTTGTGGAAATACCTGGAGTGCTTTTTTTGCAAGAGTTTATTGAAAGACTGCATAGAACATAGAACATAGAACATAGAAGAATACAGCGCAGTACAGGCCCTTCGGCCCTCGATGTTGCCCCGATCAAAGCCCACCTAACCTACACTAACCCACTATCCTCCATATACCTATCCAATGCCCGCTTAAATACCCATAAAGAGGGAGAGTCCACTACTGCTACTGGCAGGGCATTCCATGAGCTTACGACTCGCTGAGTGAAGAACCTACCCCTAACATCAGTCCTATATCTACCCCCCCTTAATTTAAAGCTATGCCCCCTTGTAATAGCTGACTCCATACGTGGAAAAAGGTTCTCACTGTCAACCCTATCTAACCCCCTAATCATCTTGTACACCTCTATCAAGTCACCCCTAAACCTTCTTTTCTCCAATGAAAACAACCCCAAGTGCCTCAGCCTTTCCTCATAGGATCTTCCTACCATACCAGGCAACATCCTGGTAAACTTCCTCTGCACCCGTTCCAGTGCCTCCACATCCTTCCTATAGTATGGCGACCAAAACTGCACACAATATTCCAGATGCGGCCGCACCAGAGTCTTATACAACTGCAGCATGACCTCAGGACTCTGGAACTCAATTCCTCTACCAATAAAAGCCAGTACGCCATATGCCTTCTTCACTGCACTATTTACCTGGGTGGCAACTTTCAGAGATCTGTGTACATGGACACCAAGATCCCTCTGCTCTTCCACACTACCAAGTAGTCGACCATTAGCCCAGTACCCCATCTTTTTATTACTCTTACCAAAGTGAATCACCTCACACTTAGCTACATTGAACTCCATTTGCCACCTTTCTGCCCAGCTCTGCAGCTTCTCTATATCCCGCTGTAACCTGCCATATCCTTCCTCACTGTCTACAACTCCTCCGACTTTCGTATCATCCGCAAACTTGCTCACCCAACCTTCTAACCCTTCCTCCAGGTCATTTATAAAAATGACAAACAGCAATGGTCCCAAAACAGATCCTTGCGGAACACCGCTAGTGACGGCACTCCAAGATGAACTTTTGCCATCAACTACTACCCTCTGTCTTCTTCCAGCCAGCCAATTCCTAATCCAAACCTCCAACTCACCCTCAATGCCATATCTCTGTATTTTCTGCAGTAGCCTAACATGGGGGACCTTATCAAACGCCTTACTAAAATCCATATATACCACATCTACTGCTTTCCCCTCATCTACCTCCTTAGTCACCTTCTCAAAGAATTCAATAAGGTTTGTGAGGCACGACCTGCCCTTCACAAAACCATGCTGACTATCCTTGATCACATCATTCTTATCCAGATGTGCATAAATCCTATCCCTTACAATTCTCTCTAAGACTTTGCCCACAACAGAAGTGAGACTCACTGGCCTATAGCAGTGGATTTTATTTTTTTTAAAAGACTTCATCAAAGTGGCAGGATGGTAATAAATTCTTAACCAAAAACAGAAATTGCTGGAGAAACCCATCGGGTCTGGCAGCATCAGTGGAGAGAAAGCTGAGTTTGAGGCTATGTTTAACTTAAATCTAATATAAATGTGACATTTAATTGTTCATATGAGTAACTGGGAATGATAATTTTTTTAAACATTGTGACCCATGGAGAAGTGGGACTGAAGTGACACTGCAGTCTCCATGGAAACATCAATGAGGAGCCAGCCCCATTTCCAATTGAAAGTCTCTTGCCACCTCTTGAGGCTGGACTTGGAGAGAAAACAGGGTTAATGTTCCAAGTCCCCTGACCTTTCCTCTAAAGCTTCTGAAGAAGGCTCACTGGCCTCAAAACGTTAACTCTGTTTCTCTCTGCACAGATGCTGCTGGACCTGCTGAGTTTCTCCAGCAATTTCTGTTGCTGTGTATTTCAGAACCCCAGCATTTGCAATTCCTGGTTTCATTTTAAATGCAATTTGTTTCTTTTTTCAAATACTGCACATTCACCAGATTTTATTTATAACAGTAAATATCTCTTGCTGAGGTTCCAATCAGAAATGAACTCCCTCTTCCTTTCCATGGGCTCCCTAAACTCATAGCTTCAACAACCTTGTACGATGGCTCTCTTTCTGATCTCCCCAGAGCTTTTTCCGTTGAGGGTTTTCTCCTCCCTGGCTGCTCAGCCCCTCAGGGATTCTCCCCCAGTCCTGACTGCTGGTCGCCTGCAAATCCCAGCACCTCTGCTGTCCTGGGTCTCTATCCCTTCCACCAACCTGCTGGTGGCTCCTTCTCTTCAGTGACAATAAACTTAATCCTCATTCAAATCCTGTCTCCCTCTGGTGGTTGTGAAATGTAGGCCAGCAAACACCCTTCGGTGATGATGACCCCATGTAACTTGCTGGACATTCAGGTGAGGTCACATGTCTCCCCGAAATGTGATCTCATTAAAATGCTTTTGAATTCAATATTCAAAATGACATTCTGAACTTTCAAACAAACAGGTCACAAAACAGCAAGCTAAAACAGGTTTACATTCTTAATGAAGGGCTTTTGCACGAAACGTCGTGTTTCTGCTCATCTGATGCTGCCTGACCTGCTGTGCTTTTCCAGCACCACTCTAATCTAAAACAGATTTACTTCTACTTAAGTACCCAGTTCACCAATAATAATAAAAATGTGTCAGAAATGTTTGTGTCACTTGCATAAAAAAGAACAGAAAAAAATTAAACTGGAATTTGCCTTGAATTGCTTCACCTACCTTCACAGTCTACTCTGCACAAACGTGCAGCACCTGGAAAATGGGGGTCTATACACCAATGACTATTGACTTGAAAGATTCCAAACGCTGAGACTGCAGGCTTGTTGCCTTCTTTATGACGACGAAATGCTCTTTTTGGTTCATAATCACTTGCGAATCGGGCGATGCACACCCCTGGAATGGAAACCAGTATCAGAGGCATGTTGTTCAGAACATGTGGCAAACACAACTGTAATTCACACACCTCACGGAGTGGCACAGATGACAGTAACGTTTGTCTTTCAGTAACCTGGTAGATGTCCTCATCCTGACTGTGTGTCGCTTGTCTGAGGGATGTACGAGCACAGAAAATGAATGGCAGGAACAAACATCTCTGACTCAAACCAGGATTACTAGATTACATGGAAAAATACATCTGTGAGGACACTGGGCTCTGTGTTTTGCCATAGTCACGTGGAAAAGTCAGAAGTCACATGTCAGGTTACAATCCAGCAGGTTAAAAGGAACAACACTCGAAAAGCTTGTGATTTCGAATAAATGTATTGGTCTATAATCTGGTGTCATGTGACTTCTGACGTCCACCTCAGTCCCACACTGGCACCTCCACATGATAGTCACGTGACCCTCTGCAGTCAGTGCTTTCTGTTCAGAAGGAGAAGCCATTTAAACCTCCCATGGAGCAACCATCATCGATTGTCTCTTGTTCCCCTGCACCCCAGCCCAAACCCCATCCCCCATCACAGCCATGACCATCACAGGCTTCTCTGTGGAGAGGCAGCACACCAGAGACAATGAGGGGAACAATACTCAGAAAGATTCCTTCTGGATCCCCTCAGCTGATCAAAACCAATCCAGGAGATCACAGTGTTATCTACAATGTTGTGTTCTATAGAATCACACCTATGGTTATCTGCTCCACAAAGTGAATTAACCTTGAAGCTGGGAAATAAATAAAGAGACACTACGTTTACCAGATTAGCACCAGGATCCTGAATGGCAGACTATGATACAATACAAGGGGAGGCTGCTGGGAGTGACTTCACTCCTTTATTTCTGACAGTGATTTGGGAATAGTGAGCTTCAGCAGTGCTGAGAAATGCTGCATTGTACAACAACTTTCCATCCTTCACTCGAACACACAAACAAGGAATTAGGGAACAGGCCACTCAGCCCTTCAAGCCTCCTATAGCTTTCAGTAACAGTGTTGGAGGTGATTTCCTCAAATTCTAGGAGCAGTAAATACTGTTTTATTAGACGTTACATTGTTTTGGAACTTTGGGGCCAAAGAAAGGTCAAAGCCAAGGCACTTTAAGAAAGTAGGAAGGGAGATGAAGGCAGTGGTCACATGACAGGAAGTGAATCAACAGGAGAGAGAAATCTACACTGCTGTGTGACCCAGCAGCTTCTGCTGCTTGATTTCAAATACTCCTGGACATCGGAGTTTGTCGAAGAATAATAAACAATAAAATTCAGAGCTGTCCTTGGAGAAACCTGTGTGGGGGAGCTCATGGCATGTGGTGGGGGGGGGAGGCAGTTAAGTGGCTACTTTCCTTTTGTAAATATACAGTAATCAGTAGACTGGGTTTGTTTTTGATTTATATTTTTATCAAGATATATCTCTTGATTAAATTCTAAAAATATTTTAAAAAGGTTTTAAGCTAGCCCCGAACAGTGTTTTTAGAGCAGTTAGACTGGATCTGCAGATTGTTAAAGGAGCAAAGATGGCCGAAAGTCGAGTGATCTGCTCTTCCTGTTGGATGTGGGAGATAAGGGAGAGTTTCCATGTTATTGATGATTACGTCTGCAGAAAGTGTGCTTGGTTGCAAATCCCATCAGATGGCATGGATCGGTTAGAACAGCAGTTAGAGGCAATGAGGAATTTACAGGAGCAAGGGGGAATGTTGAATGGCAGTCACACGAAGGGGCGATAAATCAATGATCCAGTCAGGTCAATGGGGGCAGGTAGGGCAGGTGTCTCCTGTGGCTACCCCCATCTCAAACAAGAATGCTGTTCAGGAAAATGTAGGGGATGATGGACTCCCAGCAGAAAGTAGCACTGACAGCCAGGTTTCTGGGACCGAGACTGGCTCTAATGTAATGAGGGGTACACTAAGTTCCAAGTGATCGATTGTAATAGGACACTGTCCAGTCAGAGGCACTGACAGATGTTTCTGCAACTGACCATGAGAAATCAGAAGTGTTTTGCCTCCCTGGTGCCAGGAGCAAGGATATTTCAGAAAGAGTGCAGAATAGTCTCAAAGAGGAGAGGGACCAGCAGGAAGTTCTTTTACACATTGGAACTAACGACACAGGAAGAGATAAGGAAGCAATTCTGAGGAGAGGGTATAGGATGTTAGGCAGGAATCTCAAAAGAAGGTCCTCGAGGATAGTAGCCACTGGTCACATGACTGCTGACATCACTACTGGTCACATTACTGCTCCCACTCAAGCTCCCACTGCAGGGACAGTGTCCACCTCCACTCCCAGCTTCAGCTCTATCCTAGGCCCCAGTCCCAAGCCCTGCCGGGTACTTACCATCCCCTCATGACTTCCCCTTCATTGACGACAACCAGTCAGTCCTCAGCAAAGAACCCATCTTCATTCCACTTCACCCCCATGTCAGTGAACTCCAAACACGCCGCAATGTTGAACACTTTTTCTGTTGCCTCCACCTCTCTGCCTACTTTTAGGTTTGTGACGCTCACCCACCCTCCAAAGACTTCTTCTCCCACCTCCAACCTCTTCCATCCTCCCAGACACCCCATCGTGCCCTCTTAACCTCCCTTGACCTCTTCATCTCCATCTGCCGTTGTGACATTAACCAACTCAATCTCTCCGCCCCCTCACTCACTCCAACCTCCTGTCCGTGTAATATGCAGCCCTCAATTCCTGCCACTCCCACCCCAACCTCACATTCAAACCAGCTGACAATGAAGGCATGGTGGGAAAATGGCAAACCGATCTCTGTATCGCTGAGTCCAGACGCCAACCCACTGACACTGCCTCCTACTGTTCCCTCAACCATGACCTCATCTCCCATCACCAAGACCATTCACAACCTCATCACCTCAGGGGATTGCCCTTCCACAGCCTCCAACCACATAGTCTGGGAACACTGCACTGCCTGATTCTACCTCTTACCCAAAATCCACAAACCTGACTGCCCTGGTCAAGCCATCATCTCTGCCTGCTGCTGTCCCACTGAACTCTTCACCATTTATTTCGACACGGTCCTGTCGCCTTTGGTCCGGGAACTCCCCACACATGTTCGAGACACTACCCATGCCCTCCCTCTCCTCCATGACTTCTGATTCCTCAGCCCTCAAACACCTCACCTTCACCGTTGACAACTCATTCCTCTACTCCCATATTCCCTATAAGGAAGGCCTAAAAGCCCTCCGTTGCTTCCTCTCCCGCTGACCCATCCAGTCCCCCTCGACTGACGATCTCATTCGATTGACAGAGCTGGTCCTCACCATTAACAACTTCTCCTTTCAATCCTCCCACTTCCTCCAAACCAGAGGGATGGCTATGGGCACCCACATGGATCCCAGCTATGCCTGCCTCTATGTAGGGTACATGGACCAGTTCATTTTCCACAGCTCCACTGGCATCATTCCCCCATCTTTTCCTCGGCTACATCAATGAATGTATCAGTATTGCCTTGTGCTCCCATGAGGAGTTTGAACAGGTCATCCACTTCATCCACACCTTCCACCCTGACCTCCAATATGCCTGGACCATCTCCGACACCTCCCTCTGGTTCCTGGACTTCTCCGTCTCCGGCGACCGATTCAACACCAACATCTCCTTCAAACCCGCCGACTCCTACAACTACCTTGATGACACATCCTCCCACCCTAACTCCTGTAAAAACCAGATCCCCTACTCCAAAACCTTGCCCCTCTCCCCCTGCCATATCTGCTCCCAGGATGAGCAATTCTACTCCAGGACATCCCAGATTTTGTGCATTTCCCGCCCTCGAAACCCACCTCCCCACTCCCAACAAGAATACAATCCCCTAATACATTCCAAATCTAATGTATCATCCTCTGACATTTTCACTGCCTACAGTGAAACCCCCACCATCAATAATGTATTTCCTTCCCTCCCCCTAATTGCGTTCCACAGGGATCATTCCCTCGGTGACTCCCTCATTAGGTCCACACTCCCCACCAATCTCCTCTCCAAACCTGGCACTTTCCTTTGCCCCCATAAGGTGTGAAAAACCCTCCCCCACACTTCCCCCTCTACCTCCATCCAAGGCCCCAAAGGATCAATCCATATCCAACAGAGATTTACTTTTATATCCTCGAACCTCATTGACTGCATCCATTGCTGTCGATGTGGTCAGAGAGACCGAGTGCAAACTCGCAGAGCAGTTCAGGGAACATCTCTGGACTGTACGCACCAACCAATCCTTCCTTCCTGTGGCTATCCATTTCCACTCCCTGATGGTATGTCCATCCTGGAGCTCCTCCACTATCTAACCAATGCTACCCACACACTGGAGGAGGAACACCTCATCTTCCACCTCAGGAGCCTACAACCACACGGCCTCAACATTGCATTCACCAGTTTCCAAATCTCCCTTCCCCCAACCCCATCCCAGAACCAACTCTCCAAATTGGCTGCATCCTCTTGACCTGACCAACCTGTCCATCCTCCTTTCCACCTATTGGCTCCACATTTCCCACCAACCTATCATAATCACCTCCTACCTTGCCTCACTTACCACTCCCCTAGCTCCTCCTCCTCTCCATCTATTTATTTCCCAGTTCCCTTCCCTTCCCACCCCCCACCCCCTCCAAGTCCTGATGGAGGATTATGACTGAAACGTTGACTCTTGCTCGTCAGATGCTGCCTGAACCACTGGGTGCTTTCCAGCGTCATACTTTATCAACTCTGGCTCTTCATCATCTGCAGTCCTCAGGATCTTCTAATTACTCGTGGTGCCACAAGCTCGTGAGGGTAGGAAGAGGATGATGGAGCAGATGAATGCATGGCTGAGGAGCTGGTGCAGGGGAGAGGGAAACACATTTTGGGGTTATTAGAATCTCTTCAGGGGCAGAGGTGACCTGTATAAGAAGGATGGATTGCCCCTGAATTGGAAGGGGACAAGTATACTGTCGGGGAGATTTGCTAGAGCTTTTCACAAGGATTTAAACTAATAAGAGGGGTGGGGTGGGACTCGGTGGTATTGAGAAAAGAGAGTAGTCTGAGACTGATACAGTTGGGAAAAGGACTGAGTCAAACAGTCAGGGCAGGCAGGAGCAAAGTAGCGCATGAGGTAGGACTGATATATTAAACTGCATTTATTTCAATGCAAGAGGCCCAACAGGGAAGGCAGATGAATTGAGAGCATGATTAGGAACATGGGACTGGGATATCATAGCAATTCGAGAGATGTGACTCAGGGATGGTCAGGATTGGCAACCTAATGTACCAGGGTATAGATGCTATCAGAAGGCTAGAAAGGGAAGGAAGAGAGGAGAGGGCCTGGCATTTTTAATAAGGGATAGCCTTGTGAGTGTACTTAGGAAGGATATTCCTGGGAATACATCCAGGGTGTAGTCATTTGTGTGGAACTGAGAAATAAGAAAAAGATGATCACCTTATTGGGATTGTACTATAGATACCCCTGAAAAGTCAGTGGGAAATTGAGGAACAACTTTGCAAAGAGATCTCCGTTATCTATAAGAATAGTAGGATGGTTGTGGTAGGGGATTTTGTTTTTCCAAACATAGTCTGGGGCTGCTGTAGTGTTAAGGTCTTGGATGGAGAATAAGTTTTGTTAAGTGTGTACAAGAAAATTTTCTGATGCCGTATGTGGATGTACCTACTCGAGAAGGTGTAAAACTTGACCTACTCTTGGGAAATAAGGCAGGGCAGATGACCGAGGTATCAGTGGGGGAATAATTTGGGGCCATTCACCATAATTCTATTAGTTTTTAATTTAAAGTTTTAAATTGGAGGGAAGGCCAATTTCAATGGTATTTGGCATTGATTTTCGCAGATAAAGGGATGGCTGGAAAATGGGAAGCTTTCAGAAATGGGATGACGAGAGGCTAGAGACAGCATGTTCCTGCTAAGGTAATGGGCAAGGCTGGTAGGTGTAGGGAAGGCTGAATGATGAGAGAAATTGAGGTTATGGTCAAGGTGAAAAAGGAGGCATATTTCAGGTGTAGACAGCAAGGATTGAGTGAATCCCGAGAACAGTATAAAAAGCAGTAGGATTATACTTAAAAGGAAATCAGGAGGGTGAAAAGGGGACATTAAAAAGCTTTAAAAATATGTTGCTGGAAAAGCGCAGCAGGTCAGGCAGCATCAAAGGAGCAGGAGAATCGACGTTTTGGGCATAAGCCCTTCTTTAAGAATGAAGAGGGTGTGCCAAGCAGGCTAAGATAATAGGTAGGGAGGAGGGACTTGGGGGAGGGGCGTTGGGAATGCAATAGGTGGAAGGAGGTTAAGGTGAGTTGTGATAGGCCGGAGAGGGTGGGGGAGGCGGAGAGATCGGGAAGAAGATTGCAGGTCAAGAAGGCGGTGCTGAGTCTGAGAGTTGGGACAGAGAAAAGGTGGGGAGGGGAAATGAGACCTCCACACACATCATTTACTGCATCCGCTGCACCCGATGTGGCCTCCTATACATTAGGGAGACAGGCCGCCTACTTGTGGAATGTTTCAGAGAACACTTCTGGGACATCCACACCAACCAACCCAACCACCCCATGGCTGAACACTTTAACTCCCCCTCCCACTCCGCCAAGGACATCCAGGTCCCTCCTCATTCCTGAAGAAGGGCTTATGCCCGAAACGTCGATTCTCCTGCTCCTTTGATGCGACCTGACCTGCGCTTTTCCAGCAACACATTTTTAAGCTCTGATCTCCAGCATCTGCAGTCCTCACTTTCTCCTACATTAAAAAGCTTTGGTAAAGTGAGGGAAGATGTCGCTGCACCTCACTATCCACTAGAGTTGGACCAGATGATTGGAGGGAGGTAAATGCTATTCCCTTGTTCAAGAACGGGAAGAGGGATAATCCTGGGAATTACAGAGCAGTCCATCTTATGTCGGTGATGGGAAAATTATTGGAGGGATTCTGACAGATAGAGTTTATGATTATTCAAAAAGCCTTATTTTGATTAGAGATAGTCAGCATAGCTTTGTGAGGGGCAGATCATGACTCACAAACCTTACTGAATTCTTTCAGGACGTGACAAAACACATGGATAACGGTAGAGCAGTGAATGTGGTGGGCATGGATTTTAGCAAGGCACTTGACAAGGTTACCTATGGTAGGTTCATTCAGAAAGTAAGGAGGAAGGGGATACAGGGAAATTTGGCTGTCTGGATACAGAATTGCCTGGCCCATTGAAGACAGAGAGTGGTAGGAGATGGAAAATATTCAGCCTGGAGCTCCGTGATCAGTGGTGTTCTGTTCTAGGACCTGTGGTCTTTGTGATTTTTATAAATGACTTGGATGAGGAAGTGAAAGGTGAATTAGAAAGTTTGATAATGGCTCGGAGATTGGTGGAGGTGTGGATAATGTGGAGGGCTGTTGGAGATTACAATGGGATATTGCCAGGATGCAGATCTGGGCTGAGAAGTGGCAGACAGAGTTCAATCTGGAAAAGTGTGAAGTGATTTATTTTAGAAAGTTGAATTTGATTACTGAATATAGGATTAAAGGCAGGATTCTTGGCAGTGTGGAGGAACAGAGGGATCTTGGGGTCCACGTCCGTAGATCCTTTAAAGTTGCCACTCAAGCTGATAGGGTTGTTAAGAAAGATTATGGTGTGTTGGCTTTCATTAGTTTAAGAACTGCAAGGCTATGCTGCAGCTCTATGGAGCCCTGATTAGACCACACTTGGAACACTGTGTTCAGTTCTGGTCGCCTCATTATTGGAAGAATATGGAGGCTTTAGAAAGGGTGCACAGGAGATTTACCAGGATGCTGCCTGGACTGGAGGACATGTCTTATGAAGAAAGATTGAGGGAGCAAGGGCTTTTCTCATTGGAGTGAAGAGGGATGAGAGATGATTTGATAGAGGTGTGCCAAATGATGAGAAGCATAGATAGAGCGGAGAGCCAGAGACTTTCTCCCAGGGCAGAAATGTCGATCATGAGGAGTCATAATTTTAAGATGATTAGTGCAAGATTTAGGGGAGATGTCAGATGTAGGTTCTTTATACAGAGTGATGGGTATGTGGACTGCACTACCAGCAGTGGTAGCAGAGTCAGATACATGAGGAACATTTAAGTGACTCTTGCATAGCTACATGGATGATAGCAATATGAAGGGTATGTAGGTTAGTTTGATTTCCAAGTAGGATGAAAGGTTGTTTTTTCTCCCTGTCCGGAAGCAACTGGAGACAGAACGGAGGTGACGTGGAGACCAGGAAGGTGCCGGGGAGATAAGGACTTAGTATAAATTTGGGCAGTGGCTAAACCTGAGATACTACACATGTATTATCTCCCTACCCCCTCCTCTCCCCCCCAAACCAGAAGAAAAAACTCTGTAAGATAAGGTTTTTATTCTTTCACTTTCTTTTCTTTCATATATTTAAGTTCTGTGTTTGGTTTCAGTTAGTTGATATAAAGCTAAGACTTACAATGGCAGCGGACCTCAGACCCATCGCAGGTGCCTCTTGCTTGATGTGGGAGCTTAGGAATGTGTCTGATGTTCCTGACTCTTACACTTGCAAGAAGTGTGTCCAGCTGCAGCTCTTGTTTGACCATATGATGGTTCTGGGGCTGCGGATGACTCACTATGGAGCATCCGCGATGCTGAGGAGGTCGGGGATAGCACATTGAGTGAACTGGTCACACCGCAGGTTAGGATTGCTGAGGGAGACAGTGAATGAGGGACCAAAAGGCAGAGAAAGAATAGGAAGGCAGTGCAGGTGTCCCCTGCGGTCATCTCCCTCCAAAACAGGTATACCGTTTTGGATACTGTTGAGGGAGATGGCTCACCAGGGGAGGGCAGCAGTTGTCAAGATCATGGCACCGTGGCGGGCACTGCTGTTCAGAAGGGTGGGAAAAAGTCCCGTAGGGCCCCAGTCATAGGGGATTCTATTGTGAGGGGTGTAGATAGGCAGTTCTGTGGCCAAAAATGGGACTCCCGGATGGTATGTTGCCTCCCAGGTGCTCGGGTCAGGGATGTCACCAATCGGCTGCAGAGCATTCTAAAAGGGGAGGGTGAACAGCCAGTTGTCTTGGTGCATATAGGCACCAACAATATCAGTAAAAAATACGAGATGAGGTCCTGGAAGAACAATTCAGGGAGCTAGGAGAGAAGTCAAAAAAGGAGGACCTCAGAGGTAGTGACCTCGGGATTACTATCAGTGTCACATGCTAGCCAGGGTAATAATGAAAGAATAGGCAGGATGAACACGAGGCTTGAAGGATGGTGTAGGAGGGAGGTATTCAGATTTGTGGGACATTGGGACCGGTTCTGGGAAAGGTGGGACTATTACAAATTGGATGTTCTACACCTGAACCAGACTGGAATTAATGTCCTTGGGGAGTTTTTGCTACTGCTGTTGGGAAGGTTTTAAACTAATGTGGCAGGGGATTGGGAACCAGAAGAGAGGATAAGTAGACAGCATGGTGGAAACTGGAAACTTTAAGAATCATGAAGTTACATTAATAAGGGGAAGAGTCGGCAGAGAGCAGATGAACGCAAAAGAAGGCCTCAAGTGCATATATTTAATACAAATGGTATAGTAGGTAAGGCAGATGAACTTAGGGCTTGGATTGGTGCCAGGGAGTATGATGTTATTGCGATCACAGAGACTTGGTTGAAGGAAGAGCGTGATTGGCAACTAAATGTTCCAGGATATAGACACTTCAGACAGGACAGGGAGGGTAGAAAAAGAGGGGGAGAATTTGCATTGCTGGTCAGGGATGACATCACGGCTGTGCTAAAGGAGGACACAATGGAGGGCTTGAGTAGTGAGGCATTATGTGTGGAGCTGAGAAATAAGAAGGGTGCAGTTACAGTGTTGGGGCTGTATTACAGGCCTTCCAACAGTGAACCGTGAGGTAGAAGAACAAATAGGTAAACAGAAATAGGTAAATGGAAAGATGTAGAGGCAACAGGGTAGTGGTGATTGGAGGTTTTAATTTTCCCAACACTCATTGAGATATACTTAGTGTCAAAGATCTGGATGGGGAGGAATTTATAAGAAGCGTCCAGGAGAGTTTTCTAAAGCAGTAGAGCCAGGCCAGGTGGTAGAGGTTGCACTTGTGGATTTCTTTGGGAACAGTGACCACAATTCTGTAAGTTTTAGAATACTCGCGGACAAAGATGAGAGTGGTCCTAAGGGAAGAGTACTAAATTGGGTCAAGGTCCATTATATCAAAACTAGGCTAGAGCTGGGAAATGTGGATTGAATACAGCTATTTGAAGGGAAGTCCACATTTGAGATGTGGGAGGCTTTCAAAGATAGGTTGCATCAGTGTTCACTGAGAAGAGGAACATGATGAATTTTGAGATTAGAGATAGAAGTTTGATTACTCTGGATCACATTGACATAAGTAGGGAAGGCTAAATGTTATTAAGGTGGACAAATCCCCAGGACCTGATGGGATCTATTCCTGGTTGATGAGGGAGGTAAGAGACGAAATAGCTGGGGCCTTGACGGATATCTTTTGTGGCATCCTTAAACACAGGTGAGGTGCCGGAGGACTGGAGGGTAGCTCATGTTGTCCCCCTATATAAGAAGGGTAGTAGGGATATCCTGGGTAACTACAGACCAGTGATCCTGACGTCAGTGGTGGGAAAGTTGCTAGAGAAGGTACTGAGGGATAAAATGTATTTATATTTGGAAATGTATTTATATTTGGTTTTGTGTGGGGGAGATCATCCCTTCCCAACTTCATAGAGTTTTCTTGAGGAAGTGACCAAGTTGATAGACGATGGAAGGGCTGTAGATGTCATATACATGGAATTTAGTAAGGTGTTTAATAAGATTCCCCATGGAAAACTAATAAAGAAAGTGAAGTCACATGGTGTGCAGGGTGTTCTAGCTGGGTGGATAAAGAACTGGTTGAACCACAGGAGACAGACAGTAGTAGTTGAAGGGAGATTCTTGATATGGAGAAAGATGACCAGTGGTGTTTCATAGGGATCAGTGCTGGGGCCACCTGTGTTTGTGATATACATAAATGATCTGGAAGAGGGCACTGTTGGTATGATCAACAAGTTTGCAGATGACACGAAGATTGGTAGAGTAGCAGAAAGCATAGGTACTGTCAAAGAATACAGGAGATTATAGACTGGGGAGTTGGGCGGAGTTCAGTCCAGGCAATGTGAGGTGATGCATTTTGGGAAGTCTAATTTAGGAACGAATTATACAGTAAACGGAAGAGCCTTGGGAAAAGTTAATGAGCAGAGAGATCTGGGAGTGCAGGTCCATTGTACCCTGAAGGTTTCTGCGAAGGTGGATAGAGTGGTCAAGAAGGCATGTAGCATGCTTGCCTTCATTGAACAGGGTATTGAGTATAAGAGCTGGCAAGTCATGTTAAAATTGTACAAGACATTGGTTCGGCCGCATTTAGAATACTGTGTACAGTTCTGGTCGCCACATTACCAAAAGGATGTGGACACATTGGAGAGGGTGCAGAGAAGGTTTACGAGGATGTTGCCTGGTATGGAAGGTGCTAGCTATGAAGAGAGGTTGAGTAGGTTAGGATTGTTTTCATTAGAAAAAATGAGATTGATGGGGGACCTGATTGAGGTTTACAAAATCATGAAGAGTATAGACAGGGTGAATACAGACAAGCTTTTTCCCAGGTAAAGGATCCAATATCGAGAGGTCACGCTTTCAAGGTGAGCGGTGGAAAGTTTAAGGGGGATACACGCAGCAAGTACTTTACACAGAGGGATGCGTTGCCAGCAGAGATGGTAGAGGCAGACATGGTAGATTAATTTAAGATGTTTCTGAACAGATGCATGAGTAAGTGGGGAGCAGAGGAATATAGATGCATAGGAATTTGGCGATAGATTTGGACAGTGGATTTGAATCGCCTCAGGCTTGGAGGGCTGAAGGGCCTGTTCCTGGGCTGTAAATTTTCTTTGTTCTTTGTTTCTTCTTTATTATTGAGGGCTGAAGGGCCTGTACTGTGCTGTCCTGTTCTATGTTCTATCTTCTGAATACTGTTATGGGATTCTACGCATACATGAAAGACAAAAGGGTAATGATGCAGATAATAGTGCCCCTTAAAGATCAGCAAGGCTGGTGAGGTGTGGAACCGCAGGACGTAGGTGAGATACAAAACATCAGTATTTGCTGTAACGAGGGAAATGGAAGATATAGAAAGTGGGAACATAATTAGTGACGTCTTGAAAAATGTCCATATTACAGAGGAAGAGGTGCTAGATGTTTTGTAACGCACAAAGGTGGATAAATCCCTGGGACCTGATCAGGTATACCCTAGAACATTGTGGGAAGTGAAAGAAGAGATTGCTGCTCCACTTGCTGAGATATTTGTATCATTGATAGACACAGGTGTGGTGTAAGAAGACTGGAGGTTGGCTAACATTGTTAAAAAAGGTGGTAAGGAAAAGCAAGGGAACCATAGACTGGTGAGCCTGACCTTGGTGGTGGGCACGTTGTTGGAGGATTGTTTGTATTTGAAAAGGCAAGGACTGATTAGGGATAGTCAATAGGGCTTTGTGCGTGGGAAATTGTGTCTTGTGGACTTAGTTGACGTTTTTGAAGAAGTAACGAAGAGGATTGATGAATGCAGAGAGCGGTGGATTTGATTTATATGGACTTCAGCAAGGCGTTCGACACGGTTCCTCATGGTAGACCGGTTAGCACGATTAGATCTCATGGAATACAGAGAGATGTACCATTCAGAAACAGAACTGGCTCGAAGGTAGAAGAAGGTGGTGATTGAGGGTTGTTTCTCAGGCTGGACGCCTGTGATTAGTGGTGTGCCATAAGGATCGGTGCTGGGTCCACTGCGTTTTATCATTTATATAAATGATTTGAATGTGAACATAAGATACATGCACAGTAAGTTTACAGATAACACCAAAATTGGAGGTGTAGTGGAGAGAGGAAAAGGTTACCTCAGAGTACAACAGGATCTTGATCAGATGAGCCAATGGTCCGAGCAGTGGCAGATGGAGTTTAATTTAGATAAATGTGAGGGGCTGCATTTTTGGAAAGGCAAATCAGGTCAGAATTTATACAAGTAATGGTCAGGTCCTGAGGAGTGTTGCTGAACAAAAAGACCTTGCAGTGCAGGTTCATAGTTCCTTGAAAATGGAGTCGCAGATAGATAGGACAATGAAGAAAGTGTTTCGAATCGTTGTCTTTATTGGTCAGTGTATTGAATATAGGAGTTGGGAGGTCACATTGCAACTGTACAGGACAATGATTAGGTCACTTTTGGAATATTGTGTCCAAATCTTGTCTCCCTGCTGTAGGAAGGATATTGTGAAACTTGAAAGGATTCTGAAAATATTGACAAGGATGTTGCTAGGGTTGGTGGGTTTGAGCTACAGAGAGAGGCTGAATAGGCTGGGACTTTTATCCCTGGAGAATCAGAGGCTGAGGGGTAACCTTATACAGGTTTATAAGATCTTGGGGAGCATGGATAGGGTGAATAAACAAAGTCTTTTCCCCAGTGGGACGAGTGGGACTGAAGGGTTTGTTTCCGTGCTGTACATCTCTATGACTCTAAGATCATGACTGATCTGATTTTAACCTACTCTACATCTCTGCATAACCCTAATAATTTCTCATTGCCTTGGGAACAAAGAATCTCCCTATCTCTGTCTTAAAATGATTGAAAGATTCCACACCTCCTGCCTTTTGAGGAAGGGAATTCCAAAGACTCAAAACACTCTGAGGGAAAAAATCTGTTTCCACATCTCTGTTTTAAATTGGCACCTCCTTATGTTTAAACTTTGTGACCCCTTGTTCTAGATTCTCCCACAAGAGGAAACCTCCTTTCAACACCCACCCAGTCAGGTTCCCTCAGGCTCTGCAGATGATACGAAGTTAGGTGGACAGGCAATTAGTACTGAGGAAGTGGGGAGGCTGCAGAAGGATCTAGACAGTTTGGGAGAGTGGTCCAGGAAATGGCTGATGGAATTCAACGTGAACAAATGCGAGGTCTTGCACTTTGGCAAAAAGAATAAAAGCATAGACTACTTTCTAAATGGTGAGAAAATTCATAAAGCCAAAGTACAAAGGGATCTGGGAGTGCTAGTCGAGGATTCTCTAAAGGTCAACATGCAGGTTGAGTCCGTGATTAAGAAAGCGAATGCAATGTTGTCACTTATCTCAAGAGGTTTGGAATATAAAAGCACCATTGTGCTACTGAGACTTTATAAAGCTCTGGTTAGGCCCCATTTGGAGTACTGTGTCCAGTTTTGGTCCCCACACCTCAGGAAGGACATACTGGCATTGGAACATGTCCAGTGGAGATTCACACGGATGATCCCTGGAATGGTAGGTCTACCATATGAGGAACGGCTGAGGATCCTGGGATTGTATTCATTGGAGTTTAGAAGATTAAGGGGAGGCTTACAAGATAATAGAGACGTACAAGACAATACATGGCTTGGAAAGGGTGGACGCTAGGAAATTGTTTCCGTTAGGTGAGGAGACTAGGACCCGTGGACACAGCCTTAGAATTAGAGGGGGTAAATTCAGAACAGAAATGCGGGGACATTTCTTCAGCCAGAGAGTGGTGGGCCTATGGAATTCATTGCCGCAGAGTGCAGTGGAGGCTGGGACGCTAAATGTCTTCAAGGCAGAGATTGATAGATTCTTGTTGTCTCGGGGAATTAAGGGCTACGGGGAGAATGCGGGTAAGTGGAGTTGAAGTGCCCATCAGCCATGATTGAATGGCGGAGTGGACTCGATGGGCCGAATGGCCTTACTTCCACTCCTATGTCTTATGGTCTTACATGATTCAGTTAAGTCACTTCTCACTCTCTCTCACTCTGGAGGATTATGGCCCAGCCTGTGTAGCCGATCGTCATAAAGCAATCCGGATCATTCCAGGGATTTGTCCAGTAAACCTCTGAACCTCTTCCAAGTCGTGAACATCCCTCAGTAAGTACACTGACCTGTACTGTGCACAGTAAGTAATCTGAATGGGGTCTCACCAATATCCCGTCTAACTGAACCATAACCTTCCTGCTCTCACATTTAATTCCCCTCTCAATAACCTGGAACATTGTTAACTTTCCTGATTACTTGCTGTACCTGCATCCTTCAGTGATTCATGCACTAGGATATCCACATCTCTCTGCCTCTCATACTCTGCAACCTCTCGCCAATCAGATCATCTGCTTTTCTGTTCACTCTATCGAAGGGACAGTTAAAGGACATGGGATTTGGGGGTAGTAGATTGAGAAGGATAGAGAACTGGTTGGCAGACAGGAAGCAAAAAGCTGGAATTAACAAGGTTTTTCCAAAGAGCAGGCGGATGCTAGTACAGCGCCACAAGGATCAGTGCTGGGACCCCCAGCCATTCACAATATATATTTACTGTTTGGACAGGAGACTTAATGTTACATCTCCGAATGTGGAGATGACACAAAGCTGCTTGGGAGGGTTAGCAGGCTGAGGGAGTAAACGAGGGCATGGCAGATGAAATACATTGTAAATAAATGTGAGGTCTCAAATGCAGGAAAGCCAATCATTATTTGAACGGCTGTAAATTGAGAAAGGGAAATATGCAATGAAACCTGGGTGGCCTTGTACACCAGTTGCTGAAAGGAACCATGCAAATACAGCTGGCAGCGGCAAATGGGGTGCTGCCCTTCATAGAGAGCGGGTTTGAGTACAGGAACAGGGATGTCTTGCTGCAATTGTACACGTCCTTGGTGAGAGCATTCCTGGAATATTGTGTGCAGTTGAGGTCTCCTCATCTAAGGAATGATGTTCTTGCAATAGAGGCAATGCAACAAAGGTTTACAAGATGGATTTTTGAGATGGCAGACCTGTCATATAAGGAGAGATTGAATTGGTTTGGGTTGTATTCGCTGGAGTTTAACTGCATGAGGGGATCTCTCATAGAAACCTATAAAATTCTGCATGGATAGGATAAATAGACAAAGTCTTTTCCCTGGGTCGTGGAGTCCAGATCTAGAGGGCATAGATTTAGGGTGAGAGGGGAAAGATATAAAAGAAATGTAAGAGGCAACTTTTTCACGCAGAGGGTAGTATATGTATGGAATGAGATGCCAGAGGATGTGGTGGAGGCAAGATTTAAGAGGCATTTGGATGTGTATATGAATAGGAAGGGTTTGGAGGGATATGGGCCGGGTGCAGACAGGTGGGACTCGATTGGGTTGGGATATCTGGTCGGCATGGACGGGTTGGACCGAAGGGTCTGTTTCCATGCTGTACATCTCTATGACTCTATGACTGCACAGGGTAAATGAAGGAAGGGTGTTCCTGATGTCAAGGGGCCCAGAATCGGGGTCACAGTCAAAGGATACAGAGTAAATGGGTTAGGAGAAATATCTTCACTCAGAGAGCCGGTGGAATTCTCTGTCACAGAAAACGGTCCAGGACAAAACATTGAGTGTTTTCAAGAAGGAGTTGGATGTAGCACATGGAACCAAAGGGATCAAAGACCACAAGAGAAAATCAGCGACATGCAGTGGAGTTGAATGACCAACCATGCTCCCCAAATGGCAGAACAGATTTGAAGGGCCAAATGGCCTATTCCTGCTCCTGCTCGGAGGTGAACGAAAGGAGCAGTGAACCTGCAGAGCTGACAGTCCGGGAAGTGAACTCTCTTCACAGCTCACTGCCTCTGGTGTTTAGTTTCAAGTATCTCCAGACATCAGGGTTCAGTCTCAACAAAATAAGCAAATAGTGAAATTCACAGCTGACCTTACAGACCTGTGGATCAAGGAGATCCTCACAGCAGAGGAACAGTTAGTGGTTTATTCAGTCTAACCCTACTCTTTTTTTTTAGATTAGAGTGGTGCTGGAAAAGCACAGCAATTCAGCAATTCCGAGGAGGAGGAAAATCGACATTTCGGGCAAAAGCCCTTCATTAGGAATAGAAGCAGGGTGCCTACAGAGTGGAGAGATAAGTGAGAGGGGGGTGGGGGTGGGGAGAAAGTATCAAAGAGTACAATAGGTGAATGGGGGTGGGACGGAGGTGATAGGTCAGAGAGGAGGGTGGAGCGGATAGGTGGAAAAGAAGATGGGCAGGTAGGACAAGTTATGGGGACAGTGCTGAGCTGCGAGTTTGGAACTGGGGTGAGGCAGGGGAAGGGGAAATGAGGAAACAGGTGAAGTCCACAATGATGCCTTGGGGTTGAAGTGTTCCAAGGCGGAAGATGAGGATTCTTCCTCCAGGCATCGGGTGGTGTGGGAACGGCGGTGAAGGAGGCCCAGGACCTCCATGTCCTCGTCTGAGTGGGTGGGGGAGTTTAAATGTTGGGCCACAGGGCGGTGTGGTTGATTGGTGCAGGTGTCCCAGAGATGTTCCCTAAAGCGCTCTGCTAGGAGGCGTCCAGCCTCCTCACTGTAGACGAGACTGCATCGGGAGCAATTGATAAAATAAATGATATTGGTGGATGTGCAAGTAAAACTTTGATGGATGTGGAAGGCTCCTTTGGGTCCTTGGATGGAGGAGGTGTGGGCGCAGGTTTTGCAATTCCTGCGGTGGCAGGGGAAGGTGCCAGGATGGGAGGGTGGGTTGCAGGGGGGTGTGGACCTGACCAGGTAGTCATGGATGGAACGGTCTTTGCGGAAGGCGGAAAGGGGTGGGGAGGGAAATATATCCCTGGTGGTGGGGTCTTTTTGGAAGTGGCGGAAATGCCGGCGGATGATTTGGTTTATGCGAAGGTTGGTAGGGTGGAAGGTGAGCACCAGGGGCATTCTGTCCTTGTTATGGTTGGAGGGGTAGGGTCTGAGGGTGGAGGTGTGGGATGTGGATGAGATGCGTTGGGGGGCATGTTTAACCACGTGGGAAGGGAAATTGCGGTCTCTAAAGAAGGAGGCCATCTGGTGTGTTCTGTGGTGGAATGGTCTTCCTGGGAGCAGATATGGCGGAGGCGGAGGAATTGGGGATATGGGATGGCATTTTTGCAGGAGGTAGGGTGGGAAGAGGTGTAATCCAGGTAGCTGTGGGAGTCAGTGGGTTTGTAAAAAATGTTGGTGTCAAGTCGGCTTTCCTTAATGGAGATGGAGAGGTCCAGGAAGGAGAGGGAAGTGTCAGAGATGGTCCAGGTGAATTTAAGGTCAGGGTGGAATGTGTTGGTGAAGTTGATGATTTGCTCAACCTCCTCGCAGGAGCACGAGGTGGCGCCAGTGCAGTCATCAATGTAGCAGAAGAAGAGGTGGGGAGTGATTCCGGTGTAATTACAGAAGATGAACTGTTCTATGTCACTGTCAAAGAGACAGGCATAGCTGGGGCTCATACGGATGCCCATGGCTACCCCTTTGGTCTGGAGGAAGTGGGAGGATTCTGTTTCTTTTTGTAAATCTGTCATAGCATTCAGGGTAATCTTTTAATATGTTTTGTTGAGATCTATCTCCTGATTAAACACTTGTTTTGAAATAAAAAACAGAGGTATCAAGTTATCTGAGAGCAGTGTATTGAGGGCAGTAACACTGTGTTCGTTTCTGGGTCTATACAAAGATGTTTAGGCATAAGGTGTTCAGGTGTCTTTAGTGGAGTGATGTGCTCTTCCTCTCGAATGTGGGAGGTTAGGGTGAATTGCCATGTTCCTGATGATTAGGTCTGCAGGAAGTGTGTTTGGTTGCAAATCCTATTGGATTGTATGGCTACGTTGGAGCGACAGTGAGAGGCAATGTGGAATATACAGGAGCTGGGGATGTGATGGATGGCAGTTTCATGAAGGTAGACAAACCACGGAGACAGTCGGGTAGAGAGGTTCCCTCCAGGAAAGATAGGAGAGGGTGGCAGGTAGTGCAGGAGTCTCCTGTGGCTGTCCCCAACTTAAATAAGTCTGCTGTTTTGGAAAATCTATTGAGTGATGGACTGTTGGGGGAATGGAGCACTGACAGCCAAGTTTCTGAGACTGGCTGTACTGTGACAAGGGGTGTGCAAGATTCAAAGTCATTGGTTGTGATTGAGGACTCGCACGTTAAAGGCACACACAGATATTTCTGCGGCTGACATTAATATGTCAGAGTGGTGTATTGCCACCCTGGTGCCAGGCTCTAGGAGAAAGACCAGCAGCAGATTGTCGTACACAATGAAACTGATGGCATAGGCAGAGAAAAGGATGAGCTTCTGAGGAGAGGATATAGCCAATTAAGCAGGAGGTAAAAAGTATGTCCTCAAGGGGAGTAATATCTGGATTACTCCCAGCGCCAAGTGCAAGTGAAACTAAAAATCGGAGGACTGGGCAGATGAATGCATGGCTGAGGACCTGGTGCAGGGGAGAATGGTTCATATTGTTGGATTATTGGAATCTCTTCTAGGGTACAAGTGACCTGAATGATGAAGGATGAGTTGCACCTGAATTGGAAGGGACTAATATCCTGGCTAGAATTGCTCAGGAGGATTTAAGTTAGTTTGAGCAGGGGCTGCAGGGTGAGGAGGGTGGGTAGTGGTTGCAGAGGGGTATGCCAGAGAGATAGTGAGAAAAAGGATCAGTCTGACACTGGCTTTGGTCAAATAGCCAAGACAGGGCAAGTGCAAAGCAGAGAATGAGATAGGGCTGATGAATTAACCTGTTTTTGTTTCAATGCAAGTGGCTTAACAGGGAAGGCAGATGATCTCAGGGCGTGGTTGAGAACATTGGACTGGGATATCATAGCAATTACAGAGATGTCGCTCAGGGATGGACAGGACTGGCAGGTTAATGTTCCTGAGTGTAAATGTGTCAGGAAGAATAGAAAGGTGGGGGGGGGGGGGGCAAGAGAGGATGGGGCATGGCATTTTGGATTAGGAATAACATTACAGATATACTGAGGGAAAACATTCCAGGGAGTAAGTCCAGTGAAGTGATTTGGTTAGAACTGAGAAATAAGAAAGGGAAGAACACCTTATTGGGATTGTATTATAGAACTCCCCAAGAGTCAGCAGGAAATTGAGAAGCAAATTTGTCAGGAGATCTCAGTTATCTGTCAGAATAATACAGTGGTAATGTTCGGGGATTTTAACTTTCCAAACATAGACTGGAACTGTTATAGTGTTTGCGCTTGGGCAGAGAGGAATTTGTTAAGTGTGTACAAAAAATTTTTCTGATTCAGTCTGTGAATGCAAAACTTGACCTGCTCTCGAGGGGCATGGATTGGGTGAATAGACAAGAACTATTCCCCAAGGTGGGGGTGTCCAAAACTAGAGGGCATTGGTTTAGGGTGAGAGAGGAAAGATATAAAAGGGACCTAAGGGGCACCATTTTCACACAGAGGGTGGTGTGTGTATGGAATGGTCAGAGGTTGGAATGCGAGCAGAGAAGGGCTGTTGATAACTCAGACTAAGTGATTGGAATGTGAGAATGGCAGAACAATAGTGTGTCTAACTGCCAGACTGAGACAGTCCCATTGGAATGGGGGAGGGTAGAGCAGACATGGTGACAGAGAATGTAACATGTAAAGCTGAAAGAAAGACAAGGAATGGGGGTGAATTCACAATCTGAAGGTATAGAACTCAGTATTAGGTTCACTTTACAACCTTCTGGACTTTAATATTAATTTTAATATCAACATTAATGCTCCTACATTGCATTGTGTCCAGCGCCTCGTTCACTTTTAACAAGCCTTCCCTACTTTTACACTCCATTCCTTTTGAAATAAAGGCCAACATTCCAACAAGGCCTCACTCTGGGATCAGACTTGTCCACTATTATCATCATGATGCCCCTCACATTTACTGTGATAGCGGCTGGCCCCTTGCCCAAACTGACATCAGAGAATGTGCTGTAGTTGGGGGCTCTGTATAACCCAGCCCCACATCACACAGTGCATTGACTCTCTACCTCACTGACAGGAATCTGTGATCTTGTATTAACATCATCGTGACAGGCAATGAGGTGAAAGAGGGGTCTCAGACCCAGTGGGGAAACTTGAATACATTGTCTTTGTTTACAACATGGAAACAGTAAAACTCACAGTGACCCAGTTCATATCCTAAATATCCATTGAGTCCTTGATCATTGAAAATGGAGGAAACTTCACATTTTGTCAGGGCAGCAGCACCAGTGGCAGTGAGCAGCAGACCGAGAGCAACAAATGTGTTCATCGTCTGAGGCTGAAATATTCAGTTCCACTCACAATCTTCCCCAAACGGGAGTCTGCAATACAAGAGGAGGAAGAAAAATTACTTTTTAAATTGCTGAATATCCCAGTGAGTTAACAATAACCAGAGGGTGGTTGTTCCAAACAGACTGTGGGTGAGGTTTCCCATTTCATTCCGTTCCCACACCAGTAACCCCCCAAACTGTCACATTCCTGGGTGTGAGGGGATGGACTGGTTCCCCTCTTTCTCCACCCAGTCCCTCGGTTGGTTAGACACTTGTGGATGTCTTTCTCCCAAACCACATGAACCGATACCTTCAAAGGAACAATTTAAACAGGCTTTCTGGCGTTAGCAGCAGCTGAGTTTATTAATGAGTAAACGCGGGCAAATTTGTAACACAACACACAGGTACATGGATTAGAAATTCGAGATGAGACTGAAAAGACACAAAATAAAACAATAAGATTTATTCCTGAACAGGTTCAGAATTACAGAACAGGAACAGGCCCTTCAGCCCGCCAAGCCTGTGCCAATCCATATCCTCTATTTAAAACGCCACCTATTCTCTCAGGATCTGTATCCCTCTGCTCCCTGCCCATTCATGTATCTGTCAAAACAGATTTTAAAAAACACTATCGTTCCCGCCCCTACCACCTCCACTGCAATGCATTCCAGGCCCCCACCACCCTCTGCATGAAGAACTTTCCACATACATCTCCCCTAAACTGTTCCCCTCTCACTTTGAATCCTTGACCCCTAGTAATTGAGTGCCCCACTGTGGGGAAAAAGCTCCTTGCTACCCACCCTGTCTATACATCTCATGGTTTTGTAGACCTCAATCAGGTCCCCCTCAATCTCCATCTTTCCAATGAAAACAATCCTAATCTACTCAACCTCTCTTCATCGCTAGCACCCTTCACACCAGGCAACATCCTGGCGAACCTCCTCTGCACCCTCTCCAAAGCATCCACATCCCTTTGGTGATGTAGCAACCAGAATTGTATTTAGTATTCTAAATGCAGCTGAACCAAAGTCTTGTAGAACACTAAAATGACCTGCCAACTCTTGTACCCAATACCCGTCTGGTGAAGGAAAACACGCATGTGTCTTCTTGACCACTCTAATGACCTGCATTGCCATCTTCAGGGAACAATGTACCTGAACACACAGACCTCTCTGTACATTAATTTTCCCCAAGACTTTTCCATTTATTGTACATTCCGTTCTGGAATTACACCTTCCAAAATGCATCATCTTGCATTTGTCCGGATTGAACGCGATCGGCCATTTCTCTGCCCAACTCTCCAATCTATCTGTATTCTGCTGTATTCTCTGACAGTCCCCTTAACTATCTGTTCCTCCACTAATTTTGGTGTCATCTGTAAACTTGCTAATGAGGCAACCGACACCTTCCTCGAAATCATTGATGTATATCACATACAACAGTGGTCCCAGCATGGATCCCTGTGGGACACCATTGGACACAGGTCTCCATTTTGAACAGCCCCCTTCCACTACTACTCTCTGTGTCCTGTTGCCCAGTCAGTTCTCTATCCATCTAGCTAGAACACCCTGGATCCCATGCGACTCCACCTTCATCATCGGCTTACCATGGGGAACCAGATCAAACGCTTTACTAAATTCCAACTCTATGACATCTACAGCCCTTCCCTCAGCAATCAACTTTGTCATCTCTTCAAAGAAATCTTTCAGATTTGTTAGACATAACCTTCCCTGCACAAAACCATGATGCCTATCACTGAAAGCCCAATGGGTATATATCCTATCCCTTAGTATCTTCTCCAGTAGCTTCCCGACCACTGACATCAGGCTCACTAGTCTATAATTGCCTGGATTATCCCTGCTATCTTTCTTAAACAACGGGACAACATTAGCAATTCTCCAGTCCCTTGGGGCCTCCCCTGTTTTCAAGGATGATGCAAAGGTACCTGTCAAAGCCCCAGCTATTTCAACACCCGCTTCCCTCAATAACCTGGGATAGACCCCATCCGTACCTGGGAACTTGTCCACCTTAATGCCTTTTAGAATACACAACACTTCCTCCCTCCTTATGCTGACTTGACCTAGAGTAATCAAAGATCTATCCCTAACCTCAACATCCGCCATGTCCCTCTCCTTGGTGAGTATCGATACAAAGTACTCATTAAGAATCTCACCCATTTTCTCTGACTCCACGCATATCTTTCCTCCTTTGCCCTTGAGTGGACCAACCCTTTCCTTTGTTACCCTCTTGTTCCTTAAATATGAATAAAAGGCTTTGGGGTTTTCCTGAACTCTGCCCACTAAGGGTATCTCATGACCCGTTTTAACCCTCTTAATTTCTCATTTCAGATTGGTCCTACATTCCCCATATTCTTCCAAAGTTTCGTCTGTCTTCAGTCACCAAGACCTTTTGTACACATCCTTTTTCCTCTGAGCTAGTCTCACAATTTCATCTGTCATCCATGGTTCCCTAATCTTGCCATTTCTATGCCTCATTTTCACAGGAACATATCTCTCCTGAACTCTAATCAACATTTCTTTAAAAGCCTCCCACATATTGAATGTGGATTTCCTTTCAAAGAGTTGCTCCCAATTTACCTTCCCCAGCTCGTGCCAAATTGTGGTATAGTTAGCATTCCCCCTCTTCCTTTAGGACAACTTTAGTCTTTGTCCATGAGTATTCTAAAACTTATAGAATTGTGATCACTATTCCCAAAGTAATCCCCCACTGAAACTTCAACCACCTGGCCAGGTTCATTTCCTAACACCAGGTCTAGTATGGCCCCTTCTTGAGTTGGACTATTTACACAGTGCTCTGGAAAATCCTCCTGGATGCTCCTTACAAATTCAGCTCCATCCAGGCCTCTAACACTAAGTGAATTCCAATTGTGAATTGTACACAAAGTGCAGACAGTGGAACATTGCAGCTGTTTCAGTGAGGGTTACTGGACAACCATCAAGAAATTACAGCTCAGTCTGTTTGGACTGGCCCTTCCCCATGTTGGAAGGCAGTTGTTTGAGCTTCTGTCTGCATCCATAGCTGTGACATTCTATGGCTCTCTCTGTCTCTCCTACAGTCTTTCTCAGCTGTTGTAGCACTCTTTTAAGAAACACATTTTACAATTAAAAATTGAGTATGATCACAGTATTTTGTCATTCCAATCTGTGATCACGGCATGGCATTGGGAGAAACAAGGGAAAACAACCAGGAACCAGGGCAAGTTTCTCAAACTGAAACAGCATTAGCAATTCTCCAGTCCCTTGGGGCCTCCCCTGTTTTCAAGGATGATGCAAAGGTACCTGTCAAAGCCCCAGCTATTTCAACACCCGCTTCCCTCAATAACCTGGGATAGACCCTATCCGCACCTGGGAACTTGTTGGTGGAACTCAGCAGGTCTGGCAGCGTCTGTGGAGAGAAAGCAGAGTTAATGTTTCGAGTACTGTGACCCTTCACCAGCAATTTCAGTTTCAGATTTCTAGTGCCCGCAGTTCTCTGTTTGGTTTTGGTGTTAATAATTTCTTGCCCAGGATCTCTCTGCAGGCCAGGTACAATCTCTTGTATACACCAGCAGCCCTGCACTACATTGCTCAGGCCCTAACGTCATCAATGAGGCCTGTTCATGAAAATATCAAACTGGGTAAGAGCAGAAATGAGGCAAGTCTTTTCCAACTTTCAACTGGATTGTGTCTGATATGTTGCTGATATTAATTTATCCACTTTAGCTCTGGAGATGGTGGTATAGTGGGTATCTCACTGAATGAGTAAATCAGAGTGGTCTGGGCCCAGTCTGTTCCTGTACCACGTGGCTGATGGTGAAGTTTATATTGTGTTACTAAATCTAGATTATAAAGCTGGTCATGGACAGAGTAATAAGAGCTGTTTCTTGCTGTAAAACCCATCAGGTTCAGTAATGTCCTTTACAGAATAGAATCTGCTGTCCTTACCTGGTCTGAATGACATGTGACTCCAGACCCACAGCAATGTGGCTCACTCTTAACGGCCCTCAGTAATAGCCTGGCAATCCACTCAGTTTGGGAGCATTTAATGATGGGCAACAGATCCATGCCCTGCCAACAATACCCACGTCTCATGACAGATTTCTGTAAATCCCGTTCTCCTTTCACCCACAAAGCTGATGATTTCAGTTTGGAGATTTTCACTGGGCCCCAGTCACAGTGACAGGTGTACAGTGACAATCCCCAGACCCTCACAGTCAGGGCTTCCTCACCCTTCAGCACAACCGACTAAAAATACCAGAGACTGCAGATCACACTTTGAACTCCTCCGTCATTTCAGAACCCACCAAAACGGACAGGAAGTAAGTGATCCATCATGGACCATGGTTAAGTACTCACTGACTGTTACAGATTGGGACAATTTTACAGACTCACCGTGTGTTGGAAGGCAGCAGGCTGGGTGACCAGGTTGTCCCTCAGACTCCACTGGCAAATAGAGACAGATATCTCCACTTTAAATCCAATGGGTGGGGTTAGAATGTAATCATTCTTCATTTCTGGAATAGGATCACTGTCTTTTCTAATCCCACCCCCGCCCTCATAACAGAAAACAACATGTTCCTCTCTCACTGCCAACAGGAGCTAATGTGACACTACCACTGACTGAACTCTGGTTTTGGCAACTCTCCCCTTCCTGGGGAGGGAGTTGGAAGCTGGGGATGAGAGACAGAAGTGAATGGGAAGGAGGGTTTGGGTGGTCAGGGGTAGGTGGGTTAATGAGCTGGAGACATACTCAACAGAACACTGTGTTGAATAGTTCTTCACAGCTCAGGGTTAAGTTAACCATAAATACCTTCAAAATATTAAACAGAGACAACTTGGGAGAGTCGAGTAGACTAGATCAGAAGATAAAACTACACAGATGAGCTTGTAGGAAGAAAAAAGTGATGTGTGTCCAATTGAATGTTGGATCATTGTGGAAATGGGACTGGGGAATTAATAAAAGTGAAACAAGGAAATTGCAGACTTTTGAGACATATTTCATTTCTATCTTCATATTTGACCACATCAGAAACATCCAAGGTGTATTCAGAAAGCAAGGAGCCAACAGGATTGAGGATTTTCAAGCGATTACAGTTACAAGAGAAGGCTCAGTGGCCCAGTCTCTCAGGGTCTCAGTGTCTCGATGGCTCAGTGGTTAGCACTACTACCTCATAGTGCCTGGGACCTGAGTTCAGTTTCAGTCTCAGGCAACTGTCTAATGGTATTTGTTGGGTCTCCCTGCATCTGCGTGGGTTTCTTCCCACATTCCAAAGATGTGTCGGTTAGGTGAATTGGCCATGCAACATTACTCATAGTGCCCATGGATGTGTAGGTTAGATGGATTGGCCATGCGACATTGCCTATAGTGTCCAGCCATGCGACATTGCCCATAGTGTCCAGGGATGTGTAGGTTAGATGGATTGGCCATGCGATATTGGCCATAGTGTCCAGAGATGTGTAGGTTAGGTGGATTGGCCATGCGATATTGGCCATAGTGTCCAGGGATGTGTAGGTTAGGTGGATTGGCCATGCGATATTGGCCATAGTGTCCAGGGATGTGTAGGTTAGGTGGATTGACCATGCTACGTTGCCCATAGTGTCCAGCCATGCGACATTGCCTATAGTGTCCAGGGATGTGTAGGTTCAGTGGAATAGCTGTGGAGAATGCAGGAATACAGGGATAGGTTGGGGGCTGATTCAGCGTGGGATGCTCTTTGGAGAGTTGGTGTGGACTTCTTGTGCTGAATGACCTGTTTCCACCCCTTTAGCATTCTATCCTGCAGAAATGCAGAGGAGAATAAGCAGACAATCTCTGGTCCTGGGAGCATGCATCCTTGTATCTTAAAGGAAGGAGCTGGTCTTCCTTATTTGAAACATTGCTGTTAGTAACAATTGTGTTCTGTTGTGTGCATTATAGAGGTTTATAAAATCAAGAGTGGCATAGATAGGGTAAATTGGAAGAGCAAGCAGGGGCATGAGAAAGGGCTTAAGAGCTGGATTAGGGAGAATCCTAAGATATTTTAAAAATACATTCAAGGGAAGAGGTTAACTAAGGAAAGAGTAGGGCCAATATGGACCACTGGGGCAAGCTGTGTGAATCCCTGGTGCAAGTGAGTACAATTAAAATATTTAAAAGACATTTGGATGGGTATATGAACAGGAAGGGCTGAGAGGGATATGAGCCAAATGCTGGCAAATGGGACTAGATTAAATTAAGGTATCTGGTTGGCATAGACAAGTTGGACTGAAGGGTCTGTTTCCATGCCGTACATCTCAATGACTCTGTCGCTTTTCATTGGAGCTGACGTGAGGTGCGGGGAGAGCATCACATCTGCAACAGTGGGAGATTGAACCGCTGGGGAGAAAGGATGTTGTTAATTCGGATGAATTGTTCAGATTGTGAGAAAGGAACAACAATGATGTATCTAACTGCCAGACTGGAAAGAACAAGGTCGGCAGGCGGGAGGCTGGAAGAACACAGCAAGCGAGACAGCATCAGGAGGGGGAGAAGTCGACATTTCGGGGGTGGGTGTGGGGGGAGCTGCAGATAAAGGGGGTGGCAGGGACACGGTGGTAACGTGGAGATTGGTGAAGATGGGTAGAGGGTACGACCTGGTCAATGGGAGGAATGAATTTGGTTGGTGGGGAGAGTGGCGCAAACCAAGGACTGTGGAATGGAACGGTCCTTGTGGAAGGCAGAGAGGGGTGGGGAGGGGAAGATGTTCTTGGTGACGGGGTCCAGTTGGAGTTGGTGGAAATGTTTAACGGTGATACGTGAAATGCAGAGACTGGTTGGGTGGTAGGTGAGTATAAAGGGAACCCTGTCTTTATTGCATTTTATAGGTTTCTCAGAACCTGATGCCCTTCAACAGGCCAGAGGATCCATGTTTCTGTATGAGGGCGACCGCTCAGTAAGGAGTACAGCATATCTATCCTTCTTATTTCTTATCTCACTGGTTAGTTACATTGTGTACTGTTCTACTGTTTTAACAATAAGGTGTTAGCACAAGGACATGATGAAGAATCCTGAGCAGGTCATTGGGTTAATGAAAAGGTGTTGACCACATTGGGCATGGACACCATGTCTCACCCTGTGCTTTGAAGAACTGTTGGACACTGTGTCCTATTAAGCATGTCTCCAGTTCATTAACCCACCTAACCTCTACACACCCCAATCCACTATCCCTCCTTCCCATTCACTTCGGTTTCTCAGCCCCAGCTTCCAACTTCCCCCCAGGAAGGGAAGAGTAAATTGATGCAGCTTGAGGAGGAGGCTTAATCACAATGTAATTACTTTGCATGATCAGAATACAGTGCCGTGAGTGAAGAATGCTCCAACATCCATCCCTGTGAGGTGGGTAGCTGTCTCTCCCACTCTGTGTATTTGGAAAGGTGTCCTTGTGGAATGAGCCGACCAGGGTCAAGTGCAACCAGATCAGGGGTGGGGGGGGGGGAGGCACTTACAGTTCGAGCTCAATTCACACACCCTGGCTTGGGCCCATAATCCAGGTGGGTGGAATCTGTGCAGTACTGAGGGACTGTGTACAGTCAGAGGGACAGACGTTCCAGTGAAACTTGCAACCGAGATTCCCATTGCTCTGCTGGGTCAGTCAGTAAGGACTTAACCATGGTCCATGATGGATCACTTACTTCCTGTCTGTTTTGGTGGGTTCTGAAATGACGGAGGAGTTCAAAGCGTGATCTGCAGTCTCTGGTATTTTTAGTCGGTTGTGCTGAAGGGTGAGGAAGCCCTGACTGTGAGGGTCTGGGGATTGTCACTGTACACCCCTCATTGTGACTGGGGCCCAGTGAAAATCTCCAAACTGAAATCATCAGCTTTGTGGGTGAAAGGAGAACGGGATTTACAGAAATCTGTCATGGGACGTGGGTATTGTTGGCAGGGCATGGATCTGTTGCCCATCATTAAATGCTCCCGAACTGAGTGGATTGCCAGGCTATTACTGAGGGCTGTTAAGAGTGAGCCACATTGCTGTGGGTCTGGAGTCACATGTCATTCAGAATGGGTACCAGACCAGACCAAACCTACATACCCTTCATTGTACTATCTTCCATGTGCTTATCCAAGAGCTGCTACAATGTGACTAATGAATCTGATGCTGACAGTGCAATTCCACACACTCGCTACTTTCTGTGTCAAGAACCTATCTCTGACATCTCCCCTAAACTTTCCTCCAGTCACCTTAAAATTATGCTCCCTTGTGATAACCATTTCTGCCCTGGGAAAAAAGTCTCTGACTATTCACTCTATCTATGCCCACATCATCTGGTACACCTATAACAAGTCTTCATAAGATGTGCCCTCCAGTCCAAGCAGCATCCTGCTAAATCTCCTTTGCACCTTCTCTGAAGTTTCCGCATCCTTCCAAAAACAAAGTGACCAGACTGAACAGCGTATTCCAAGTGTGGTCTAACCAAGGATCTATAGAGCTGCAACATAATCTTGCATAATCTTAAACTCAATGAAAGCCAACAAATCATACGCCTTATTAACAACCCTATCAACATGGGTGGCAACTTTGAAGATCTAATTACATGGACACCAAGATCCCTCTGTTCCTCCACAGTGCCAAGAATCCCACTTTTTACCCTGTAATCTGTATTCAAATCAACATTCCAATATAAGTCACTTTACACTTTTCCAGATTGATCTCCATTTCCCACTTACCAGCTTACCTTTGTGAGGGACAGGATGTATATGTATTTGGAAAGGCAAGGACTGATTAGGGATAGTCAACATGGCTTTGTGTGTGGGAAATCATGACTCACAAACTTAATTGAATTTTTTGAAGAAGCAACAAAGAGCGCAGAGCAGTGGACGTGATCTATATCGACTTCAGTAAGGTGTTTGACAGTGTTCCCCATGGAAAACTGATGAGCAAGGAATCTCATGGAATACAGGGAGAACTAGTCATTTGGATACAGAACTGGCTCAAAGGTAGAAGACAGAGGGTAGTGGTGTAGGGTTGTTTTTCAGACTGGAGGCCTGTGACCAGTGGACTACCACGAGGTTCGGTGCTGGGTCGACTACATTTTGTCATTTATACAAATGATTTGGATGTGAGCATAAGAGGTATAGTTAGTAAGTTTGCAGGTGACACCAAAATTGGAGGTGTAGTGGACAGTGAAGAAGGTTACCTCAGATTACAACAGGATGTTGATCAGATGGGCCAATGGGCTGAGGAGTGGCAGATGGAGTTCATTTTAGATAAATGCGAGGTGCTGCATTTTGGGAAAGCAAATCTTATCAGGACTTATACACTTAATGGTAAGGTCCTAGGGAGTGTTGCTGAACAAAGAGACCTTGGATTGCAGATTCATTGCTCCTTGAAAGTGGAGTCACAGGGAGATAGGAGACTGAAGAAGGCGTTTGGTATGCTTTCCTTTATTGGACAGAGTATTGAGTACAGGAGTTGGGAGATCATGTTGCAGTTGTGCAAGACATTGGTTGGACTACATTTGGAATATTGTATGCTGTTCTGGTCTCCTTCCTATCGGAAAGAGGTAGTGATACTTGAAAGGGTTCAGAAAGCATTGACATGAATGTTGCCAGGGTTGGAGGATTTGAGCTAAAGGGAGAGGTTGAATAGACTGGGGCTGTTTTGCAGGGATCGTCAGAGGCTGAGGGATGATCTCATAGAGGTTTATAAAATCATGAGGGGTATGGATAGGATTAATAGACAAAGTCTTTTCCCTGGGGTGGGGGAGTCCAGATCTAGAGGGCATAGCTTTAGGGTGAGAGGGGAAGATATAAAAGAGATTTAAGGGGCAAAGTTTTCACACAGCGGGTGGTACGTGTATGGAATGAGCTGCCAGAGGATGTGGTGGAGGCTGGTACAATTATAACATTTAAAAGGCATCTGGATGGGTATGTAAATAGGAAGGGTTTAGAGGGATATGGGCCGGGTGCTGGCAGGTGGGACTAGATTGGGTTGGGATATCTGGTCGACATGGATAAGTTGGACAGAAGGGTCTATTTCCATGCTGTACATCTCTATAATTCTATGACCATGACTCTGCATCTTGTCAATATCCCGTTGCAACCTCCAACAGCCCTCCACACTATCCACAACTCCACCAACCTTCGTGTCATCGACAAACTTACTAATCCACCCTCGCACTTCCCCATCAAATTCACTTATAAAAGTCACAAAGAGCAGAGCTCCCAGAACCAATCCCTGCAGAACCCCACAGGTCACCGAGCTCCAAGCAGAATACTTTCCATCGACCACCACCCTCTGTCTTCTATGGACCAGCCAGTTCTGTATTCAGACAGCTAAATTTAAATGTTAACTCTGCTTTCTGCACACAGATGTTGTCAGACCTGCTGAGTTTCACCAACAATCCCTATTTCAGTTTAAGAAATTAAACAAACCTGCCCTGGTTCCTGGTTGTTTTCCCTTGTTTCTCCCTATTCCATTGCGTGTTCATGGATTGCAATGACAAAATACTGTGATCATATTTAATTTTTAATTCCAAAATGTGTTTCTTAAAAGAGTGCTACAGCAGCTGAGAAAGACTGAAGGAGAGACAGAGAGAGCCATAGAATGTCACAGCTATGGATGCAGACAGAAGCTCAAACAACTGCCTTTCAAAATGGGGAAGGGCCAGTCCAAACAGACTGAGCTGTAATTTCTTGATGGTTGACCTGTGACCTTCACTGAAATGGCTGCAATGTTCCACTATCTGCACTTTGTGTACAACTTTGAATTTATTCCAGAACACATCTTGTTGTTTTACCTTGTGCCTTTTTAGCATCATCTCTAATTTCTAATCCATGTGCCTGTGTGTTGTGTTACAAATTTGCCCGCGCTTACTCATTAATAAACTCAGCTGCTGCTAATGCCAGAAAGCCTGTTTAAATTGTTCCTTTGAAGGTATCGGTTCATGTGGTTTGGGAGAAAGACATCCACAAGTGTCTAACCAACCGAGGGGCTGGGTGGAGAAAGAGGGGAATCAGTCCATCCCCTCACACCCGGGAATGTGACAATTTGGGGGGTTACCGGTGTAGGAGGGGAATGAAATGGGGAACCTCACCCACAGTCTGTTTGGAACAACCACCCTCTGGTTATTGTTAACTCAGTGGGATGTTCAGCAATTTAAAAAGTAATTTTTCTTCCTCCTCTTGTAATGCAGACTCCAGTTTGAGGAATATTGTGAGTTGAGCTGAATATTTCAGCCTCAGATTAGATTAGATTCCCTACAGCATGGAAACTTTGGCCCAACAAGTCCACACCGACCCTCCGAAGAGTAACCCACCCAGACCCATTCCATTACATTTACCCCTGACTAATGCACATAACATAATAGGCAATTTAGCATGGCCAATTCAGATGACATGCACATCTTTTGGATTGTGTGAGGAAACCAGAGCACCTGCAGGAATCCAATGCAGACATGGGGAGAATGAGCAAAATCCAACAGACAGTCGCTCGAGGCTGGAATCGAGCCGAGGTCCCTGGTGCCGTTAGGCAGCGGTGCTAACTACTGAGCCACTGTGCCACCCGCAGATGAAGAAGAGACTTGTAATTCTCAGTCTGCTGCTCAAAGCCATTGGTGCCATTATCTTTCAGAAATGTGAAGTCGGCAAGATTTTCAAGGAAAATTAACTTGGTGGATATTTAGGATATAACCTGGGTCACTGTGAGTTTCACTGTTTCCATGTTGTAAACAAAGACAATGCATTCAACCAGAGGAAATAGGTTTAAAGGAAGAGGGGAAAGATATAAAAGGGACCTCAGGGGCAATATTTTCACACAGAGGGTGATACATGTATGGAAGTGGTGGAGGCTGGTACAATTACAACATTTAGAAGGCATCTTGATGGCTATCTGAATAGGAAGGGTTTAGAGGGATATGGGCCCAGTGCTGGCAAATGGGACTAAATTAATTTAGGATATCTGGGTGTCAGTGAGGTAGAGAGTCAATGCACTGTGTGATGTGGGGCTGGGTTATACAGAGCCCCCAACTACAGCACATTCTCTGATGTCAACTTGGGCAAGGGGTCAGCTGCTATCACAGTAAAGTGTGAGGCATCATGATGAGAATGCAGGGCAACAGTGAGGACTGCAGATGCTGGAAATAAGAGTCTAGGTGAGAGTGGTGCTGGAAAAGCACAGCAGGTCAAGCAGCATCTGAGGTGCAGGAAAATCGATGTGTCGGGCAAAAGACTTTCATCAGGAATGAAGGTAGGGAGCCTCCAGGGTGGAGATATAAATGGGGGGGAGTGGGGAGAAGGTAGCAAAGAGTACAATAGGTGGATGGGGGTGTGGATGAAGGTGATAGTTCAGAGAGGAGGGTGGAGGAGGGTAGCAAAGAGTAGCGAGTCTGTTTCAGTACATGGTTGAAAAGCTTCAGGGCAGAGGAGATGACCTGGGAGATGCAGTGAGAGAGAGAGAGAGAGAGAGAGACACTCACTGAGATTCTTGTGGAGAGAAGAGGATGACTTCTACAAGGTAGTCCTCACTTTCTCCCAGTTGATTTTAACCTTACTGCGAATCCTCTTGCAAGGATGCCTACCTTGAAGGAGTTCTCCTCCTCTCTCCACAAGAATCTCAATGAGTCTCTCTCTCTCTCTCACTGCATCTCCCAGGTCATCTCCTCTGCCCTGAAGCTTTTCAACCATGTACTGAAACAGACTCGCTACTCTTTGCTACCCTCCTCCACCCTCCTCTCTGACCTATCACCTCCATCCCCACCCCAATCCACCTATTGTACTCTTTGCTACCTTCTCCTCACTCCCCCCCATTTATCTCTCCACCCTGGAGGCTCCCTACCTTCAGTCCTGATGAAGGTCTTTTGCCCGAAGCGTTGATACTCCTGCTCCTCGGATGCTGCCTGACCAGCTGTGCTTTTCCGGAACCACTTTAATCTAGTTGACGACAATATTGGACAAGTCCGATCCCAGAGTGAGGTCTTGTTGGAATGCTGGCCTTTATTTCAAAGGGAATGGGGTTGAAAATGAGGGAAGTCTTGTTAAAACTGCACAAGGGACTGAGCACAATACAACGTAGGAGCATTAATATTAACATTAATATCAATATTAAGTCCAGAAGGTTGTAAAGTGAACGTAATCTCGAGTTCAACTCCTTCAGGTTGTGAGCACACTCCCATTCAATGCCTTATTTGTCACTTTCCTTGTTACATTCTCTGTCACCATGTCGACTCACACCTCCCCCCACCCCAGTGGGACGGTCTGTTTTTTCCAGTCTGACAGTCAGATATCCCATTGTTCTGCCACTTTCACATTCCGATCGCTTTGTCTGAGCTACCAACATCCCTTCTCCCCCAGTATTCCAAACATTCCCTCCCTACGACTGGGTAAATGCTGCTCCCTCCACATTTCGTACCAGCTCTGATGAAGAATAAGAGTCACATCAATGGACAGCACAGAAAAAGACCCTTCAGTCCCACATGTGACTAGATATTCTGAATTAATCTCGACCTGTTTGCTAGCATTTGACCCATATCCCTCCAAACACTTCCTATTCGTCTACCCATCCAGATGCCTTTTAAATGTTGTAATTGTAACAGCCTTCACCACTTCCTTTGGCAGCTCATTCCACACATGCATCACCCTCTGCGTGAAAAAGGTGCCTTTTAGGTCCTTTTTATACCTTTATACCTTCTCCCCTTAAACCTATGCCCTCTACTTTTGCACTCCCTTTTCCTGGGGAAAAGACCTTGTCTATTTATCCTAACCATGCCCCTCATGATTTTATAAATCTCTCGCCTCTAACATTCCAGTGAAAATAGCCCTAGCCTACTTACCCTCTCCCTATAGCTCAAACCATCCAAACCTGGCAACATCCTTGTAAATCTTTTCTGAACACTTTCAAGTTTCACAACATCCTTCCAGCAGTAGGGAACCGGAATTGAACACTGTATTTCAAAACTGGTCTAACCAGTTATGTCCTGTACAAAATTGCCTCCCGACTCCCTACACCCAATGCACTGACCAATAAAGGCTAGTGTACCAAACACCTTCTTCTCTCTCTTGTCTAACTGTGACTCAACTTTCAAGGAACTATGAACCTGCATTATCGAGTCTCTTTGTTCAACAACACTTCCCAGGACCTTACTCTTAAGCGTATAAGTCCTACCCTGACTTGCCTTTTCAAAATGCAACACCTCTCATTTATCTAGATTAAACTCCATCTGCCACTCCTCAGCCCATTGGCCTTTCTGATCCAAGTCACACTGTTCTCTGAGGTAATCTTCTTTGCTGTCCACTGAACCATCAATTTTGGTGTCATCTGCAAACTAGCCAACTGTACCTCCCCTATATTCACATCTAAATCATTTATATAAATGAAAAAAGCAGTAGACCCAGTACCAATCCTTGTGGCACTCCACTGGTCACAGGCTTCACGTCCAAAAAGCAACCCTCCACCACCACCCTCCATCTCCTACACTCAGCCAATTTTGTATCCAAGTGGCTAGTTCTCCCTGTATTCCCTTGTAATCTAACCTTGCTAACCAATCTACCATGAGGAACCTTGTCGATTGCCTGACTGATGTTCATACAGACAACGTCCATTATTCTGCTTTCATCAAACCTCTTCTTCACTTCTTCAAAAAATTCTATCAAGTTAGTGAGACATGATTTCCCATGCACAAAGCCATGCTGACTCTTCCTAATCAGTCCTTGCCTTTCCAAATACATGTAAATCCTATGCCCCAAAATCACCTCCAACAAACTATCTGCCACTGATGTCAGGCTCACCAGTCTATAATTCCTTTGCTTTTCCTTACCACCTCCTTTAAATAAAGACACCACCTGAGCCACCCTCCGGTCTTCCGGCACCTCACCCGTAGCTATCAATGAGACAAATATCTCAGCAAGGGGCCCAGCAAACACTTCCCTTGCTTCCCACAGCGTTCTAGGATACACCTGATCAGTTCCCAGGGACTTTTCCACATTTATGTGTTTTAAGACGTGCAGCACCTCCTCCTCTGTCATATGGACAGGTTTCAAGATATCGCTGTCTATTTTCCAAGATAACGCTATCTTGTTTCCATCCCCTTCTCCACAGTAAACACTGATGCAAAGTACTCATTTAATATCTCCCCCATCTCCTGCAGTTCCACACACAGGCTGCCTTTTTGATCTTTAAACGGCCCTACTCTCTCATTAGTTACTCTTTTGTCCTTAATGTATTTATAGAATCTCTTTGGATTCTCCTTAACCTTATTTTCCAAAACTATCTCATGTCCTCTTTTTGACCTCCTGATTTCCTTCTTAAGTATACATTATTCTCTACCCTCATACTTGTCTATGGATTCACTTGATCACTGCTGTCCTTAACTGGACATATGCTTCCTTCATTACCTTGAGTAGAGCCTCAATCGGTCATCCCGATTTCCCTACACCTACCAGCCTTGCCCTTCACTCTAACAGGATCATACTGTCACTGGACTCTCAGACTTCCCACTTTCCAGCCATCCCTTTACTGCGAATATCCAAACTCAATCAACTTTTGAAAGTTCTTGCCAAATGCCACCAAAATTGGTCTTTTTCCAATTTCGAATTCTGACGTTTAGATCTAGTGAACTTAGTGTAACTTTATTTATTTCCCAACTTTGAGGTTAATTAATTGTGCAGCAGATTACCACAGACACAATTGTGTAGAAAGGAGCGTGTGGTCCCTGTGATCTCCTGGATTGGTTTTGATCAGCTGAGGGGATCCAGAAGGATTTTTTCTGAGTATTGTTCCCCTCATTGTCTCTGGCGTGCTGCCTCTCTACAGAGAAGCCTGTGGTGATCATGGCTGTGATGGGGGATGGGGTTTGGGCTGGGGTGCAGGGGAACAAGGGACAATCGGTGACGGTTGCTCCATGGGAGGTTTTAATGGCTTCTCCTTCTGAACCGAAAGCACTGACCGCAGAGGGTCATGTGACTATGGCAAGCCACAGAGCCCAGTGTCCTCACAACTGTATTTCTCCAAATAATAATGATCTCGTAATCTTGATTTCAGACAGAGATGTTTGTTTCTGTACTTTATTTTCTGTGACCATACGTCCCTCAGACAAGGAAGACACAGTCAGAATGAAGATATAGAACATAGAACATTACAGCTCAGTACAGGCCCTTTGGTCCTCAATGTTGCAACAACCTGTGGAACCAATCTGAAGCCCATCTATCCTACACTATTCCATTTTCCTCCATATGTTTATCCAATGACTATTTTAATGCCTTTAAAGTTGGTGAGTCTATAACTGTTGCAGGCAGTGCATTCCATGCCCCTTCTACTCTCTGAGTAAAGAAACTACCTCTGACATCAGTCCTATATCTCTCACCCCTCAGTTTAATGCTATGGTCCCTCGTGCTAGTCATCACCATCCGAGGAAAAAGGCTCTCACTGTCCACCCTATCTGACCCTCTGATTATCTTATGTGTGTCAATTAAGTCACCTCTCAACCTTCTTCTCTCTAATGAAAACAGCCTCAAGTCCCTCAGCCTTTCCTCATAAGACCTTCCCTCTATACCAGGCAACATCTCCTCTGATCCATTTCCAAAGATTCCACATCCTTCCTATAATGCGGTGACCAGAACTGTATGCAATACTCCAAATGTGGTCGCAGCAGAGTTTTTGTACAGCTGCAGCATTGCCTCATGGCTCCAAAACTCAATCCCTCTACCAATAAAAGCTAACACACCATATGCCTTCTTAACAACCCTATCAACCTGGGTGGCAACTTTCAGGGATCTATGCAAATGGATACCAAGATCTCTTTGCTCATCTACACTACCAAGAATCTTTACCATTAGCCCAGCACTCTATTCCTGTTGCTTCTTCCAAAGTGAATCACTTTACACTTTTGCACATTAACCTCCATTTGCCACCTCTCAGCTCAGCTCTGCAGCTTATCTATGTCCCTTTGTAACCTGCAACACCCTTCAGTGCTATCCACAACTCCACTGACCACAGTGTCCTCCACAAATTTACTAACCGATCATTCTACGCCCTCATCTAGGTCATTTATAAAAATGACAAACAGCAGTGGCCCCAACACCATTCCTAGTGGTACACCACTAGTACCTGAACTCCAATACGAACATTTCCCATCAACCACCACCCTCGGTCTTCTTTCAGCTTGACAATTTACGATCCAAACTGTTAAATCACCCTCAGTGTTATGCCTCTGTATTTTGTGCAACAGCCTACAGTGGGAACCTTTTCAAATACCTTAGTGAAATCTATATACACTGCATCATACCCTCACGCTTTACCCTCATCCACCTGTTTGGTCACCATCTCAAAAGAACTCAATAAGGTTTGTGAGGTATGACCTATCCTTCATAAAACCAGGTTGACTATCCCTAATCAACTTATTCCACTCGAGATGATTACAAATCCTATCTCTTATGACCTTTTCCAACACTCTGCCCACAAACAAAGTAAGGCTCAGTGGTCTATAATTACCAGGGTTGTCTCCACTCCCCTTCTTGAACAAGGGGACAACATGTGCTACCTTCTAGTCTTCTGGCACTGTTCCTGTTGACAATAATGATATAAAGATCAAAGCCAATCTCCTGCTATCACCTCCTTTGCTTCCCAGAGAATCCAGTGATAAATCCCATCCAGCCCAGGGGACTTATCAATTTTCACACTTTCCCGAATTGCCAACACTTCCTTCTTGTGAACCCCAATCCCATCTCGTCCAGTAGCCTGTATCTCAGTATTCTCCTTGACAACATTGTCTTTTTCCAGTGTGAATACTGACAAAAAATATTCATTTAGCACTTCCCTTATCTCCTCGTACTCCACATACAAATTCCCATTACTATGCTTGATTGGCTCTAATCTTACTCTAGTCATTCTTTTATTCCTGATATACCTGGAGAAAGTTTATGGGTTTTTCTTGATCCTAACTGCCAACAACTTCTCACATCCTCTCCTGGCTCTTCTTAGTTCTGTCTTTAGGTCTGTCCTGACTAACATGTAACTCTAAAGTGCCTGAATTGAGCATTCATGTCTGATCCTAACATAAGCCTTCTTCTTCCTCCTGACAAGAGGTTCTTTAGTACATTACGTCTCCCTCGCTCGACCACTTCCTCCCTGCCTGACAGGTCCGTACTTATCAAGGACACGCAGTAGCTGTTCCTTGAATAAGCTCCATGGTTCAATTGTGTCCATTCTCTGCAGTTTCCTTCCCCAGGTTACTGAAAGACAAACGTTACTGTTGTCTGTGCTACTCTGTGAGGTGGCATGAGAACCACATTTATGTTAACCACATGCTTTGACTAACAACTTCTGGTGTTTATTTCCATCCGAGAGATGTGCACAGCCTTCTCTGGAAGTCATTACAACACAAGTACAATATCTTGCAGTAAAAGTCCAGACAGAAAGCTGCAGCATCAACCTATGAAATCTTTCCAATCAGTAATATGTGATGTGATGACCTGACTTTTCCAAACGCTTGGATTCACTGTGAAGTCGCATGTCATAGACTCATAGAGATGTACCAGATGGAAACAGACCTTTCGGTCCAACTCATTTATTCTGACCAGATATCCTAACCTAATCCCAGTCCATCTGTCAGCACTTAGCCCATATCCAAAATCCTTCCTATTCATATATGCATCCAGATGCCTTTTAAATGTTGTAATGGTATCTATCGCCACCACTTCCTCTGGCAGCTCATTCCATACACGCACCACTCTTTGAGTGAAAAGGTTGCTCCTTACTTCCCTACTCTCTGTCTAGTTGCTCGCTTGCTCTGAATGTATTTGGAGAATCTCTTTGAATTATCCCTACTGTTATTTGCCAAGGCTATCTTATATCATCACGTTGTCTTCCCGATCTCCCTCTGGAGAGGGAGTATACATTCTTTATACATTCTTTATACTGTTAAAGAGATTCATCTGACCCCAGTTGTCTATATCTAATATATGATTCACTCTTTTTATTCTTAACTAGAACCTCAATATCTTTATTCATCCATTGTTCTCTCATCCTACCAGCCTTACATTTTACTCCTATGAGAACATAATGACTGTGAACTCTCATGATCACACTGTTGAAGACCTCTCACTTATCAAGTGTCCCTTTATTTGTGAACAGTTTACTCCAATTAATTTTTGAAAGTTCTTGTCTCATACCATTTAAATTTGCCTTACTCCAAATAAAAGCTTTAACTTTTACAGAAGGCTTGTCCTTTTCCATAACTATTTTAAAATGAATGATCACTCCTCTCAAAATGCTCCCCCATACCCTGTCTTGCCCTGTCTTTTATTTAACAGAAGATCACATTTTGCTCTTTCTCGAGTAAGAACATTTGCATATTGAGAAAGGAAATTTTCTTGAACATGTTTAGCAAATTCTTCACTATCCAAACCCTTAACAATATGGTAGTCCTAAACTATGTTTGGAAAAGTAAAATCACCAACTTGTATAACCTTATTATTCTTACATGTATTTGAGACCTGTTCACATATTTGTTTCTCAACTTCCCTCTGACTATTGTGGGGTCTCTAGTACAATCCCACCACGATTATCATTCCTTTCTTATTTCTAATTTCAATCTATATATTTTCACTGGATGATTTTTCAGAAATATATCTCTTAGTTACAGCCCGTAATGTTTTCCTAATCACAAATGCCATCACCCTTTCTCTTTCACCACTTTTTCCATCCTTCCTACAGCATCTGAAACCTGGAAATTTGAGATGCCAGTCCTGACAATCTCTCAACCATATTTCTGTAATTGCTATGATATCCCAGTCCCATGTTCCCAATATGCTCTGAGTTCATCAGCCTTACCAGTAAGACCTTTTTGCATTTAAATCAATGTAGTTTAATTCTTCAGAGTTACTTTGTTCTCTGGCTTGCTCTTCTCTGTCTTTTGTTATGAAATCGAAGATATACACTGTGTCTTTAGCAGAGAGTGTATGCTGTTCAAAACTGAGAGTGAATAAGCACGTATGTGATATGACTAGACAGCAGTCTCAGAATGTACTGGAAAATTGAAAATATGTAATATTTGGCTGTGAAATGGATTCCTGAGTTGGATGCTGTTTGACAACAATTCAAATTTAACCAATCAGTTTAAAATATGTCCCAGGATACTAAAACCCAATCACATTTGAATTTATTGTTTTGCCAACATCGAACCAATCTGATGTTGGGGATATAAAGACAATCTGATGTTGGGGATATAAAGAGACAGACATCTTGAAAATTAGAGACAGAGCAACTGCTATCAACACTGATCCAAGAAATTAGGAAACACTCTCTATCAAAGGTACCTTGTCATTTGAAACATATTCCCAATTAAAAAAAAAGAACATGACCCAGGGAGATGTTCAGCCAGAAGAAGACAGACACAGAAGATGGCAATTGCTGTGTGATTTTTGAAATTAAGTTGATGTAACTTTAGTAAGTAATTTATTGGAACAGTATATTGTTACAGAGTCGGAGGGAGGTAATAAGCGGTTAAGAAAAATGGGGGGCTTAGAATTGTGAATAGTTGTTGTTTAATATTCACTTCAAAGTTTGGCAGAAGATTTGTAGCTCGGGTGATCGTTGTTGTGGTTTTGTTCGCCGAGCTGGGAATTTGTGTTGCAAACGTTTCGTACCCTGTCTAGGTGACATCCTCACTGCTTGGGAGCCTCCTGTGAAGCACTTCTGTGCTGTTTCCTCCGGTATTTATAGTGGCTTGTCTCTGCCGCTTCCGGTTGTCAGTTCCAGCTGTCCGCTGCAGTGGCCGGTATGTTGGGTCCAGGTCGATGTGTTTGTTGATAGAATCTGTGGATGAGTGCCATGCCTCTAGGAATTCCCTGGCTGTTCTCTGTTTGGCTTGCCCTATAATAGTAGTGTTGTCCCAGTCGAATTCATGTTGCTTGTCATCTGCGTGTGTGGCTACTAAGGATAGCTGGTCGTGTCGTTTCGTGGCTAGTTAGTATTCATGGATGCGGATCGTTAGCTGTCTTCCTGTTTGTCCTATGTAGTGTTTTGTGCAGTCCTTGCATGGGATTTTGTACACTACATTGGTTTTGCTCATGCTGGGTATCGGGTCCTTCGTTCTGGTGAGTTGTTGTCCGGGAGAGGCTGTTGGTTTGTGTGCTGTTATGAGTCCGAGTGGTCGCAGTAGTCTGGCTGTCAGTTCGGAAATGCTCTTGATGTATGGTAGTGTTGCTAGTCCTTTGGGTTACGGCATGTCCTCATTCCGTTGTCTTTCCCTTTTCCTTTAGGCATCTGTTGTTGAAATTGCGTGGGTATCCGTTTTTGGCGAATGCATTTTATAGGTGTTCTTCTTCCTCTTTTTGCAGTTCTGGTGTGCTGCAGTGTGTTGTGACCCTTTTGAATAGTGTCTTGATGCAACTTCGTTTGTGTGTGTTGGGGTGGTTGCTTTCATAGTTCAGGACTTGGTCTGTGTGTGTGGCTTTCCTGTAAACCTTTGTGGTGAATTCTCCGTTAGGTGTTCTCTGTACCATCACATCTAGGAATGGGAGTTGGTTGTCCTTTTCTTCCTCTCTTGTGAATCGGATTCCTGTGAGTGTGGCGTTGATGATCCGGTGTGTGTTCTCTATTTCTTGTTTTTAATGATTACAAAGGTGTCATCCACATATCTGACCCAGAGTTTGGGTTGAATTTGTGGTAAGACTGTTTGTTCTAACCTTTGCATTTCTGCTTCAGCTATGAGTCCAGAGATCGGTGAGCCCATGGGTGTTCCGTTGATTTGTTCGTATATCTGGTTGTTGAATGTGAAGTGTGTTGTGAGGCACAGGTCCAGTAGTTTGAGTATGCTGTCTTTGTTGATAGGTTCAACGTCCTGTTGTCTGTTCTGTATGTCCAGTAGGTTGGCTATTGTTTCTCTGGCTAGGGTTTTGTCGATAGAGGTAAACAGTGCCGTTACATCGAATGAGACCATGGTTTCTTCCTTGTCTATGTGTATATTTCTGATGATGTCCAAGAATTCCTGTGTTGATTTTATAGATTGTCTGGATCTGCTGATCAGGTGTTTTAGTTTCTGCTGTAGTTCTTTAGCCACTTTGTGTGATGGTGTCCCTGGTAGTGATACAATGGGTCTGAGTGGGATGTCTGGTTTGTGCACTTTAGGTAGTCCATAGAATCTGGGGGTGTTGTTGCTTTCAGGTTTCAGGGAAAGACAACGGAATGAGGACATGCCGTAACCCAAAGGACAAGCCACACTACCATACATCAGGAGCATTTCCGAACTGACAGCCAGACCACTGCGACCACTAGGACTCATAACAGCACACAAACCAACAGCCACTCTCAGACAACAACTCACCAGAACAAAGGACCCGATACCCAGCATGAGCAAAACCAATGTAGTGTACAAAATCCCATGCAAGGACTGCACAAAACACTACATAGGACAAACAGGAAGACAGCTAACGATCCGCATCCATGAATACTAACTAGCCACAAAACGACACGACCAGCTATCCTTAGTAGCCACACACACAGATGACAAGCAACATGAATTCGACTGGGACAACACTACTATTATAGGGCAAGCCAAACAGAGAACAGCCAGGGAATTCCTAGAGGCATGGCACTCATCCACAGATTCTATCAACAAACACATCGACCTGGACCCAACATACCGGCCACTGCAGTGGACAGCTGGAACTGACAACCGGAAGCGGCAGAGACAAGCCTCTAAAAATACCGGAGGAAACATCACAGAAGTGCTTCACAGGGGGCTCCCAAGCACTGAGGATGTCACTTAATATTCACTTTTAGATTTAAAGAATAAATTGATATTATTTTCTTTAAATAGTGGAATTTGGGAGTTCTCTGTCACTCATTCTTTAACAGATTATGAGGTGAGGTGAGCTTTTCTGTTTGTTTGGTTTAATTAACAGAAGGGTCCACCATCGTGTTGTAACAGTTTGTGGCCTCGAGTCTGAGATTTGGACAGGATTAGACAGATCCAGTCTGAGATTTGGACAGATTTAAAAGATCCAATCTAAGATTTGGAGGGGTTTAAAAAGATCCAGTCTGAGATTTGGACAGATTCAGGGTACAGAAGATCCCAGCAGATTTTAAACACTTGCTGATTAGTGTCTTGGATTTTTAAATACCACGTAGGTGAGGTATTTTATATAACTTCGGTTACTTGTGGTTTTTTAAATTAAAAATGACAGAAGTGGCTCTCAAGATTGCGAAAGAGGTTCTGGGATTTGAAGATGATTCCCAAATTTGCCAAGAAAGTTTAGAAAGACAGAAAAAAGCCATATTTTTAGAATTAGCAAATAGTTTAGAATTGGGTTTAACCAGGGACAAAAAGAAAGTTGAAAGTGCAATGGAGTTGGTCAAGGAGCTTGGTGTATCAGAGAAACAGATAAGTGCAGAAGAGTCAGAAAAACTTAAATTGCAACTGAGGAAAATGGAGGTAGAAGATAAAGAAAGGGAAAAATTAGCCATGAGAGGAGAAAAAGAGAGAGAGAGAGAAAGAGAGTTAAGAGAAAGAAAGAGAGAAGAATAAAGAGAGGAAAAGCAAAAAGGAAGAGAAGGCTCACAGCTGAGCAAAGAGAGAGAAGAAGAAAGAGAAGGAGAGAGAGAATTTGAACTTCAGAAGTTACAAATTAGTCAGGAAAATCAAGTTAACAGGATGAAGATGGGGAGTAAAGGCAGTGATGCGTACAAATATGTTAAAACATTGCCACATTTTATCAGAAAGATGACAAAGTCTTTACTTCATTGAAAAATTAGCTCAAGAGAACTGCTGGGTAATGCTCGTTCAGACGAAGCTGGTAGGCAGAGCTGGTGAGGTATTTGCAGTGCTATCAGCTGAAGGGTAAAGAGATTATGCAGATGTCAAACAAGCCATTTTGAGTCCCTATGAATTGGTCCCAGAAGTGTACAGACAGCAGTTCAGAAACATAAAGAAGGAACCAGGTTAGATTTATGTTGGGTTCGAAAGAATTAAACATAGTAATTATGATAGATGGATGTGGGCTTTAAAAATAGATAAGACTTACAAGGTTTTAAGAGAGATTATTGTGCTAGAGGAGTTTAAAAACTCACTTCCAGAGATGATCAAAATTCATGTGGATGAACAGAAAGTTCAAGAAGTGCGAAGGGCAGCAGAGATGGCAGATGAATATACATTGGTGCAGAAGGCAAAGTTTAGCTCCTGGCAAGAATTTCAGCCTGTGAGGGATCGAAACTGGGAGAAGGGGAGATCCTACACTACAAAGCAAAGAGTAGGGCATATTGTTAATAATTCACCACAGGTGAATAAAGAAGCCCAAGAGGGTGAAAAGGAGGTGAAAGGCAGCAAGCATTTTTACTGTAATGGAGTGGGACATATAAAAAGACGGTGCCGGATAAGAAGGGCACTGGGAAACAATGTTCTTGCTGTGAGAAAATGCGACGCATAAAGTCACAGTGCTGGTCATTGAACAGAGGCACAGAAGGAAAAGAAGCTGAGCCAGTGACTTTAGTGAAAGTAGTAAAGGAAACCCCAAGAAAAGTCGAGGAGCTGTAGAAGAGTGCACGGAGTTAGTGCCCGATCTCGATAAAAATGTCGCCTCTGTAGTAAAGTTTATTCAGAAAGAAAGGGGGGAAGGGAAAGAAGTTATAATTTTGAGAGGTATGGGATCTAATCAGTCTCTAATAGTAAGAGATGAACGTATTTGCACTCTTTCTGATATGTTACTGGAGAGAGTGGTAATTTGTGGAATAGGTAGATAAATCCCCTGTGTAAGGTCAGGTTGGAGAGCCAAATTAGTGACAGTGATTGACAGAGTGTCAGTTCCAGGAGTATAGTCTGTTCTTGGGAATGGTTCAGCAGGATCCAAAGTGGGAGTGACATCCCTTGTGGAGAAACCAAAGGACGGCCAGGGAGCTAAGGAGTTAAAAGAAAAGTACCCTGGAATTTTCCCAGACTGTAGTAACATGATCCCACTATCATAAGTCACCTCAAGAAGCAAAAACTAAAGAGAAAGACAACAGAGTTGAGGGTCAGTTAGTGGACACCCTGTTTGATGTAATGGTGCAGGAAAAATCTGAACAGGCAGAGGGTCAGGCAGAAATATATAGTCTTGAAAGGCTAATGGACCTACAGCAGAAAGATAAGACGACAAAAGATATATATAGGTGCATACTCAGAAAAGGAATTGGAATGCATTCTTGAGGGTTATTATCTTAATGATAGAATTCTAGGATAAAATTAGAGACCATGGCAGATTAGTACAGAGGATAAATGGACAGAAATGCATCAGATTGTGTTGCCAGTAGCATATAGACAGGAAGTGTTGCGGGTAGCAAAGAACTACCAGTAAGAGGTCAACTACATATAAGGAACACTCAGGCTAAAGTACAAAAGCATCTCTTTTGGCCTGGACTGCACAAGGATGTGGTTAACTTTTGCCGGACGTGTCATACATGCCAAATGGTAGGTAAGCCACAGGCGGTAATAAAACCAGTACCTTTGTTGCCAATTCCTTCATTCAAAGAACCTTTCACAGGAGTTAAGATTGATTGTGTAGATCCTCTCCCGAGAATTAAAAGTGGGAGCCAATACTTGCTAACCATATTGGATGTGTCTACAAGATTTCTGGAGGCAATTCCATTATGGAGTATTAAGACAAAGAGAGTGGTGGAGGAGTTAATAGCTTTCTTCACATGGTACGGGCTACCCAGAGAGATTCAGTCGGACCAAGGATCTAATTTTACTGCTCAACTGTTTAAGGAGGTTATGGATAGCTTAGGCATGTAGCACTTAAAATCCAGAGCATATCATCCTCAATCCCAGGGAACTTTGGGAAGGTGACATCAGACCTCAAAGATCATATTGTCAGGATTACCCGAATGACTGAGATAGAAGTGTCCCATTCATATTGCTTGCCATTAGAAATGCCCCAATGAATCTACTCAGTTTACTCCCTATGAGTTAATATTTGGACATGAAATGAGAGGCCCTTTGAAATTAACTAAAGAAAAATTGACAGGACCGAAGTCGGAGATCTCACACTTGGATCATGTATAGGAGGTAAGGGAGAGATTAACTTGGGTAGGTTAGCTGAACAGCACCTGAAGAAGTCACAGCACAGAATGAAGCAGATGGCAGATAAAACTCTAAAATTTGGACATTTTCCCATGGGGATGACATATTAATATTGTTACCAGTGGGAGGCGATCCCTTCAAAGCCAGGTTTAGTTATCAAATTGAGAAAAAGTTGAGTCAGGTAAACTATCTGTGAAAGATGCCAGATAGGAAACAACTGTATCGGTTATGTCACGTGAATATGTTGAAACCTTACTATAATAGAGAAAAGGAACTGGAGAAACAAGTGTTGGTTATAGCCTCACAGAGTGAGAAATCAAATCTAGATGATGTGGAGTTTGAAGAGCCTCAAAATACATTAAATAATGAGGAAGTCCTTGAGGAGTGGGATAGGTAAGTAAACGATCTGTCTCAGGAGCAAAGAACACAATTGAAAGGTTTGTTGCAGCAGAATGATGCAGGAATAAGATTTGGAGGACTAATGTTACTGTGCATGAGGTAGAAGTAGGGAATGCTGTTCCAATAAAACCACACTCTACAGACTTAATCCTTTCAAAGCCACACAGGCCCAGAAGGAAGTGGAGGCATGCTCAACGAAGATGTCATTGAATGGAGTCAGAGCGAGTGGAGTTCGCCAATCCTGTTAGTTCCCAATCCTGATGGAACTCAATGATTTTGTGTGGACTATCAGAAGGTCAACGCTGTAACAAAACCAGCCTCATGCTCAATACCAAGATTGGAGGACTGTATAGAAAAAGTTGAATAAGCCAGTTACATCACAAAGATGGACTTACTGTGTGGTTATTAGCAGGTACCTTTATCAGAGAAAGTGAAAGAAGTTTCTGCATTTGTAACCCAAATGGGCTATATCAATTCAAAGTGATGCCCTTTGGATTGAAGAATGTGCTGGTCACATTCCAAAAACTTATGAACAGTGTTGTGACTGAGTTAACAATCTGTGCAGTCTATCTGGATGATGCAGTGATCTTTAGTGAGTCATGGAAAGATCACATGGTACAGTTGGCAGAGCTCTTTGAACGATTGGGAGAAGCAAAACTGGCAATAAACTTACAGAAAACAGTACTTGTGAAGGCAGAGGTAACATTCTTGGGGCAGGTCATGGAAGGTTGACACCAAGGAACTCAAAGACGAAGGCCATCGAGGAATTTCCGTGACCAACCTCAAAGAAAGAGGTGCTTCAGATTTTGGGACTAAGGGGAGGTTCTACCGAAAGTTTCTTCCAAACTTCAGCAGCAAGGTGGCACTGCTAACAGATTTGCTGAAGAAGAACACAAAATATCGGTGGACAGAACAATGCCAGGAAGCAGTTGACAGTTTAAAAGCAATATTAACTACCAGTTTTAACTGCACCAAACTTTTTGAAACCCATCAAAGCTGCAATTGATGCTGGCAATGTAGGAGTTGGAGCTGTACTGCTACATGAAGATAGGGATGGAATTGAATGGCCAGTTGGTTACTTTTCAAAGGAAGTCAACAGCCAACAGAGAAAAATACTCCACTGTCAAAAAGGAATTATTGAGTTTGGCACTGGCTTTACAACATTTTAATGTTTATGTGTTGAACAATATGTCGGAGACAGTTGTATACACAGATCACAATCCTCTTACATTCTTGGAATGATTTAAAGACCAGAATATGAGAATATTTCATTGGACTCTTATGCTACAGACTTTTAATTTACAAATCATACATGTTGTGGGTCATAAGAATGTGATAGTAGAGGCGCTATCACAGTTTTAATCACAGATATGTTCAATACACAGATATGTCCAATTCACATATGTTATATGCATTTACACATTTCATTGTAAAGGGTTAAGAATTAGAAAAAAAAGCCATCTTTTCATTATGATGCTTCATTTTTTTAAAGGGGGAAGTATTATGAAGGTGAAGATGTGTACTGTACCTTTAAGGGAGAGTGAAGGCTGTTTTGCTTACAAGCACCTGTCATGTGACTGACTAGCAGTCTCAGAGTGTATTGGAAAATTGAAAATCTGTAACATTTGGCTGTGAAACAAAAACCTAACTTTTGGTTGCTATGTTTTTGCAGCAATTTGAATTTAACCAATCAGTTTAAATTATGTTCCAGGATATTAAAACCCAATCAAATTTGAACTTTACTGTTTTGACAACATGGAACCAAAGATATTTGGTTCTGTCCACCGATATTTTGAGTTCTTCTTCAGCAAATCTGTTAGCAGTGCCACCTTGCTGCTGAAGTTTGGAAGAAACTTTCGGTAGAACCTCCCCTTAGTCCCAAATCTGATGTTTGGGGTATAAAGAAGCTGGCATTTTGAGATATAGCCAGAGAGAGCAACCAACTGCCATCGTTTGAGTATGTGCTCACAAAACACTCTCTACCAAAGGTACCTTTCTGATATGAAACTTCTTTGCAGCGAAAGATCAAAGACAGCTCAGAGAGATCTACAGCCAGAGGGGGGTGTACACTCGAGATGACAGCTACTGTAGGGTTTTGAAGGGTGGCATGGTGGCTCAGTTGTTAGCACTGCTGCCTCACGGTCCCAGGTTTGATTCCAGCCTTGGGCAACTGTCTATGTGGAGTTTGTACATTCTCCCCGTGTCTGCGTGGGTTTCCTCCCACAGTCCAAAGATGTGCAGGTCAGGTGAACTGGCTATGCTAAATTGCTCTTAGTGTTAGGTGCATTAGTCAGGGGTGAATGAGACTGGGTGGGTTACTCTGCAGAGGGTCGGTGTGGATTTGTTGAGCCAAAGGGACTGTTTCCACACTGTAGGAAATCTAATCTAATTTTAATAGGGGCATTTATGGGAACAGTATATTGTTGTAGAGTTGGAGGCAGATAGCAAGCAGTTTGGAGGCTTAGATTCGTAAATAGTTGCTATTTGATGTTCACTTTTAAAGTTAAAGAATAATTTGATACTTTTTTCTTTAAACAGTGGAATTTGGGAGTTCTCTGTCACTGATACTTTAACAGATCATGAGGCGAGGTAAGGTTTTCTGGGTGTTTGGTTTAATTAGCAGAAGGTTTCACTGCCGTGTCATTACAGAACGACAGGAGCAAACAACTGTCCCAGTCTGTAAGGGGATTGAGGACGGCTTAGAACAGAGAAGGTGGTACTCACAGTCTTCCACTTACTGTACTTGCTGAATTTTGACAATATAAAATTCTTTATAATGTGAGCCAGTTCACATCATGAAAGGATTCTGGCACTGCAGAGAGTGAGCAGGACACTGAGAACAATTAGTGTCTTCATTCTGTCAGTGAGAGATGTGTCTGTGTCTGAGTCTGGTAACAGCTGCCCCTTTATACAGAATCACACCTGTGGTTATCTGCTCCACAAAGTGAATTAACCTTGAAGCTGGGAAATAAATAAAGATATACTATGTTTACCAGATTAGCACCAGGATCCTGAATGGCAGGCTATGATGCAATATAAGGGGAAGGGCACAGAGGCTGCTGGGAGTGACTTCACTCCTTTATTTCTGTCAGTGATTTGGGAATAACGAACTTCATCTGTGCTGAAAGGAGAACTATTTGTCCAGACTATGCATCATTCACCCAATCATACAACTTGGAAGAAATGCTAATGTTAAGGGAACAACATCTTACCCATGAGAAGAGATTGCCCTTGATTGGCAATTTGGCTTGGATTGGTGCAGACATTGAAGATGTATTAGTGAAGCGATGAATGATATTGAACTGACAAGCTATGTTTGATTTTAAACCAGATAGTCAAAGCATTATCATGGGAAAAGAACCTGAGAATTGCTATCACATTTTATTTTTGAGTTGAGGCCAACGCAGTGTGTCCACGTTCCTTATGTTCGCAAAGAACAACATCCTGAGCATTATTGCTCCTGATTTTCCAGTTGGAAATATCCTCTCCCAAATATAATGCTTCCTGCTGGAGTGGCAATGTGCATGAGGTTGGCCCTCCTCAGAAAATCCAGCCCTTGATATCGAGCACCTGATACTCATGAGGGGACCATACTGTGAACTGAACTCAAAATACCAAATTGGTTTACAGAGAGAAAAAAAATCTGAACGCACTCAGAATTATTTAGCAATTGCTCTTCAAATTGTGAGACCGCATTTAATGTTGGACACTGTATTTTCAGCTTTGCGTAATTCTCATCATACTAGCATGGAAACTCATACTTCACATTACTTGTATGTGTGTGATAAATAGAATGTCTTTTTGGCTTGATAGCAGCGATCTGTCAACAGCGGGCATCACTTGTGTTACTGCAGTATTGTGGCAGCATGAAACAGCTGCCTTCACTTAGTGCTCTCTCCTGTGAAAAAAAATGTACCACCTAAACCCACTTCATTAAACATTTGGCTGACGCCTTATCAATTCAAAGAACTATCACTGCAAAGAGCTCAGTAATTTGTTATGATTCCAGTCAATGGTAATACCGAACAAGATGCAAATAGAGTCATAGAGTCATAGAGATATGCAACATGGAAACAGACCCTTCGGTTCAACCCGTCCATGCCGACCAGATATCCCAACCCAATATAGTCCCACCTGCCAGCACCCGGCCCATATCCCTCCAAACCCTTCCTATTCATATACCCATCCAAATGCCTCTTAAATGTTGCAATTGTAACAGCCTCCACCTTAGTGGCACAGTGGTTAGCACTGCTGCCTCACAGCGCCAGAGACCTGGGTTCAATTCCCGCCTCAGGCGACTGACTGTGTGGAGTTTGCACCTTCTCTCCGTGTCTGCGTGGGTTTCCTCCGGGTGCTCCGGCTTCCTCCCACAGTCCAAAGATGTGCAGGTCAGGTGAATTGGCCATGCTAAATTGCCCATAGTGTTAGGTGCAGGGGTAAAGGTTTCGCTTCGGCGGGGCGGTGTGGACTTGTTGGGCCGAAGGGCCTGTTTCCATACTGTAAGTAATCTAATCTAATCTAAACTTCTTCTGGCAGCTCATTCCATACAAGTACCAGCCTCTGTGTGAAAAGGTTGCCCCTTAGGTCTCTTTTATATCTTTCCCCTCTCACCCTAAACCCATGTCCTCTAGTTCTGGACTCCCTGACCCCAGTAAAAGACTTTGCCTACTCCAATGGTCATTATTCTTTGGAATTCTTTTTTACAGCGAGCAGAGAAGGCTTGGGTCACTGAAGGCTATATTGTTAGACAGCTCTCTGATCACCAAGGGCTTTTTATGGAAAGGAAGGAGTAATGATCACAATCAGATTAGCCATGAAAGTATTCAATAGTGGAGCAGACTTGATGGGACAAATGGCCTAATTTTGCTCCAATTCTTTGCAACCTCCAAATGCGTTGATTCTCTCCAAGGAATGATAAATTGAGCATTGTCATTTGTCACATGAGCACCCTACATTACAAGGGCACTTGTGTTACAGTGTTCGTGTCCCAACCTTGAAGCTAGGGGACCTACATTCAAGTCACAGCTATTCTTCTAGTGTTTTGGAAGATCTTTAAACAAGTTGAACATAAACAGAATCCTATGTTGTATCCTGTTCACAGAATTCTTTCAACCAGTTTCCTTAAGAGACCACAGTAAAAGTTCAACATTTACTTAGGTGCTCAGCCTGTAATTTCAATTATTCCACAGAAATAACTCCAAATTATTTCAGGCCTAACGATTCAGCATGTCCTTTGTTCAAAATGTACCATCTCTTCAATAAAAAATTAACACTATTTATGATTACATACAGTCTGCAGGTTACAAATTAATTTATTTCTTTTGAAAGCCTTGTTCAATGAGTTGCTAAAAGTAAATGAGCAAATGTTAGTTCTTGCAAAAATCAGAAAGCTCATTAGATTCAGAAAGATTGGATAAACTTGGATTATTTTCACGAGAGTCTGGTAGTGGGGGGCATCCTGTTAAAAATTATGAGAGGTAGGAATAGGGTAGAACGTTGGAATCTTTTTTCCCCAAGGTGGAAATGTTAAATCCAAGGAGGTTGGTTTGAAGTGAGGGGGAATATTTAAAGGTGGTGTACAAGTGTTTTGTACAGAGAGGGGAAGCTGCCTGGAACGCACTGCCAGGGAAGGTGTTTTATGGACTAGGCCAGACCACTCAAAACCTTCTTCAGCAGGCTGCTCAGACCATAGCTTTGCAATTTGTTTCGGTAAGTGTGCAGTGACAATTACCCAGATTAAGTTAGCTGGGTTGACCACTACATTTTAAAACAGACAAAAAAATTATTCACAAAATTACGCAATGAAACACAAAGAACATAATAAAGACCCCCTACAGAACTCAGTCTATCCAAATTAGACATAATTATGCTGTTCCGAATATACACAAGTCGCAACAAGCAAACTCCCTTTAAAAACCAATATAAATGGAACACATGCTTCCAGGTTGACGCTGAAGGGCAGAAAGAGAAAGAGTTTCCACACAGCTCCCTGTTGAACTTCCCAGTTCAAGATTGAACTAAAACTGCTCAGCTCGGCTAGAGAGCTGACCACTTCCCTTTCATTACACAAGTTACTTCTAACACATGATCACTTTGGCACAAAGTCTCATCTGTTTACATATCAACAAAAAGCCTCTCAAAATCCTTTTCAGTTCTGTACCAAACCAGACTGATCAGAGCCCGGCCTGGTTCATTGGTCCTCTGATAAAATCAAGGACAGAGTCTCCTTGGCCCAAGGAACAGCTTTTAGAGAAAAAAGGACGAGATGGCTTCATTTTTAACCCTTCAAAACCCTGGTTACTAGCGTAAACACACATATACAGTATTCTAACTGTAAACATGCATACATGCACAACCACATGCAACCACGACCAGACGCTGCTGTGCACCCACCACTGAACACCTCCGTATCTCACTCGAGTCTCGATAGCGTGTGTTCATGGCCTGCCACCTGTACAATGGTCAAATTGAATTGCTGCAACAACAAGCTCCATCTAAACAAGCTGGCATTTTTGTCCTTCAATTTCTCCACAAATGTCAATGGGTCATAATCATTGTATATGATTGTCTCAGATGCATTGCGGGTAATATAAACACTGAAATGTTGTAATGCCAACACCAAGCTTAAAGTCTCTTTCTCCACTGTTGAATATTGCTCTTGATGAATGTTCAATTTCCTGGAAAAATACCCTATGGATCTTTCTATTCCCTCATCATCCTCCTGCAGGAGCACTGCACTGACGCCCACATCACTGGCATCAATAGCCACCTTGAAAGGCTTTGTGTGATCCAGTGTGGCTAATACTGGGGCAATGGTTAACATCGTTTTAGGCTGTCTAATGCCTTTTGACTGAGCACTGTCCACTGAAACTTCTTGCCCTTTTTTAACAATTCGTTGAGTGGAGCAGCCACACGGCTAAAATTCGGCACAAACGTTTGGTAAAATCCACGCAACCCCAAGAACCGTAGCACTGTGTTTTTTTTTGTCAACTGTGTGGGAAATTCCCCAATTACTTTCATTTTCACATCTCATGGGGGCCATTTGTCCATATCCAATAACATGGTCCAGGAAGGTGTCTTGGGCTTTGGCAAATTCACTTTTAGCTAGGTTTACCATTAAGCCTGCCTTCCGAAGTTGATCAAACAAGTACAATAAATGCTGTAAATGTTCCTTCCATGAGTGACTAAAAATCACCAGGTCATCAATGTACCCCACACAGTTGGGTAATCCAGCAATGACCTTATTAGTCAGTCTCTGAAATGTGACTGGAGTATTTCTCATACCAAATGGCATGACTTTAAACTGATATAGTCCATTTGGCGTTTTGAAAGCTGAAATCGCCTTTGCTCTTTCTGACAGAGGAACCTCTGAGCAAGTCCAACTTAGAAATGTAAGTTGCTTATCCCACTTTTTCAACACAGTCCTCCAACTGTGGAATTGGATAGGCATCAGACTTTGTAATGGCATTGATTTTGCGATAGTCCACACATAACCATTGAGTACCATCTTGCTTTGGCACCATGACTATGGGTGAGGTCCAGTCACTGTAACTCACTTTGATTATGTCATATCTCCTCCTGAACCTCTGCCAATCTTAGAACATTATGCCTATAAGAATGTTGCTTAATCGGACCAGCATTTCCAAAACCCACATCATGCATTATTAAGTTAGTACTTCCTAGTTTATTTCCACATATCTCCCCACGTGATAGTAATGACTCTTTCAGGTCATTTTGATTTTCGTGTGGCAGGTAACTCAATAATTTATCCCAATTTTTGCGAAATTCCTCATTGTCCAATTTGATTTGAGGAATGTCCAATTCAGAATCCTCTGAACTTGGCTCTTCCTTCTGTGCTATAATCATGAACACCTTCTCCTCTTGCTTTCCTTCCCGATCAAAATACCTTTTGAGCATATTCACATCACACACTCTGTGAGATGTCTTCCTGTCTGGAGTCCTTATCAAGTAGTTCACCTCACTTAATTTCTACTCAATTTGATAAGGTCCACTAAACTTTGCTGTTAAAGGCTGACCTGTCACTGGAAGTAACACCAATACCTTATCCCCAATTGCAAAATTGTGAATTTGGTTTCTTCTTCCTGTTACATTGTATGCTGTGATACTTTTCAATGCTGTCTAGCCAATTCTCCAGCTCGATTTAATCATTCTCTAAAATTTGACAAATACTCCAAATGGGTGATCTCTGAATTCTGACTTACTAATTTCTCCTGAATCAATGTTAATGGTCCTCTTACTTCATGCCCCAAAATTAATTCAAACGGACTGAATTTGGTCGATTCATTCAGTGCATCTCTGATCTCAAAAAGTACAAATGGAATTCCCTTATCCCAAACATCTGGATAATCCTGACCATAAGGTCTCAACATGGTCTTTAGTGTTTGATGCCATCCTTCTAGCGCTCCCTGTGATTCCGGATGGTACACGGTAGATTTGGATTGCTTTATTCCCATGTTATCCATAACCAGCTTGAATAGTTTGGATGTGAAGTTTGATCCTTGATCTGACTGGATCTCTACTGGCAGTCCATAAAGTAAAAAACATTAAGTAATTCTCCTACAACCCTTTTAGCTGTGATGTTGCACCATAGGATTGCCTCTGGAAATCTAGTCGACACATCCATTATTATTCCCACTTTTTGTTTGAGGTAGGGGAACTATGCAATCCTGAAGAAGGGCTTATGCCCGAAATGTCGATTCTCCTGTTCCTTGGATGTTGCCTGACCTGCTGTGCTTTTCCAGCAACACATTTTCAGAACTATGCAATCAATCAAGATCCTCGTGACAGGTTCCTCAAATGTTGGAATAGGTATTAAAGGAACGGGTTTTATTACTACATGTGGTTTTCCGATTAGCTGACATGTATGAAATATCTGGCAAAATTCATCTGTGTGTAGTCCAGGTCAGTAAAAATGGCTTTGTATTTTAATCTGTGCTTTCCTCACCCCTAAATGACCTCCAAGTAGTAGCTCAGGTGCCATTTGCAACACCTCCTTTCTATACCCTACTGCTGAAACAATTTGATGAATCTATGCCCATTCCTCATTTGCTTGACTGTGTGATGGTCTCCATTTCCTCATTAAGACATCATCTGTTAAGTAATAACACACAGGAAGGCATTCACTCTCCTTCTCTGTGTATGCCTTTTGATATAACTGTTTTAAGTTCTCATCTTTAAGTTGTAATTCAATCAGCTTAGCAGAGCTAGAGATATCAGCATATTTAGCTATTTGCTGCTCCTCTGTTCCACTTACCTGATTGAAGAAAGTTTCAGATATCACTATGCCAGCTTCCTTATCTGTGCTTTTTGAACTCTCCTGCTTCGACTTTTGCCTCTGTGATCTTGTGATCACGCAATCAGGGAAAATTCTTTGATAAATATTCTTCATGTCTTCAGTTGCCTGCATCTCCACTGGCTTCTCAACTAGAGTAGGCAGCACACCTACCAGTGAATCAGCTTTATCATTTGCCAATTGTATTCCTGAAGCTGAGAGTTTGTCCAGTACTCCTTCCACAAATTCTCCACTCTCCTCTGGACTCTCTAGCCTCACTTTACATAACTGAGCACTTTTTGTCTCACTATGAATTCTCATTACCTCTGCCTTTTCTTTCAGGAGACTCCTGGTCAATGTGAATATACTTTACCCGTGCATGTATATTTTTGAAGCAGATCTGGTACTTCCTCGTTAATCAACCTCTGATCATCTTGTACACTCTGAGGCAGTTGTCTAACTTCTCTTTTGCTTTTTGCTACTAGTCTAACAAAACTTCCAGGTTTGTCTGAGTTTCCTACATCTGGCTTTCTCCTAGCCGACCAACACTGTGTTTTGTGTGGCCCACGTCATTACAATGAAAACACCAGAGCTTTTTAAATGTCTTTGTCGCCCTCAAGGGTTTCTTTTTTACCCTGTGGTAAATTATCCTGATGATCTTCACTGAGATCTACCTTTCCCTTTCCACGTAAGGATTTCTCTCTTGCCACATTTTCGAGCTCTCAGCGACTGAAATTGATTCTGGAAGCCAATCCATGTTTTATGGACCAGCTCATAGCCATCAGCCCCTTCAGCTGCTAACCTTGCTGTTTTAACTCTCTGCTCTTCCACATGAGGTCACACTACTCCAGGCAGTGAATTTTTGAATTCTTCCAAAATAATTACATCTTTAAGGGCAGTATAGTTTTTCTCGATTTTTAATGCTCTTATCCACCTCTCGAAATTATTCTGTTGGATCCTTTCAAACCCAAGATAGGTTTGACCTGGATCTCTCCTTAGATTCCTGAAACGTTGTCTATTGGCTCCTGGTACAAGCTCATATGCACTTAAAATGGCTTTTTTCACCTCCTCATACTCCCCAGATGCCTCCTCTGATAGTGATGTGAATACTTCACTAACCTTACCTACAAGTTTAGTTTGGATCAACATTGCCTCTGGCCATTGCATTTGTTTAGCCTCCTTTTCAAATGAGATGAAAAAGGCTTCCACATCCTTCTCAGCAAACTTAGACAATGCTTGAACAGACTTAAACAGATTCTCACTCGGCTTCTGACTACCAGGGGCTTGCTCATCCTCACTCTCTTCCTCACTAAGCCTACCCTCAGCCTTTATCTCCAGCCTTTTATGCTGACATTCCTTTTTAAGTGTCAGTTTTTGACATTCAAAAGCTGCCCCTTTTTCTTATTCTTCTGCTTTTAATCATAACTCAAACTGTTTCACTTCTACTGCCCTTTCCTTATCTCTCGCCTCGAACACAAGCTGCTTCATTTGCAATTGAATTCTTGCCATCTGATGGTTTCTCCAGCAAGTTTAAATGCTGAGCTATTGCTGTAATTATCTCTCATTTCCCCACAGAAGCAGACAGTTTCAATTCCAGCTTCTCTGCTAATTGTTGCAACTTGATCTTATTAAATTTTTGCAAAACATCCATAGTCACTGCATCCACATCCAGAAACCTTTTAGTGACTGAAAGAGCCATTCCTATCCCAAGCTTTGTCTACCCACCCAAACCAACACCCGAAATACAAACACTAACACCGACCACGCATTGTTTACAGTCCTGCAAAGAGCCCCCAGTCTGTTAGGGGCTCAGCTAGACCACTCAAAACCTTCTTAAACAGGCTGCTCAGACCATAACTTTGCAATTTGTTTTGGTACGTGTACAGTGACAATTACCCAGATTAAGTTAGCTGGGTTGACCACTACATTTTAAAACAGACAAAAATATATTCACAAAATTACACAATGAAACACAAAGAACAGAATAAAGACCCCCTACAGAACTCAGCCTATCCAACGAGACTTAATTATGCTGTTCCAAATATACACAACAGTCCCAATAAGCAAACTCTCTTTAAAAACCAGAATAAATGGAACACGTACTTCCAGATTGAAGCTGAAGGGCAGGAAAGAGAGAGACCATTTTCATACAGCTCCCTGTTGAACTTCCAAACAGTTCAAGGCTGAACTAAAACTGCTCAGCTGAGCAAGTGAGCTGACCACACCCTTTTCTTTATACAGGTCACTTCTAAAACATGACCACTTTGGCCTGAAGTCTCATCCATTTACACATAATCAAAAGGCCTCTCAAAATCCTTTTCATCTCTGTACCAAACCAGACTGATCGGAGCCCAGCCCGGTTTATTGCCCTTCTGAAAAGAAATCAAGGACAGAGTCTCCTTGAGCCAAGGAACAGCTTTTAGAAAATAAGAGGCTAGCTTTGTGACAGAAGCAAATATGACAGCAATGTTTAAGACAGACACATGAGCAGGCAGGGAATATAGAGATATGGACTGCATGTAGGCAAGTGGGATTAGGTTAGATTGGCATCATGGTCATCATAGACATGATCGGCCAATGGACGTGTTCCGATGCTGCACTGCTCTGTGTTCTTTTTTCTTAAAATCAGTGAAACTAAAGCTTAGATTTAAAGTGAAACAGTGAATGCAGAAACTCAGAAGAAAAGCAACAGAGCAGTGATACTCAGCAGCTCAGGCAGTATCCCTCTGAGGCATACAGGGTTAATGGGACAGAACATCTGGGATCAGGAATCTCACATCGATTTATTTTACATGAAAGAAGGAACTTCCATATATCTGAAAGGTGTTTCCTCTCTGGACTTTCTCAGACATGTGGAGAATGTTGTTATTGAGATCTATCAGAAGAAGGCAGACGATGACACCAGTACTGCTGGGCAAATGGTGGAAAGCTCTGACACATAGTTCTCCTATCAGCACCTCTCAAACTCCGTATTACCAAAGGACAGTCTGAAATAAAGGAGTGAAGTCACTCTCAGCAGACTCTGTGCCCTCCCCTTGTATCATAATCTGCCATTCAGGATCCTGGTGCTAATCTGGTAAACATAGTGTATTTTTATTTATTTCCCAGCTTTGAGGTTAATTCACTTTGTGGAACAGATACGCGTGATTCTGTACAAAGGGGCAGCTCTTACCAGACTCAGACACAGACACATCTCCCACTGACAGGATGAAGATACTGATTGTCCTCAGTTTCCTGCTCACTCTCTGCAGCCCCAGGAATGCTCTCAACATGCAAATTTGCTTGCATTATAAAGAATTCTATGTTGTCAAACCTCAGCAAGTACAGCATGGCCGACTGTGAGTACCACCTCCTCTGTTCTATTTAAGCCGCGCTGAATGCCCATACAGGTTGAGACAGTTGTATTCTCCTGTAGTTCTGTCAGTCAGTGGGTGAGTGTCTGGTTGGTGGGTATAGTCACTAATCCAGTATTTGGTTTCCAGCAGCTGCAGTTATTGTTTTTATCTGATTGGTGGGGACAGGGAATGCCTGAGTCTGGCCTGGACTGAGTAAGTTGTTCTTTAATTAAACTCTGCAAGGGCAGGAATAGAGTGGATGTTGGATGGTTCTTTTTGCAGAGAGTCATGAACCTCTGGGTTACATTGTTAGCTGGTGCACTGGCTACTGACTGTCCACCTCCAACAAGGAGCTGATTGGATGATGTTTATCAACTGAGTGCAACCACATGACAAGTCACCGTGCAAAGACCAAAAAACAGCCGAGAAATGCCAGCCATTCAGCCCATCGAGTCTGCTTGCTATTCAATGAGATCATGGCTGATTTAATAAACCTCAACTCTACAACCCTATCTTTTACACTTCACCCTCGATTCCTTTAATGATTAAAACTCTAATTCAGCCTCAAACATTCTCAATAGCTCTCTGCTATTAAAAAAATTCCACAGACATACTTCCCACCAAGAGAAAAGATCTTCCTATCATTACTATATTACCGGGTGACCCCTTACTCTCAAGTTGTACCCTCTGGCCATTGCCTCTTCCACAGGAGGAAACTAACTTTCCACGACTACCTTGTCAAGCCCTCTAAGAATCTAGTGTCTTTCAATAACATTAAACTAAACTCCAATTAGTGCAGTCCCAAACTACTCAACGTCTCCCCCAAAGAAAAGTTCTCAATACCTGGGATCAACCTTGTGAAGTTTTCTCGACTGCCTCAAACCCTGTTGAAGGGCTTATGCCCAAAATCTTGATTCTCCTGCACCTCGGTTGCTGCCTGACCTGCTGTGCTTTACCAATGCCCCACTTTTCGACTCAAATACTAACGTATCTTTCCTTATAAAAGGGAAGCAAAGCTGCCTTATTACAGCTGACTTGTACCTTGAAAAGCTTTAGTAAGACTTTCCCAGTTTGATACTCCATTTCCCTTGAAATAAAGACCAACTCTCCATCTGCCATCCCTTTACTTGCTGAACTAGGGTGTTTGCTTTCTGTGATTATGCACAAGGACTCCCAAGTCTCTCTGTGCTGCAGCTTTCTACAGTTTCTCAATGTAAATAACATTGAGCTCCTCTAGTATTGCTGCTAAACTGTGTAATCTCGTATTTTCCCACATCATTTTCCATATAACGTGTGTGATTCTGCTGCAGATTCTTTGTGTCAGCACTTGTCTTGCCACCTATTTTGTGAAGCTTCACAGTAACAATCGCCATAAGTTACAAATGTATTTTAGATTAGATTCCCTATAGTATGGAAACAGGCCCTTCAGCCCAACAAGTCCACACCAACCCTACGAAGAGGAACCCACCCAGACCCAGTCCCTACCCCTTTATTTACCCCTGACTAAAGCACCTAACACTATGGGCAATTTTGCATGGCCAAATCACCTGACCTGCACATTTTTAGACTGTGTGAGGAAACCAGAGCACCCAGAGGAAACCCACACAGACACGGGGAGAATATGCAAACTCCACACAGACAGTCGCCAGAGGCTGGAATCGAACTATGATCCCTGGCACTGTGAGACAGCAGAGTTAACCACTGTGCACCAAGCCACAGGTTTAGAGTGGGAGGGGAAAGATATAAAGGGGACCCAAGGGACAACTTTTTCATGCAGAAGATGGTACATGTATGGAATGAGGTGCCAGAAGAAGTGAGGGAGGCTGGTATAATTACAGCATTTAAAATGCAACTTGATGGGTACACGAACAGGAAGGGTTTAGAGGGATACGAGCCAAGAGCTGGCAAATGGGACTAGATTAAGTTAGGATATCTGGTCAGCATGGACGAGTTGGACCGAAGGGTCTGTTTCTGTCCTGTACTTTTCTATGACTCTGTGACTCTATGTTAATCAAACTAGCCTGGATTTTCCTGGGTTTTTTGTCTCCCTCTGTTTGTGAACAAAGATGCTACATTGGCAGTTTTCCAGTCCTCTGGGACATTTCTAGAATGTTAAAAGTCTTGGATTATTAGCACCAGTGAGTCCACTATCTGTGAGTTTAGCAATCCAATAATCTGAGATACCACCCCTCAGATCCAGGGAGTGACCAGGCTTCAGCCCCAATAGATTCCTGAGTAACTTTTCACTACTAATAATGACCTGGGAAACCAGAGGGAGCTGAGTCAGCACAGGCAGAGACTAAGACTGAGCAGAAAATGAAAAGCAAAGCTGAGTCTTGAGGCCCACACATATAACTCTGAGACTGGAGGGTGGGGAACCATTGAGGGAGGAGATTGGGAACTCACCTGAAACAGTGAAACAACAGAAAGACGTCACAAGGAGATCTATAAGGTGTACATAACTGCTCATTTGAACGTCTATTCTGACTTGCTCTCACATTAAATGTCGTTCAGAGAGATTTATAGATTGGAAAACTAAAGATCAATCATAACTTTTTAAAAAATTGAATTGAAGAACTAATTAAATGAAGTCAAGTTGCCAGGCAGTGTGATGTGTTGTAGCTGCATGATGTGGGAGCTGGTAGATCCATTCTGATTGATAGTGACCATATCTTATTGAGGAACTCCGGCTCAGAGTCGATGAGCTGGCATCTGATCTTTGAATGCTGTACCATATCAGGGAGGGGGGAGAGATACCTGGACACTGTTTCGGGAGGCAGCCACACCCTTTACCCTGAACTCGGTCAGTGCCCTGGTACTGCTCCTTGTCCCCAGTCCCTTCCACATTCCAGACCTCGAATAAACCACGGTGTCGCTGACCGCCAGAGTTCTGCTTGGGCACACCAGCCGCCTCTTGGCCGATTGCCAAAGCCCTGAGCCGCTGCTTCCACAACTAAACTCCCTCCCGAAAATGAGAAGACAGAAAAGACTAAAATGCGTTAAAAAATAAACAGAAAGCAGAGAAAACAAGAAAAATGTGGTTGGAACAGACAACTTCAGGCTCAGGAGATCTACTCTGCCACCATCTTGGATAGACTGACTTATTATTGAGTTACTGTTGAGTTATTATTGAGCTATTATTAAAGATATTACATTGGTGTGGGTCTGGAGACACCTTTCCTACCCTAAAGTGAACCAGATGGGCTTTCCCCAACATTGACAGCACTTTCATTGTCACCAATAGATTATTAATTCCAGATTTGTTTTGAGTTAAAATTTCACCATCTGCCATGGCAGGATTCAAACACAGGTCCCTGGGACATTATGAGGGTCCCTGGATTAAAGGTCGTCAAATAATACCATAAGGCCATTATCTCCCCTTATATATTGTGTCATTGTGCTCATACACAAAGTAGATTACATTACAGTGTGGAAACAGGCCCTTCGGCCCAACAAGTCCACACCGACCCGCCAAAGCACAAACCACCCCTACCCCGACATTTACCCCTTACCTAATACTACGGACAATTTAGCATGGCCAATTCACCTGACCTGCACATCTTTGGACTGTGGGAGGAAACCAGAGCACCCGGAGGAAACCCACGCAGACACGGGGAGAATGTGCAAACTCCACACAGTCAGTCGCCTGAGGCGGGAGTTGAACCCGGATCTCCGGCGCTGTGAGGTAGCAGTGCTAACCACTGTGCCACCGTGCCACCCATAAAGTAATGTCACATGGAATTAAGAGGTAACTTATCTGTTTGGACAGAGGTTTGGCTAACCAACAGAAAGTGGGGGATCAGGATAAATGGGTGTTTTTCAGGTTGGCAAGGTGGAACTAGTGCAATACCATAGGTTTTGGTACATAGGCCATAACTATTTACAACTTCAATTAATGACTTGGTTGCAGGATAGAAAAGGATGAATAACCAAACTTGCAGGTAGCTCATAGAACAGTACAGTAAGAACAGGCCCTTTGACCCACGATGTTGTGCCTAACAATGACACAAATTAAGCTAATCCCTTCGGCCTGTGTTGGGTCCCTCCATAGAACATAGAACAATACAGCACAGAACAGGCCCTTCGGCCCACGATGTTATGCCGAACATTTAACCTAGCTTAAGCACCCATCCATGTACCTATTCAATTGCCGCTTAAAGGTCACCAATGATTCTGACTCTGCCATTCCCACAGGCAGCGCATTCCATGCCCCCACCACTCTCTGGGTAAAGAACCTACCCCTGACATCCCCCCTATACCTTCCACCCTTCACCTTAAATTTATGTCCCCTTGTAACACTCTGTTGTACCCGGGGAAAAGTCTCTGACTGTCTACTCTATCTATTCCTCTAATCATTTTATAAATAAACCTCTATCAAGTCACCCCTCATCCTTCGCCGTTCCAATGAGAAAAGGCCTAACACTCTCAATCTATCCTCGTACGACCTATTCTCCATTCCAGGCAACATCCTGGTAAATCTTCTCTGCACCCTCTCCAAAGTTTCCACATCTTTCCTAAAGTGAGGCGACCAGAACTGCACACAGTACTCCAAATGTGGCCTCACCAAGGTCCTGTACAGCTGCAACATCACTTCACGACTCTTGAATTCAATCCCTCTGCTAATGAACGCTAATACACCATAGGCCTTCTTACAAGCTCTATCCACCTGAAAGTGGCAACTTTCAAAGATCTATGAACATAGACCCCAAGATCCCTCTGCTCCTCCACCTTACTAAGAACCCTACCGTTAACCCTGTATTCTGCATTCTTATTTGCCCTTCCAAAATGGACAACCTCACACTTGACAGGGTTGAACTCCATCTGCCCCTCCTCAGCCCAGCTCTGCATCATCTGTAAGCCCCTTTGCAGCCGACAACAGCCCTCCTCACTATCCACAACTCCACCAATCTTCGTATCATCTGCAAATTTACTGACCCACCCTTCGACTCCCTCTTCCAAGTCATTAATAAAAATTACAAACAGCAAAGGACCCAGAATTGATCCCTGCGGAACCCCACTTGTAACTGGGCTCCAAGCTGAATATTTACCATCTACCACCACTCTCTGACTTTGACCGGTTAGCCAGTTTTCTATCCAACTGGCCAAATTTCCCTCTATCCCATGCCTCCTGACTTTCCGCATTAGCCTACCATGGGGAACCTTATCAAATGCCTTACTAAAATCCATGTACACTACATCCACTGCTCTACCTTCATCCACATGCTTGGTCACCTCCTCAAAGAATTCAATAAGACTTGTAAGGCAAGACCTACCCCTCACTAATCCGTGCTGGCTGTGCCTAATCAAGCAGTGTCTTTCCAGATACTCATAAATCCTATCCCTCAGTACTCTTTCCATTACTTTGCCTACCACCAAAGTAAGACTAACTGGCCTGTAATTCCCGGTGTTATCCCTATTCCCTTTTTTGAACAGGGGCACAACATCCGCCACTCTCCAGTCTTCCAGAAGGAGGAACTGAAAGTATTTCAAAGATTATACCAAAGCAATGAGGCTGTACCTAACAGAGAAGGATGAACAGCCTGAGTATCTTTTCTGTTGAAAGGGACTTGACTGGGTCGGTACAGTGAGATTGTTTACCCTTGTGAGAGTCTCTTACCAGAGGGCTTAACTTAAGAACAAGGGGTCACCCTCATTCAAGACGGAGATGTGGAAGCAATTTTTCTCTCAAAGGACAGTGAGTCTTTGGAATTTCCTTTATCAAAAGGCTGAAGATGCAGAATATTTGCATGTATTTAAGGCGAAGGTAGATAGTTTCTTGATTACCAAAGGGATGAAAGAATTTCAGGGATGTATAGGAATGTCTGAAGTAAAGATCGGATCAGCCATGATCTTATTCAATGATGGAGCAGGCTTGAAGGGCCAAATGGCCTACTCTTATTCAGGGATAAGCGGATTAGTAGAATAGGGATCGGCGTTAATAGAAATCCTTGTGGTGGTGTTTCCCATTGTGAAGGAGAGTATCTATTGGCTGTCAACATAAAGCGCTCTGTAAGTAATCAAATTTGCTTACCGTCATTCATGGGAATGAGAATCACTGGTAAAGCCAATATTTAATGCATATCCCTGATTGACAGAGGACAGTTCGGAATCCTGTGGGTCTGGTGTCACCTGGAGGCCAAACCGGATAAGGATGGCATTTCCTCCCCTAAAGAACAGGAGTGAACCAGATGGGATTTTCCCCAACAATCAACTACTGTTGTCATGATCATCATCAGAATCTTCATTCCAGATTTTTTATTGAATTCAAATTCAAGATTGTGACAGGATTCAAACCTGGGTCCCCAGATCATTACATGGGTCTTAGTCCATAATACCATTAGGCCATTGCCTCCCCAGTGACATCACAGCTTATGAGAGGTAGTGAGTGACAGTAACAGGTGTGTACACCAACTCAAAAAGTAGAAAAGAGTGAATTACATTGTTGTGGGTTTTGAGTCACTTTAAAGTCAGACAAAATCGAAAAGATAGAAGATGACCGGTTTCTTTCCCCAAATAATCTGAGTGAAAAAGATGCATTTTTCAATAATCCAGTATTATTTGAGTAAAGTATCCATTGCCATTACTGGTTTGGATAGTTTACTCAGATATAATGGAGCGAATTGAAGTTAAATAATCCAGTCACAATGATAAAATTTGTATCCATATTCTTGGTTTCTTAGGCCCAGTGTCTGAACTACTAGCCCAGTAACATGACCACTAACCAAATTAACTAATCCACAGGCAACACCTTATCGAGAGACAGTGATGAAATAGAACAAAGAACATGGAACAGGCCCTTCGGCCCACAATGTTGGACCAAACATGACATCAAGTTAAACTAACCCCTTCTGCTTGCCCTTGGTCCTCATCCCTCCATTCCTTGCATATTTATGCACTAATCTAAAAGTCCCTTAAATGCCCCTTTCGTATTTGCCTCCCAGATGACCACCTATTTCAAACAACTTGCTTTTACCCCAGCTGTCATCCAAACAGCCCTCCAACACACCACCTCTATTCGCTGTTGCACTTCTCTAAACGACCCCCAATAACCACAATAGAGTCTGCTTTATCCTTCCCATTCATCCAGGAAAGATGTAAAATCTGCCAGTACACCACTCCCCTCACCTCCATCCAGGGCCCCAAACAGTTCTTCCAGGTGAGACAGAGGTTCACCTGCCTCTCCTCCAGCCTAGTTTACTGCATTGGGTGCTCCCGATGTGGTCTTCTCGACATTGGAGAGACTGAACGTAAACTTAGGGAACGGCTTACTGAGCATTTCAGCCGGGCCCACAGGGGCCGACCGGACCTCCCAGTCTCAGCCCATTTCAATTCCTCTACCCACTCCCTTTCCAACATGACCATCCTTGGCCACCTTCATTGCCACAATGAATCAGATGGCAAATTGGAGGAACAACACCTCATCTTCCACTTCGGCAGCCTACAGCCCAACATTGAGTTCTCCAATTTCAAATAACCTCCCTTCCCATCCCCTGACTCCCTTCCCAGCCCCTATCCCGCCCTCCCACTCCTCCAACCAGATTCATTCCTCCTATTGACCAACCAGGTCATAAGCTCTACCCATCTTCACCGATCCCCACTTCACCACCCTGTCCCCACCATCCCCTTTATCTGCAGCTCCCACCCCCACCCCCCCACACCCCCAGTCCTGAAGAAAGGTTACACCCGAAATGTTGACTTCTTCATCTCCTGATGCTGCCTGGCTTGCTGTGTTCTTCCACAGTGTTCTCGCCTGTCTACTTTTTGTCTCCACCACCACCCCTGGTAGCGTGTTCCACATTCCTAACACTCTCTGTGTAAAAAGCTTGCCCTCACATCTCCTTTGAACTTTCCCCCTCTCACTTTATATGCATGCCCCCTAGTGTTAGACGTTTCAACTCTGAGAAAAACACTGGGAACATCAACCCTATTTGTGCATCTCATAATTTTATAGACTTCTGTCAAGTCTTCCCTCAACTTCCACTGCTCCAGAGAAAACAACTTGAGTTTTTCTAGCCTCTCTTTGTAAATTATACCCTTTAATCCAGTCAGCATCCTGGCAATCCTCTTCTGCGCCCTCTCCAAAGCCTCCACATCCTTTCTGTAATATGGTGGCCAGATTTAAATGCAATACTCTCAGTGTGATCCAACCAAAGTCTTAAAACGCTGTAACATGATATCCTGACTCTTCTATTTAATTCCCCAAACAATAAATACAAGCATGCCATATGTTTTCTATGCCAGCCTACCTACCTAAGTGGCCACTTTCAGGGAGCTACAGACTTGAACCCCAAGATCGCTCTGTGCATCAATGCTGTTCAGGGTCCTGCCATTAACTGTGTGCTTTTCCTTTGATTTCTCAAATTGCAGCACCCCACACTTACCAGATTAAACTCCACCTGCCTTTTCTCTGCCCTTATCTGCAACTGATCTATATCTCACTGTACGTTTTGACAATCCTCTACATTATCTACAATTCCTTCAATCATTGTATCATCTGCAAATTTATTAACTCCCCCATCTGCATTTTCACTCAAGTCATTTATATATATATTACAAACAGCAGAAGTCCCAATATGGATCCCTGTGGAAAACCACTCGTCACGGACTTCCAGCCTGACTAAAATCCATGCAGACAACATCCACAGCTCTACCCTCATCTATCACCTTTGCCATCTCCTTGAAAAATTCAATCAAGTTAGCAAGACATGACCTGCTCTGCACAAAGAATTTTACAATTCTTGCATGGTATTTTGTAAATGATCACGGTTTCCAAAATGATCTCCACTGAAAGGTCAGTCACCTGAAAAGGCTCATTAGCCAATACAAGGTCCAATATGGCCCCTCCTCTAGTTGGACTCTCCACAGACAGTTACCTCTTGGATGCACTTAACAAATTTGCCCCATCTGAGTCTCTTGCTCTCAGGGAGACCCAGTCAATGTTGGGAAATTTAAAGTCACCCACTGTGGATGATCTATCCAGTACATCCTTTCTGAATGCAAGATGTAGCATTCTCCCTGATGAGTAATGCAACTCCTCCACCTCTTTTACCTTCTTCTCTGTCTTGTCTAAAACAACGAAACCTTGGAACCTTTGAGCAGCCAGTCTTGCCCTCTCTCAGCCAAGTCTCTGTCATGGCACAATATCATAGCAATTTTTGAGAAGACTTGTAGCACAGGTTGAAGGTATGGATGTAAGTTTGCTCATTGAGCTGAAAGGTTTGTTTTCAGACGTTTTGTCACCATGACTAGGTAACATTATCAGTGAAAGTCTCAGCATGTCCCGCCTCTCTATTTATAGGTCTTGGTTTCTTAGGGTGGGTGATGTCATGTCCAGTTCTTTATTTCAAGGGAAGGTAGATGGGATCCAAATCGATGTGTTTATTGATGGAATTCTGGTTAGGATGCCAGGCCTCTGGGAATTCTCATGCGTGTCTTTGTTTCGCCTGTCCTAGGATGTGTGTGTTGTCCCAGTCAAAGTGGTGTCCTTCTTTGGCTATATGTATGGAAACTAGTGATAGTGGGTCATGTCGTTCGGTGACCAGTTGGTGCTTATGTATCCTGGTGGCAAGTTTCTGGCTTGTTTGTCCAATGTAGTGTTTTTTACAATTCTTGCATGGTATTTTGTAAATGATGTTAGTTTTGCTGGAAGTATCTAATGGATCCTTGAGGTTCATTAGTCGTTTAAATGTGTTGGTAGGTTTGTGGGCTACCAGGACACTTGCCACCAGGATACATGAACATCAACTAGCCACCAAATGACATGACCCACTATCACTAGTTTGACTGGGACAACACACACATTCTAGGACAGCTGAAACAACGACCACGTGCGAGAATTCCCAGAGGCCTGGCATTCCAACCAGAACTCTATCAATAAACACATCAATTTAGACCCCATCTACCTTCCTTTGAAAAAAAGTACTGGAAATGACATCACCCACCTTAAGAAACCAAGATCTATAAATAGAGAGGTGGGACATACCACCAGCGCTTCACCAGAAGTCCTCACTGATGATGTTACCTGGTGTGGTGTCAAAACATCTGAAAACAAACCTTCCAGCTCAGAGAGTAAACTTACATCCACAATATCATAATCCCATGTACTGATCCAAGCTCTAAGTACCAGGATTCTCGCCCATCCTCTGACGACCCCTTCTCCCGCCTCCAACACACCCCATCCACCTGGAAACCCCGTGCTGGCCTCTTATCTGCCCTCAATCTCTTCATAGCCACTGCTGCCACGACATTAACCGCCTCAACCTGTCCACCCCTCTCACCCACTCCAACCACTCACCCTCGCAACGTGCAGCCCTCCACTCCCTCTGTTCCAACCCCAACCTCACTATCAAACCGGCAGACAAGGGAGGTGCGGTAGTAGTTTGGTGCACCGACCTTTACACCGCTGAGGCTAAACGCCAGCTCACAGACACCTCCTCCTACTGCCCCCTTGACCATGACCCCACCTCCCACCACCAAACCATCATCTCCCAGACCATCCATATCCTCATCACCTCAGGGGATCTCCCATCCACCACCTCCAACCTCATAGTCCCACAACCGCACACCGCCCGTTTCTACCTCCTGCGCAAAATCCACAAACCTGACTGCCCCAGCCGACCCATTGTCTCAGCCTGCTCCTGCCCCACCGAACTCATCTCTGCATACCTCGACACGGTCCTGTCCCCCTTCGTCCAAGAACCTCCCACCTACGTTCAGGACACCACCCACGCCCTCCACCTCCTCCATGATTTTTGCTTCCCTGGTCCCCAACGCCTTATCTTTACCATGGACATCCAGTCCCTGTACACCTCCATCCCCCATCATGAAGGCTTCAAAGCCCTCCACTTCTTCCTTTCCCGCCGAACCAACCAGTACCCTTCCACTGACACCCTCCTTTGACTGACTGAACTGGTCCTCACTCTTAACAACTTCTCTTTCCAAACCTCCCACTTCCTCCAAACCAAACGAATAGCCATGGGCACCCGCATGGGCCCCAGGTATGCCTGCCTCTTCGTCGGATATGTGGAACAGTTCATCTTCCGCAGCTACACTGGCCCCACCCCCTCCTTTTCCTCCGCTACATCGATGACTGTATCGGCGCTGCCTCGTGCTCCCACGAGGAGGTTGAACAGTTCATCCACTTTACTAACACCTTCCACCCCAATCTCAAATTTACCTGGACCGTTTCAGACTCCTCCCTCCCCTTCCTAGTCCTCTCCATTTCTATTTCGGCGACCGAATCAACATGGACATTTACTATAAACCAACCGACTCCCACAGCTACGTAGACTACACCTCCTCCCACCCTGCCCCTGTAAAAATGCCATCTCATATTCCCAATTCCTTCGTCTCCGCCACATCTGCTCCCAAGAGGACCAGTTCCAATACCGAACAACCCAGATGGCCTCCTTCTTCAAAGACCACAATTTCCCCCCAGACATGATCGATGATGCTCTCCACCGCATTTCCTCCTCTTCCCGCTCCTCCACCCTTGAGCCCCGCCCCTCCAATCGCCACCAGGACAGAACCACACTGGTCCTCACCTACCACCCCACCATCCTCCATATACATCGTATCATCCGTCGACATTTCCGCCACCTCCAAACGGACCCCACCACCAGGGATTTATTTCCCTCCCCTCCCCTATCAGCGTTCTGAAAAGACCACTCCCTCCGTGACTCCCTCGTCAGGTCCACATACCCCACCAACCCAACCTCCACTCCCGGCACCTTCCCCTGCAACCGCAAGAAATGCAAAACTTGCGCCCGCACCTCCCCCATTATTTCCCTCCAAGGCCCCAAGAGATCCTTCCATATCCACCACAAATTCACCTGCACCTCCACATGCATCATTTACTGCATCCGCTGCACCCGATGTGGCCTCCTCTATATTGGGGAGACAGGCCGCCTACTTGCGGAACGTTTCAGAGAACACCTCTGGGACACCCGGACCAACCAACCCAACCACCCCATGGGTCATCTCTTCAACTCCCCCTCCCACTCCACCAAGGACATGCAGGTCGCTGGACTCCTCCATCGCCAGACCATAGCAACACGACGGCTGGAGGAAGAGCACCTTATCTTCCGCCTAGGAACCCTCCAACCACAAAGGATGAACTCAGACGTCTCCAGTTTCCTTATTTCTCCTCCCCCCACCTTGTCTCAGTCCCAACCCTCTAACTCAGCACCATCTTATCTAACCTGCAATCTTCTTCCTGACCTCTCCGCCCCCACCCCCACTCCGGCCTATCACCATCACCTTAACCTCCTTCCACCTATCGCATTTCCAACGCCCCTCCCCCAAGTCCCTCCTCCCTACCTTAGCCTGCTTGGCACACCCTCCTCATTCCTGAAGAAGGGCTTATGCCCGAAATGTCAATTCCCCTGCTCCTTGGATGCTGCCTGACCTGCTGCACTTTTCCAGCAACACATTTTTCAGAACAATTCCAATGTCACACTTCTTTCATCATTGTAGATTTACTGCATGATAATGAGAATTTTGATACAAAGATTGGTTGTGCTGCAGTTTTCATGAATCTGCAAGTAATGGAAGCCTGATATGTTAAAGACTTGACCTTTTCACTTTCGGGCATGAGCCCTTCTTCAGGATTGAGGAAAGTGTGCCAAGCAGCCTAAGATAAAAGATAGGGATGAGGGACTTGGGGGAAGGGCGGTGGAAGGAGGTTAAGGTGATGGTGATATCTTTACAAAATTGAGGTTATAACTGAGTGATGGAAGCTGATGATTCAAATCTGTAAGCTGTAAGTACCACAATGAATCTGCAGGATTCATGAAATATTTAAGTATAAGCAAACATTTCAGATGTAATATCTATTAGAGAAGGTGCAAAACTTGATCTACTCTTGGGAAATAATGCTGGGCAGGTGACTGAGGTGTCAGTGGGGGAGCACTTTGGGGCCAGCGAACATAATTCGATTCATTTTAAAATAGTGATGGAAAAGGATAGACCAGATTTAAAAGTTGACGTTCTAAATTGGAGAAAGGCCAATTTTGATGGTATTAGGCAAGAACTTTCAAAAGCTGATTGGAGGCAGACGTTCACAGGTAAAGGGATGGCTGAAAAATGGGAAGCCTTCAGGAATGAGATAACGAAGGTCCAGAGAAAGTATATTCCTGTCAGGGTGAAAGGAAAGGCTGGTAGGTGTAGGGAATGCTGGATGACTAAAGAAATTGAGGGTTTGGTTAAGAAAAAGAAGGAAGCATATGTAAGGTATAGACAGGATAGATTGAGTGAATCCTTAGAAGAGTATAAAGGCAGAAGGAGTATACTCGAGAGGGAAATCAGGAGGGCAAAAAGGGGACATGAGATAGCTTTGGCAAATTGAATTAAGGAGCATCCAAAGGGTTTTTACAAATATATCAAGGACAAAAGGCGGCCTTTGTGTGGAGCCACAGGAGATGGGGGAGATAATAAATGAGTATTTTGCATCAGTAATTATTGTGGAAAAGGACATGGAATGCAGGGAAATAGATGGTGACATCTTGAAAAATGTCCATATTACAGAGGAGGAAATGCTGGATGTCTTGAAATGCATAAAAACAGGTAAAGGTGGATAAATCCCCAGGACCCGATCAGATGTACCCAAGAACTCTGTGGGAAGCTAGGGAAGTGATTGCTGGGCCTCTTACGGAGGTATTTGTATCATCGATAGTTGCAGGTGAGGAGCTGGAAGACTGGAGGTTGGCTAATGTGGTGCCACTGTTTAGGAAAGGTAGTAAGGACAAGCCAGGGAACTATAGACCAGTGAGCCTGATGTCGGTGGTGGGCAAGTTGTTGGAGGGAATCCTGAGGGACAGGATGTACAGGTATTTGGAAAATCAAGGACTGATGAGGGATAGTCAACATGGCTTTGTGCGTGGGAAATCATGTCTCACAAACTTGATTGAGTTTTTTGAAGAAGTATCAAAGAGGATTGATGAGGGCAGAGCGGTGGACTTAATCTATATGGAGCTGAAAATGTGCTGCTGGAAAAGCGCAGCAGGTCAGGCAGCATCCAAGGAGCAGGAGAATCGACGTTTCGGGCATGAGCCCTTCTTCAGGAATCTGCAGTCTTCACTTTCTCCATTATCTATATGGGCTTCAGTAAGGTGTTCGACAAGGTTCCGCATGGGAAACTGGTTAGCAAGGTTAGATCACATGGAATACAGGGAGAACTAGCCATTTGGATACAGAACTGGCAGAAGACAGAGGGTGGTGGTGGAGGGTTGTTTTTCAGACTGGAGGCCTGTGACCAGTGGAGTACTACAAGGATTGGTGCTGGGTCCACTACTTGTTGTCATTTATATAAATGATTTGGATGTGAGCTTAAGAGGTACAGTTAGTAAGTTTGCAGATGACACCAAAATTGGTGGTGTAGTGGGCAGCAAAGAAGGTTTACCTCAGATTACAACAGGATCTTGATTAGATGGGCCAATGGGCTGAATAGTGGCAGGTGAGGTTTAATTTAAATAAATGCGAGGTGCTGCATTTTGGGAAAGCAAATCTTAGCAGGACTTATACACTTAATGGTAAGGTCCTAGGGAGTGTTGCTGAACAAATAAACCTTCGAGTGCCGGTTCATAGGTCCATAAAAGTTTGATTGGCAGGTAGATAGGATAGTGAAGAAGGCGTTTGGTATGCTTTCCTTTATTGGTCAGAGTAGAGAGTAAAGGAATTGGGAGGGCATGGTGTTGCTGTACAGGACATTGGTTAGGCCACTTTTGGAATATTGCGTGTAATTCTGGTCTCCTTCCTATCGAAAGGGTGTTGTGAAACTTGAGAGGGTTCAGAAAAGATTTCCAAGGATGTTGTCAGGGTTGGAGGATTTGAGCCAAAGGGAGAGGCTGAACAGGCTGGGACTGTTTTCCCTGGAGCGTTGGAGGCTGTGGGGTGACCATATGAAATTTATAAAATCATGAGGGGCATGGATAGACTAAATATGGTCTTTTCTGTGGGGTTCCCTCATCCAGAACTAGAGGGCACAAGTTTAGGGTGAGAGGGAAAGATATAAAAGACACTGAAGGAGCAACAATTTCATGCAGAGGCTGGTGTGTGTATGGAATGCCAGAGGAAGTGGTGGAGGCTGGTACAACTGCAACATTTAAAAGGCATCTGGATGGGTATATGAATAGGAAGGGTTTGGAGGGGTATGGGCTGGGTGCTGGCAGGTGAGACTAGATTAGGTTGGGATATCTGGTCGGTATGGATGGGTTGGACCAAAGGGTCTGTTTCTGTGCCGTACACGTCCCTGACTCTTTGACACTGTGTCAATTAGGTGAGTGTCAGAGTGAGGGATGTAGTACTGAGGTGTATGTGAAAGAAAACTGCTTTCTAAAATATATTGACTGTTTCAATTAGATTGAAAGTAATGAAGTAAAGGTAATGAGAGAAAAATCTTTCTCATGCAGCAAGTCGTTAGGGGATGGGGTACACCATCTGAAAATAGTGACAGAGACAGGTTTGATTTTTTTTCACTTGTTGGATATGCATATAGCCAGCTGAGCCAGTATTTATTGCCTGTCACTAAATGCCCTCGAGAAAATGGTGGTGAGTTACCATCTTGAACCAGAGCAGTGCATGTGCTGGGGTTCAACCCACAATGCCCTGAGAGAAGGAATTCCAGGATTCCAACCCAGCAACAGTGAAGGAACAGTGATATATTTCCAAGTCAGAATGGTGAGTGGCTTGGAGGGGAACTTGTGGGAGGTGGCTTTCCCATGTATCTGCTACCTTTGCCCTTCTAGATGGAAGTGTTCTTGAGTTCGAAAGGTGCTGTCTAAGGATCTTTGGTGAATTTGTGCAGTGCATCTTGTAAATAGCACACACTGCTGCTATTGTGCGTTGATTATGGAGGGATGCAATGCCAATCAAGTGGCTGTTTTGACACTGGCTGGTGTCAAGCTTCTTGAGTGTTGTGTAATTCTCAGCAAACTTCCCTGACTCTGACTTCGTACTGTAGGGTAGGTCACTAATGAAGCAATTGGAGACGGTGGGCCCAGAAGGGGGCATAGCTTTAAATTAAGGGGGGGTAGATATAGGACTGATGTTAGGGGTAGGTTCTTCACTCAGCGAGTCGTAAGTTCATGGAATGCCCTGCCAGTAGCAGTAGTGGACTCTCTCTCTTTATGGGTATTTAAGCGGGCATTGGATAGGTATATGGAGGATAGTGGGTTAGTGTAGGTTAGGTGGGCTTTGATCGGCGCAACATCGAGGGCCGAAGGGCCTGTACTGCGCTGTATTCTTCTATGTTCTATGTTCTAACACTACCTTGAGGAGCCCCTGCAGTAATATCCTAAGACTGAGAAGACTGACCTCCTGCATTCGCAACCATCTCACATTGAATTAGGAATGACTCAAACCAACTGAGGGTTTTACCCCCGAGTCACATGGAGTCCAGCTTTGTTTGGACTTTTTGATGCCACACATGACAAAACATTGAGACTGAGAGCAGACATCCTCACTTTGCAGAGAGATGACATTGAAGTAAAGAGCCAAATGGCCTCTGCTTCTGCTGTCAACATCCTATGATTCTATTTGTCCATCTCATGTCTCAGCAATGAACCTAGGGGATGCTGCTCATGCGAGAGTCTAGTGAAGCCCAACAATGAAGAATTCTAGTGCAACTCACAAATTCGTGAGAGGGACATGCAGGGACATTGCTTGCTGAAGGATCCTATTGTGCTCCTTTACCTTCAGAAGAGGGATCACCATCAGGAGTGGGAGGGAAGAGGGTGAGGGTAGAAAAAACTTTGAGGAGAAGGGAATGATGATCCATATTCCTTGGATCAAGGAATTTGAAAATAAACAACCAACAAAGATATTATTTCTCACTGACTGATCTTATATTTCTGATGCTTTATTTTTACAGGTGCAAATGGGTCAATTTCTGCAAAGGGAAACCACTCAATCATTTCACAGCCTCTTGCTTGCAATAACGCTGGAGCAGACTGCATTGACCAAACCCACTGCCTTTGAAACATAGCAGCATGGAACACTTTCAGTATCTAGCTCTGTTCTAAGACATCTGGGAACCCAATAAAGAATGGCTTCTGTCACATGCAAGTGACCACCACAATACATTAGCCTGCATGAACTATATCTCAACTGGTCTGAGAGGTGAGGGCTTGGTACGTGGGAGCTAGGGGAGGGGAGGGTGGGAACATGCTAAAATATGGCACATCTCAAGGATCAAACATTGTGTAACAAAGATCTAAACTGGGGAAATGGAAATGTTGGAGCCTCAAATGTCTATAAGGTCAAGCATCAAGAGCAACTAACAACATCATTGTGTACGGAATGGGATTATGTGAGAGATTTGGGTCATGTGGAGTGAGATAATGTCTAAGTGCTTTCCCAAAAGGCAAAAGATAAAGGAATTAGCTGTCAAATTTAGACATGGCCCTCAAACACAATCACTGGTGCAGCTTCCCTCATGTCTGGAATTGGAAAAGTTTATCATGGTCCATCTTTGACTCATCCTTTCCTTTCCTTGACATCTCTGTTTAATTTCTGGGGATAGGCTGACTACCAATATCCATGACAAACCCACTGAGTCCCACAGATACCTGGATTATATATTCTCATACCCTGCTTCCTGTAAGGATTCCCAGTTTGTTGCATCTGAGGAATGTCCACCTTTTCCTCAGTAAGGACTCCTCACTGCCATGTTTGACAAGGTCCCTCAGCCGCATCAGATCTATTTCTCACCCTCGCCCTCTATCTTCTCTCTTGCAACAGCAATAGGGTTCCCCTTGTCCTCACCCACCGGCGTCCATATCTGAAAGATCTAAAGCTCCCATTTCCACCACCTCCAGACACATACTGCCCTCTCCTCCCTTGTCAACACTCTGTGAGACTATTCCCTTTGGGATATTTTCATCTACTCGTCCTCCACTCCCAATATCCCTCCCTACAGAACTACTGCACCTTCCCATGCCATCGTGGGAAATACAACAGGTGTCTGTTTATCTCCTCCCTCATCACCATCCAATGCCTCAAACACACCTTCCAGGTGAAATAGTGATTTATCCGCACTTCACTCAATCTAGTTTCCTGCATTCACTGCTCATGATATGGTCTCCCTACATTGAGGAAGATGACATATGGAGTGGGTGACCACTTTGCAGGTGACCTACGTTCCGTCTGAAAAAATGACACTGAATTTCCAGTTTCCTGCCTATTCAAAGCACCACCCTATTCCATGATCAACACCTTTGTCTCAGGCTTGCTGCAGTGCTCCAGTGAAGTTCAGCGCAAATTGGAAGAACAATGTCTTCCAACTTGGAAGTACTAACAGCCTCCAAGATTCAACATTGAGTTTAACAATTTTAAACCAAGGACACCTCCTTCCTTGTCTAATAGTTTGATTAGATTAGATTCCCTAAAGTATGGAGAACAGGCCCTTTGGCCCAAATCCAAAGCCATTCCCTTACCCTATATTTACCCCTGACTAACACTATGGGCAACTCACCTGGCCAACCACATCTTGGGAAGAAACCCACACAGACATGGCGAGAATGTGAAAACTCCACACAGACAGTCACCCAATGCAGGAATTGAACCCAGATCCCTGGTGCTGTGAGGCAGCAGTGCTAACCACTGAGCAGCTGAGCCACTCCATTTTATATGGCATGGAGACAGATAGCTAACTCAAAGTAACTATTCTAAATTCGCAACACAGTACAGTTAAAACATTCAAAGAGCCTCAAGATTGACCCAAATGGTTCCTAATCAGACTGTTTGAATTAATAGTAGAGATTTTCTAAATAATCAATGTCAGGCACTAGGTTTATAGCTTAAACAAAATCCATTACAATTTATGTAAAATACAGTAGTTTTAGCAGAGTTAAGTTAAGCCAGAAGGTAGTCCAATTCATGCCAATGATTTAAAACCAGTCTTTGATTCTCACCCCCCACTGTCACAAAGACAGACAACAGATAAACAAGCACAGTTAAGGGAAAAATTAAAAGGGGAAAACAAATGAGATTAAACTAACAAACTTTAATTTCTCTTACTCCCTGAGAAACTCCTACTAATATTCAAACATCTACCATCTGGTTGAGCATAATGCCAGGTCACTTAAGCAGACTTAAGCAGGGACATGGGGTTGTATCTTCCTTGGATTCTGAAGGTATTGGTGCACACAATTAGTTTCTCGTAGGCTTGGTGGAATATTCACTTAATTCTGGGCTGCGTTCACAACTCCGCCTAGTTGCCAGACTGCACTGCGATGTATCCAGATAGGATACTTTTAAATGGTGCATCTATAAAAATTGGTAAGAGTCATTGTGGACGTGCTGAATTTCCTTAGCCTTCTGAAAAGGTAGGGGCATTGGTGTGCTTTCTTGACTGTAGTGTTGATGTGGATGGACCAGGATAGATAGTTCATGATATTTACTCTTAGGAACTTGAAGTTCTCAGTCACTTCCACCTCAGCCTCATTGATATAGACAGAAATGTGCCCCCTCTGGTCCAATTTCTGAAGTCAATGACCAGCTCCTGCGTGTGGTAAACACACAATAATGGATCTGAAGGAACACAACATCATTGTGCAAGACTTGAGCTCAGTAGTCAAAAGGAGACAGGGTGACCAGGGTTCTGAAGCAGAATCACTGGATTCAAAATGTTCACTCTGGATTTCTCTCCACAGCTGCTGCCAGACCTGCCAAGTTTCTCCAACAATTTCTGTTTCTGTTTCAGATTTTCAGAGCCTACAGTTGCTTTATTCTGTTGAAAAAAGATGATGGGGTGTGGTATCTGTGACCCAAACAAGGGAGTGGATTTGGCGAGTGGCCCACAAGCTGAGTTGGCAGCAAGTAGTCCATGTTGTCACCCACCCCTGTAGTGATTGTAACGAGGTCAGCCAAGTGGACCACATAGAATATGACTTTCCCTGATTGGGGCTATTAACCTGGTCCAATCAGGGAGCCCTGGCTGACAGATATGAATAGGAGTGTCAGAGGTTCTTTCACTCTGAGACTTGTCTCTAAGGAAGCCAGACCAGTGTCAAGGACAATGGACGTGTCAATAAAAGCTGTCTTGGTGATGGGATGCCGGCCTCTGTGGAGTTATTTCAACCCCCAATGTATTTTCCATGCTCTACACCATCTGCTCTGACTCCATGTTCAGTTACAGCACATGCTGAGTAAACGGGTCGAGCAGAGGGTAACCGCTCATGGCTGGGCCCATGCTCTGTACAATTACGGAAGTTGTCAGTAAGAACGTGGAGCAACAATATTGCACCACCAAGTAAAGTGGGTCCGTAAGCTTTACACAGTCAGGGTGGAGAGATCAGCTCCAGAGCAAGACGCAGCCCGAGTGCATTTATAGTGGAAATTTGGTGCAGAGGGGAAAAGGTGCTTTTTTTCTTGTGGGTTGTCAGGATTTTGTTAACAGGCTAAATTGAAGCCCAGGATCAGGGGCCCAGTATCACAGAGTGAGATCACAGGTAAACGAAGTTCATTGGTTATTGGTAGCTAATGACGACTATCTATTATTGGTTACCTTCGGATTGAATGTAATTAGAGAAAATATTTATGGTGTACAAACTAAAAAACAGTACAAAACTTTTAAAAAATCAAACTAAGAACTAAGTAATGAAAATACAAATGCTGGTCTAGGCGATGTGTTGTACCTGGTAAAAACAATGACTGCAGATGCTGAAAATCAAATACTGGATTAGTGGTGCTGGAAGAGCACAGCAGTTCAGGCAGCATCCAACGAGCAGCGAAATCAACGTTTCGGGCAAAAGCCCTTCATCAGGAATAAAGGCAGAGAGCCTGAAGCATGGAGAGATAAGGAGAGATGTGTTGTACCTGCATGATGCGGGAGCTGGTGGACCCCATTGTGGTTCATACTGAGCACATTTGTGTCGGTTGCTTGAGGAACTCTGGCTCAAAGCCGATGAGCTGGAGTCTGAGCTTCGAGCACAGCAAGACATCAAGGACGGGAATAGTCACCTGGATGCTGTGTTTCAGGAGGCAGTCACACCCCTTGGATTAACTTCCTTGAATTCAGTCAGTGGTCAGCGACAGGAACGTATGACTATGAGCAAGGCAGGTAGAGAGATCCAGGAGGCAGTGCTGAAGGAGCCTCAGCTCTTGAGCTTGTTGAATGGGTTTGAGATTCTTGCTCCCCGTGTGGGTGAGAATGGGGGATGAAGGGAGGATTAGCAAACTAACCATAGCATTGTGGTACAGGGAGCCATTCAAGACAGGGGAGAAAAGAGAAATGTAGTTATAATCAGGGATAAAATGGCCAGGGAATAGATTGTATTCTGTGGCCAGGATTGAGAGTCCCAAAAGCTCCATTCCTGCCTGGTGCCTGGGTTCAGGATATCTCATCTGAGCTGTAGAGGAACTGGGAGTGGGAGGGGAAAGATTCAGTTGTTATGCTCATGTAGGTACCAATGAAACAAGTCGAGATGAGAAAGATTCTGCTGAGGGAATATAAGCAGCTAGGGGTTAAATTAAAAGCAGAACCAAAAAGGTAATAATCACTGGATTACTCTCTGAACCACAATCTAATTGGCACAGGGTCAACAAGATTAAAGGGGTAAACGTGTGACCCAAAGATTGGTGAAGGAGAAATCAATTTGAATTCATGGGACATGAGGATTAATACTGGGGAAGGAGGGAGCTGTTCCAATAGGGTGGTCTCCAATTGAATCATGCTGGGATCAGAGTCCTGGCAAATAACTAGAGAGTTGTGGGCAGGGCTTTGAACTAAACAGTGGGCTGGGAGGGGGGAGTTCACAATCATGGATAATTATGGAAAATGTTAAAGGAAGGGAGGGGTCAACAGAGATCATGGAAGTTTCCACAGATGTCAAAGGACAGAGAGAATGGAAAGAGTCAAGAATCTGTCTTCATGCAAAGCATTTAAGGGTAAATGAGAAGAATGTGTGTGTGGGGGTGAGTGGGTTGCATGTGGGGTAGCAGTCAATGATTGAATGGTTACAAGAAGTATAAAAAGGGCATTATTAAGCTGGAGAGGGTTCAGAAGAGGTTCACCAGGATGTTGCCAGGAGGGGAGGGTTTGAGATATAAGGAGAGGCTGGAACTTTTTTCATTGGATTGTAGGAGATTGGGAGGTGAACTTATAAAGGTTTATACAATCATGAGGGGCATCGATAAGGTGAATGGCAGGTGTGTTTTCCCAGGGTGTGGGATTTCAAGACAAAGGGATAAATGTTTAAGGTGAGAAGAGAAAGATTTTAAAAAGACATGAGGGGCAATTTGTTTACACAGAGAGTGATCCTTCTGTGGAATGAACTTCCAGAGGACGTGGTGGATGCCGATACAATTACAGCGTTTAAAAGGTATATAGATAAATACATGAATAGGAAAGATTTGGAGGGATATGGGTCACGCACAGGTGGGTGAGACCAACTGAGTTTGGGATTATGTTTGGTGTGGATTGATTGGACCAAAGGGTCTGTTTCCGGACCATACGACTCTATGAATGTATGAGTGAGAAAATTCAGTTCAGAGTTAAGTTCAGGTAAGGAGTTGAAACTGTTCTCCTTAGAGAGATGAAGGCTGAGAGGAGATCTGATCAAATTTTTCAAAATCATTGACTGGGCTGGGCCAATAATACAAGGAGAAGCTATTCCCACTTGTAAAAGAAATAAAACTAACGGAGCATAGATTTAAAGTGAAGTGCAAATGATCAAACCGTGATGAGACTAAAAGCTTTTTCATTCAGCAAGTAGTAAGAGTCATCGAGATATACAGCACAAGAAAAGGCCTTTGGCCAATTGGGTCTATGCTGTTCAAAAGCAGCCACCTCGCTATTCTAATCCCATTTTCCAGCACTTGGCCCATAGCCTTGTGGGCATTGCCACTGCAAGTACACATCTAAATACTTCTTCTATGTTCTGAGTGTTTATGCTTCTTCCACTCTTACAGGCAGTGAGTTCCAGATTCCCACCATCCTCTGGGTGAAAACATTTGTCACTCACAATCTCCTCTAAACATCCAGCCCCTTCCCTTAAATCTATATCCCCAGTCAGAGATGTCTCAATGAAGAGGAAATGTTCCTTCCTTTAACAAGGTTATGTTGTCTTTGTTTTATTTCCCCAGGAGGTCGGAAAGACACAGGTTCAGAAATGTCTGGGGTTGATCTACCTGAGAGAGGCTTTAAGTTAAAAAAAACCTTGTATAATGAAAAGGGAATGACCAGTTTTCCCAGCTCAGCTTTTCTCTGGTTTGGTTTGGTTTGAGCAGTCTGGCTGTTCACTGAAAGCAGTCAGTTCATGTTGAGGCTGATGGTCCAAGAAACAGCTTCATGGAAGAAGGTGCTCCACACTGAATCTCTCTACCATCTCTCTCCCCCTCCCTCTCTCTCCCCCTCCCCCTCTCTCCCCCTCCCAGACCATGTGTTTGATTTTACCTTTTGTGCCAAGGCGTGTGTATGGGGATTGCTGCAAGTATTTGGAACAGCATCATTAAGTTGGGATAATCTGTTGGGTTTTCAGATAGGTTAAGTTATTCTATATTCTGTTCTCTTGTGCTTGTGTTTCATTCGATAATCTTGAAAATGAATTTTGTTTTGTTTAAAACTAAAGTGGTTTGGCCAGCTGCATCCCTCCTGGAATATCCATTGTACACCTGCTTAAAACAACTAACAAAGTTAGGAGCTGCACTACTTTCTTTAAATGTTTGAAGGGGGTCTGGCCTGGTCCATGACAATGCCCCTTATAATGTTATACATTTCAGTTCAGTCCCCTCTCAATCTCCTCTGCTTTGAGGAAAGCAACCCTAGTCTGTCCAACCTTTCTTCCGAGGTAAAATGTTCCAGCCCAGGGAGCATTCTGGCCAAGTTAAGGTCTGGAGCGCACTGTCTAGAAATCTGGTGGAGGCAGGATAGAGAGGGGCATTGGATGGCTATTTGGATAAAAATGGTATGCAGGAAGATGGAGAAGAGGCAGGAGATAGAAGTGGTGTTGGGGGCAATGGGCTGAGTGGCCTGCTTCCACACAGTAGCAATTCTGGGATGCTGTGGAATTGGAACATGAAGAAGATGCTCTGAAGAAGAATCAATGGACTCAAAACGTTAACTCTGTTTCTCTCATCACAGATGCTGCCAGACCTGTTGAGTTTCTCCAGCTTTCCCAGCATCTGTGTTAGATTTCCAACCTCCACAGATTTGTAGTTGCCATAATGAAGAGGCGGTACTTGAAAGATTCGCTGGATTAATCAGTCTCCTGGATCAAATGAGCTTCATCTCAGATTGTTGAAAGAGTTATATACAGTAACGATGCATGCAGTAGCTATTATTTTTCAAAAGTTTATAAATTCTGGAACATTACAGTAGAATTTAAATTAGCATACAAAACCCCAAAATTAAAGTCAGAAGTCACACGACATCAGGTTAGAGTCCAACAGGTTTATGTGAGGTCCCGAGCTTTTGAAGAATAGAGCCTTCATCAGGTGAACTTTGTTGCTTCAACTGATGAAGGGACAATGCTCCGAAAGCTTGTGATTTCAAATAAGCTTTTTGGACTCTAACCTAGTGTCGTGTGACTTCTGACTTTGTCCACCCCAGCACCTCCATATCCCCCCAACATTAAAGAAATGAGAAAGATGGAGAATGGAAGAATATAGATTTATTTGAACTCCATAATCCAGAAAAAAACAGAATCTCCATCAAGGATTCGATAACTGAACATTGAGGAAAAGAGTTGTAAAATTGGAGTCAGCATGGTCTATAAACAAAAACTCATGTTTGATTAAACTTATTGGAAATTTTTGAGGCATATTATTAGCAACATTAATAAAGGCGATTCAGTTAATGTGGTGATTTCTTCCTTGTACCATGTCTCCATCCCTTCAATCTACATGATGACAGCAATGCAAGCTGTGTTGGATATCACTTATCCTGCACTAAGCTGCAACAATAAACAAAATGTGATGGTAGAATCTATAATATGTCCATTAGTGGGTAATGTTAGTATCTTAACTCTTTCAAATTCAATGCTATAATTGTGATGATACTGTTGCTTTAAGTGAAATATTTTGTCCAGGTTTTGCTTTGAAGACAGGTTTTAAGAGGCTCTGAGCTGTCTATTTGATTCAAATGAAGTGAACAACTTGTGAGGCTTTGTTGTTTTTTTTAAAAGCAGGAACAATAGAAAAACCTAGAAAGGGTGTTGTCAAACTCTCACAGAACCAGTTTTTATTTTTTCAGTCGTAGTTGTTGCTGGGGTCTTTAAACTGAATTTGATCTTTGTATCCCTCTCTCTGTTACAGCTAAAAGCTGGGGGTTCTGTTCCTGCTCCTGGAATTACATGTGAGACAATCTATTTTACTGAATTTGCCTTTGCCATGAGTATGTTTATGGGATGTTATTATTTTGGAACAGTTTCTGTTTAATAGTTAAATAATTTATTATTCTGGTAAGTCTTCCAAAAGAGTTAGATTATTCCAATTTCCCCCCCCCCCCCACCCTTTGTTATATTTTAACTATAATGAATGAATAAAGTGTGCTTTGCTTTAAGGCTGATAGTTTGACCAATTGAATTGCATCCAGAACACACAGCTTCGCATTTGCCTTTAAAATAAGGAAAAGTTAGGGTCCAGGCTATCATCTTAATATATTTTAAACGAGTTTTGTCTGGTCTATAACATTACCAATCTGAGTCCCTAATATTTTTGCATCACTAAACCCATAGTACAGTTGCTTAAAAAGTGTATCAAGTTAACAGCTATCCTTTCTTTCTCCAAGTCTTTCACATTGTAAATTGTTGATGAATGTTTGGGTGAGAGGTCAGTTCTATGAGGATGGTCTGTTCATGTACTTCTTATTGCATTCCATGTCACTTGCAGGACTTTTATTCCATCAATGTCTTTCACTGAAGATGTTTGGTGGTGTTAACTTCATTGGTTGACCATTGTCTTATCTGGATAATATTTCATTTACTCAAAGTGTGAGATGATAATTAACTCAAACTAGTGAAAGTAGTAATCTGCTTCTTCTGACTTTGAGGCAACATATATTTCAGTGCAGATCTGTCTGAAAGAAACTTTTTAATATTCCAATAACCTTATGGGTTTTTCAATCTGCCCTGTCACACCCCACACCTGCTTGTTCACACTAATCGCATGCCAAATCAGCCCCCCACCCCAACTCCAACAATCCTGGCATTATCTGAGGGCAAAGGCTCTAAGAGAGAAATTCCTTCATTTCAATGTTTAGAATGTTTTTGCTATTCTCTATCTCAGAAAGCTGTGGTTTTTCAAAGAACAAAGAAAAAAAATTACAGCACAGGAACAGGCTCTTTGACCCTCCAAGCCTGCGTTAATCCAGATCCTCGATCGAAACTTGTTGCCTATTTTCCAAGGGTCTGTATCCCTCTGCTCCCTGTCCATTCATGTATCTGTCTAGATAGACCTGAAATGAGGCTATTGTGCCCTCCTCTATCACCTCTGCTGGCAATGAACTCCAGGTACCCACCACCCTCTGCATAAAGAACTTTCCATGCATATCTCCCCTAAACCTTGCCCCTCTCACCTTGAACTTATGACCCCTCGTAATTGAGTCCCCCCACTCTGGGAAAAAGCTTCTTGCGACCCACCCTGTCTATACCTCTGATGATTTTGTAGACCTCAGCCAGATCCCCCACCCCCCCACCCCAATCTCCATCTTTTCAGTCCCTGAGTATATCTGAAATCAATCGATTATGTGTATTTAGAGAATGAAGGGTGATGGCTGGTGAATTGAGTTGAGGTCAATGATCTGCCTTGATCTTAGAGCATGTTGGAGCAGGATTGAGGGTCATCACAGCACCTTCATGCTCCAATCGCCCATGTCCTTACGTAGCTGGACTTTGTGTTTCGGAGATCATGAAGAGGTGCAGTCTAAGAAAACCACTTTGAGAATTTCATCTTAAACGAGTGCACTGATAATGTGATGGCTGATTAAGAGTTTTCTTTTGTTTGCAAGAGCTGCTTTTTCTGTGGGTATATACAACAAACAGGAACAGGAGTAGACCTTTCAGCCATTCAATTAAATGATGCCACTTGCCCAAATTACCGCTATGTCCCTTGATGCTATAAATTCTAGAAATCTAGAGATGTCTATCTTGAATGCATCAATGATTGAGCATCTGCAGGCTTCTGGAATAGAGAATCCCAAAACTCAGCACTCTCCAAATAAAGAATTTCCTCCTCATTTCAGTCTTATGTGGCATTATGTCCCTGATCTCTGGTTCATAAGCCTGAGGAAATATCTTATCCATATTCATCGTGTCATGCGGTTTAAGAATTGTGCCTCTGTTGCACATCATGTAGAGAAAACATAACTCTCCTTCAATAAGGAGATGGAAGTTGCACACCATCCTCCAGGTGAGGTCAGGTCTCACCACGGCATTATGCAAATGCAGTAAGACATCTTTACTCAAAATGCCTCAGCGATAGGGTCAACGTATCACTCACAAATTTCGCAGCATTTTATTCCAACATCAACTCCACATACTCAGAATGGTCTCAATTATTGAATAGAATGAAACACCAGGGTTTTGATATTTACTTGGGGGCTGTTTCTTGTTGTGTTCCCAGTCATTTCAACAACTCAGAATTAGATACTGAAAGTGTCACATATTAGGATGTGAGTGGGTTCGACCATTAGGATCTTTTCCATCTTTATCAGAAACAATAATCGGTGAAAAGACGGAGTGATCCCCCCTTGCAGTACCTGACCCAGATATCCCTGCAATAACAAAGCATCAGAAACGTGAGGTCAATCAGTAAAAGAAGTGCACTTTATTGATCTTTTAATGACTGAAGGTATTGGGATCATCTTTGCCTGCTCGTCAAAGTTCACTCCACTCCTCTCCTGAAGATTTTGACTCTTCTGAGAGTGAAGCAACTCATACAGAGCCCACTCAGTATCAGTACAACCAATGTCCCTCTTACTAATTCTAAAAATAGATTCGAATTTCTGCCGTATTTAGCTACACCAGGCTGTTCTATGAGTTATTTACATGGGGGGGAGGGGAAACATGGGGGTGGGGGGAGGGAGTTAGGCCCCATGTCCTAAAAATCTAGCTGTATCTTGCTATCAAATGAGATGGACAACTGGAGTTATAGAAACAGGGAATGCTCCAGGGCATCTTTGCAGGAGTTCCTCATAATAGTGACTTCAGGCCAACTATCTCCAACTGCTTCATCAATGACCTTTCCTCTGTCATGTGTTCCAATGTGGAGGATACTCACTAATATTTGCACAATGTTCAGCCCCATTCCCAATTCTTCAGATACTAAAACCCTATCCATTTGCAGAGAGAGCTGGACAATACCCTGACCTGGACCACTGGTAGTGCGTAACAATCCTACAACACAAGTGACAGGCAAAGACCATGTCCATTCAGGGAGTAAACATGTAATTGCACCTTTTCAAGGCACTGTCGGAGGTTGGAATTAGATTAGATTACAGTGTGGAAACAGGCCCTTCGGCCCAACAAGTCCACACCGACCCGCCGAAGCGCAACCCACCCATACCCTTACATTTACCCCTTACCTAACACTACGGGCAATTTAGCATGGCCAATTCACCTGACCTGCACATCTTTGGACTGTGGGAGGAAACCGGAGCACCCGGGGGAAACCCACGCAGACACGGGGAGAACGTGCAAACTCCACACAGACAGTCGCCTGAGGCGGGAATTGAACCCGGGTCTCCGGCGCTGTGAGGCAGCAGTGCTAACCACTGTGCCACCGTGCCGCCCCTACTGAATCATCACTGAATCCTCTACTGTCAACAATGTCGAGGTGATCATTGAACAGAAACTAGTCAGGATTGACACATGAATAAAGTGGCAACAAGAGGTCAGCGATTAGTATCTCTGCATTGAGTAACTCACCTCCTGCCTCTCAAAAGCCTGTCCCCCCTTTTACAAAGTGCAAGACAGAAATGTGATGGAATGCTCTTCATTTACCTGGATTGGTGTGTAGTGCCACTAATCCTAAAGAAACTAAACACCATCCAAGATAAAGTGCCCCACTTGATCAGCTACCACCTCCATCGCTCACTCCCTCCACCATGGATGGACTGATGCAGCACAGTGAACTATCCACAGGACACAATGCATCAACTACCAAATCTCTTTTCAACAACTCCTTCCAAACCGATGACCACTACCACCTGGAAGGTCAAAGGCAGCAAATGGATGGGAACATGACCACAGTCAACGTGCCCTGTACATGACAGGGCTGGAAGAAGGTGTGTAGTGACATTCCTCAGGGTCTAGTATTGGGACCATTGTTTTTCCTGATTCATGTTAATGATTTAGATCTGGGTGTGCAGGAGAAACTTTTCAAATCTACAGATGATACAAATCTCGAAACCATTGTAAATGGTGAGGTGGGCAGTGAGGAATTTCAAAAGGACATTGATAAATGTGTGATGTGGGCAGATCGGTGGCTAATGTAAGTCTGCACAGAGAAGTGAGAGGTGGTGCACTTTGGTTGGAAGAGCATTGAAAGACAATATAAAATAGGGATTACAAATCAAAAGGGGCTACATGAACCTGGGTGTGTATATATACCCACATCACTGAAGGTGACAGCTCAGGTACAGAGACAGTTTAATGGAGCATTCTGCTCCTTGGAGTTTATCAATGAGGTCATAGGGTACAAGAGCAAGGAGGTGATGTTGAACTTGTACAAGAGACTTGTTAGACCTCAACTGGAGGATTATATCCAGCTTTAGGTGACACATTACAGGAAAGATGGCAATACACTGGAGAGTGTGCCAAGGAGAATGACCAGAATTGTTCCCAGGGTTGAGCACTTTCAGTTCAGAGGATCGATGGGAGTGGGTGGGATTATTCTGCTTGGAGAGGTGAAGACCTGATAAAAAGCTTAAAAATCATGAGAGGCCTGGATAGAGTAGAGAGGGAGAAAGTGTTCTTGTTCATAACAGGATGAAGAATGACAGGTTTGAGGTGATTTTCAAAAGAGCCAAATGTGATGTAAGAAAAATGATTTTCACAAAGCGAGTGGCTCGAGTCTGGAATGTTCCTTCTGGAAAAGTGGCGGAGGCAGCTTCAACTGAGATACTTAAGGGTCATGATATTCATTTGAAGAACTGGTATAGCATGATGGGCAGAAAGACCTCCTTCGGCACCCGAACATTTCTGTAGGACTGTGGGATGTGCTGTTTCATACCATTTGTCAATTTTTAGCCTGGTCAGCAATATTGGAGTGATAAAACCTCTCAAGCATTTTTACAGCAGCATTATCAAATACAGCATTGGGGGAGATCATCAAAAGCTCCTACAAAGAGGTAGGTTTTTAAGGAAAAAGTGAGGGGGAGAGTTTGAGACGTTCAGAGTGTAGTGGGGAGTGGGAGGAGGGTGGTGGAGGAAGTGAATTCCAAGCCCAGGTCAATTCAGGGTCCAGGCACAGTGTGACGGGCAATGGGAATATATCGGGGGGGTCATGGGGTCAGAGGAATTTACAGACATAGGCACCAAGCCACAGAAGGATCTGGAAATAGGGATGAAAATGAAGGCATTATGTAACAGGGAGCTGAACTAGGTCAGTGAGCATAGGGGTGATAGACAAATGGAATATGGTGTGGTAATGACTCCAGCTGAACAAACTCACTTACATAAACATGGTGTGAGCTCGAACGTGGACTGGGTACATTTGAATTGGCTGAAGACTGGTATTTGTGATGCTGGGGATAACCTGGCACTTATGGCTGAAGATTACTGCAAATGCTTCAGCCTTATCTTTAGCACTGATGTGCTGGGCTCTTCCATCATTGAGGATAGGGATAGTTGTGGAACCTTCTCCTCTTCTAGTGAGCTGTTTAATTCTCCACCACCATTTGTGATTGTATGTGGCGGGACTGCAGAGCTCGGATTTAATCTGTTGATTGTGGAATCTCTTGGTGGTGTCAGTCATTTGTTGCTTACGCTGTTTGGCGCAGAAGTAAACTTGTTTGGTAGCGTCATCTCATCTAAAGGTGCTACCTAGTGCTTCTCCTGGCATGCCCTCCTGCACTCTCCATTGAATCAGGGTTGATCCCCTGGTTTGTGGTAAAGGTTGAGCAGGGGATATACTGAGCCATGGGGTTACTAACTTTGTTGGAGTCCAATTCTGCTGCTGTTGATGATAGACAGACCCTCATGGATGCCCAGTCTTGAGTTATTGAACTTATTCAATTCTGACCTATTTAGCATAGTGACAGAGTTAAACAACATGACACAAGGTACCAAGGTGGGACTTCAGAACAACAACGAGATCCATTCAATTAATGAAACATAATTTTCCCTTCAAAAAATGGCATTGACTCTAAGTACTGTTATAAATTGCTTAGACATAGAGTAATTTTCATCTTCCCCACCTGATTCCACCTTCAAGCTGCCTGTGAGTGAACGGAAAGGGCGCTGTGTTTTGTCCTATTCCCTACTTGGAAGAGGCAGCATGTATTCTGACATAATTGGGGGATAAGAGGAGATTCACGAGATTGATTCCAGAGAGGGAGGGTTTGTCTTTTGAAGAGAGATTGAGCAGTTTAAACCCAGACTCTGGGGTTTAGAGGAATGAGAGGTGATTTACCTGAAGTATAAGATGCTCGAGGGCTTTGAGAAAGGAGATGTAGACAGGATGTTTCCCCTTGTGGAACAATCTAGAATGAGAGGTCAGTTTTAAAACAGAGATGAGGAGGAATTACTTCTCTCAAAGAGTGTATCTGTGCAATTAATTCCCCCAGAGTGTGGTGGATGCTGGGACATTGAGTAAGTTAAAGGAGGACACACACAGATTTTAAATTAGTCATAGATCACAGGGTTATGGAAAGTGAGCAGGAAGGTGGAGTGGAGACCCAGCTGAGATCAGTCATGATTGCATTGAACAGCAGAGCAGACTCAAGGGGCTGAATGGCCAGTTACTGCTCCCGGTTCTTATGTTCAATCTGCTATCAAATGGTCTTGCAAAAATAAAGAAATTAACTGATTCAGTACAAGTCACAAAATGTAATGTTCAATTATGTTATGCTAATGGGTAGGATATTTCACCATTAATTGCTTCTGCATCAACATGCATTTAGAATTAGGATAGAGCCAGCACTGTGGGAGGAATGCTCTTTCTCCCCACTTACGTACACCATGGAAAAAATTGATAAAAGGTTGTTTATCACCTGACTGTAGGCAGATGAGCCTCTCTGGAGTATGACTTCACAACAAACACAGTCCAGACCAGTGGGAGGGTAAATGGGTCCCGGGGCAGTGTGAGGGGAGACGTGTCCCAGGGCAGTGTGAGGGGAGACATGTCCCAGGGCAGTGTGAGGGGAAATGAGTCCCGGGGCAGTATGAGGGACAATTAGTCCCGGGGCAGTGTGAGGGGAAAACAGTCCCAGAGCAGTGTGAGGGGAAACGTGTCCCAGGGCAGTGTGAGGGGAAACGAGTCCTAGGGCAGTGTGAGTGGAAACAAGTCTCGGGACAGTGTGAGGGGAAACGAGTCCTGGGGCAGTGTGAGTGGTAACAAGTCTCGGGACAGTGTGAGGGGAAACAAGTCCCAGGGCAGTGTGAGGGGAAACGAGTCCCAGGGCAGTGTGAGGGGCAACAAGTCCTGCGGCAGCGTGAGGGGAATCGCATCCTGGGGCAGCGTGAGGGGAATCAAGTCCTGGGGCAGTGTGAGGGGAATCGAGTCCTGGGGCAGTGTGAGGGGAATCGCATCCTGGGGCAGTGTGAGGGGAATCAAGTCCTGGGGCAGTGTGAGGGGCAACAAGTCCTGCGGCAGCGTGAGGGGAATCGCATCCTGGGGCAGCGTGAGGGGAATCAAGTCCTGGGGCAGTGTGAGGGGAATCGAGTCCTGGGGCAGTGTGAGGGGAATCGCATCCTGGGGCAGTGTGAGGGGAATCAAGTCCTGGGGCAGTGTGAGGGGCAACAAGTCCTGCGGCAGCGTGAGGGGAATCGCATCCTGGGGCAGCGTGAGGGGAATCGCATCCTGGGGCAGTGTGAGGGGAATCGAGTCCTGGGGCAGTGTGAGGAGAATCGCATCCTGGGGCAGTGTGAGGGGAATCAAGTCCTGGGGCAGTGTGAGGGGAATCACATCCTTGGGCAGCGTGAGGGGAATCAAGTCCTGGGGCAGTGTGAGGGGAATCAAGTCCTGGTGCAGTGTGAGGAGAATCGCATCCTGGGGAAGTGTGAGGGGAATCACATCCTTGGGCAACGTGAGTGGAAACAAGTTCCTGGGTAGTGTGAGGGGTGTTTGTTGAATGTAAGTTCGTGAGACACAGAGTCTGTATCTTAGGATCTTATACTCCCCAACCACCTGATGAAGGAGCAGCGCTCTGAAAGCTAGTGCTTCCAAATAAACTTGTTGGCCTACAACCTGGTGTTGCGTGATTTTCAACATGAAGTCTTGGTCTCCTTATTTAAAGGAGGACATATATACCCTTAAGGGGGCGCTATAATTGTTTATTTGATTGGTTGCTGTGATGAGAATGTTGTATAGAAAGAGATTGAGTTCACCAAGCTTCTATTCCTGGAGCTTTGATGATCAATTTGGAACATTCAAACTTCTGGACAGAAGTTGAGCAGATCTTGAATGCTGTCCGGCGTATCTATATTTCCAATTCTGTCCAGCTCCAGTTTCTTATTTTCCAGGTGCTTCTTTCGGCTGGGTTTTAATCTGCTATTAATGCCAACAATGGGATCTCTGCTTTGTCACTTCTCTGCAGCCATTACTACTGCCTTTGTCTTTTGTTATGCAACATTTTTGATCTCTAACCTCCCTTACCTTCTAATAGAGTCATAGAGCTGCACAACATGGAAATAGACCCTTCAGTCCAATCCAGCCATGCTGACCAGATACTCTAAATTAATTAAGTCCCATTTGACAGCACCTGGCCCATATCTCTCTAAACCTTTCTGTATCTACCCATCCAAATACTTTTTAAACATTGTAATTGTACCAGCTTCCACCACTTCCTCTGGCAGCACATTCCATACATGAACCATCCTCTGCATCACAAAGGTGCCCCTTGGGTCCTTTTTAAATCTTTCCCCTCTTGCCTTATACCTATGCCTCTAGTTTTTAGAGTTCCCTACCCTATCCATGCCCCTCATGATTTTATAAACCTCGATAAGGTCACCTCTCAGCCTCTGATGCTCCAGGGAAAACCGCCCAGCCTATTCAGCCTCTCCCTATAGCTCAAAACCTCCAACTCTATTTCTTTGGATTCCTCCCCTCCTGCCATTTCCCCTGCCTATGCTCGTTTAAAGCCTCCTGAGCAGCACTAACAAATCTCCCACCAGGATATTCATCCTCTTCCAATTCAGGTGCAATCCATCCTTCCAATACAGGTCACTTCTACCAGAGAAGAGATCCCAATGATCCAAAAATAGGAATCCTTCTCCCCCGTACCAGCTCCTCAACCAAGCCTTCATCTGCTCTATCCTCCTAATCTCACCGTCGCTTGCACTTAACAGCGGGAGTAATCCTGATATTACTCTCCTCAAGGACCTACCTTTAAACTTCTTGCCTAATTTTCTATATTCTCTCCTCAGAATCTCATCCTTTTCTCTTCCTATATCATTACAACAACCTCCTGCTGGTTCCTCTCCCCTTTGAGAATACTCTGCACCCTCTCTGAGATACCCTTGATCTTGGCACTCGGGAGGCAACACACCAGTCTGATGTCACGTTGTTGGCTGCAGAAATGTCTGTCTGTGCTTCTGACAGGAGAGTTCCTTATCACCATTTATCGCTTGGAACCTGACATACCCCTCAATACATTAAAGCCTGTCTCAGCACCAGAAACTGGTACCAGTAATCTTTCTGTGTCCTTCCCTTCTATTCCATTTGTTTCTGTCTACCCCTTTTAATAAAAAGAAGCCCACTGTTTTTCCACCTGTCTTCATTATGACAAAAAGTCACAATGGACTTAACTCTGTTTTTACCTTCATAGATGCTGCTAGTCTATTCAGTTCCTATAACACTTTCTGTTTACATTGATTAAGATCCTTCTGATGAGATGCTGGGAGAATACTCCCCCTGGCTGGAATCTCTGGAATAGAGAGCGACAGTCTCCGAGTAAGGGGTTGGCCATTTAGAACTGAGATAAGAAAGGATTCCTTCTTTCAAAGAATTGTCGATCTGTTCCATAGAATTGTGGAAGTTCTGTCATTGGGACAGAATCGTAGAATCACAGATGCTCTACGGTATGCAACCAGGTCATTCAGTCCGTTCTGCACCTGATTCTCCGAAGACCATCCCACACCAAGCCCACACTGCCTACCCTATCTCCGTAACCCTGCATTTCCAATGGCTAATATGCTAGGTGTTTGATTTAGTGGGAGGTGAGTACTTTGGGAAGAGTGACCATAATTCAGTTACGTTTAGTTTAGCGATGAAAAGTGATAGGTACATGCCACAGGGCAAGAGTTATTGATGGGGCAAGGGCAATTATAATGCGATTAGGCAAGAATTACGACGCATTCAAGTGGGGTAGAAAAATGCAGGGGATGGGGACAATCAAAATGTGAAGTTGATTTAAGGAACAGATATTGTGTGTCTCTGATAGGTATTTCCCTGTCAGACAGGGAGGAAGTGATACGGTAAGGGAACTGTGGTTTACTACAGAAATTGCACCTCTCGTTAAGCAAAAGAAGTAGGTTTCTGTGACGATGAGACGAGATGGTTCAGATGAGGCAATGGAGAGTTACAGATTAGCGAGGAAAGACTTAAAGAGAGTTAAGAAGAACAAAGAGAGGACCTGAATAGTTCTTAGCAGGTAGAATAAAGGAGAACCCGACAGCTTTCTATAGATACGTGAGGAATAAAAGGATGACTAGGGTAGGAATAAGGCCAGTCAAAGACAGAAGTGGGAAGTTGTGTGTGGACCTTGTGGAGATCTGAGAGGTGCTAACTGAATATTTCTCATCAGTTTTCACTCAGAAAAAGGAGAATATTGTTGGAGAGAAGAATGAGACAGACGTTAGAGTAGAAAGGATCGAGGTTAGTAAGGAAGAAGTGTTATAAATTCTCGAAGGAGTGAAAGTAGACAGGACCCCTGGGCTGGATGGGATTTATCCGAGGATTCTCTAGGAAGCTAGGGAGGAGGTGTCAAAGCCTTTGGTTTTCACCCTTGAGTCATCATTGTCTATAGGTTTAGTACTAGAGGACTGGAAGATTGCAAATGTTGTGCCCTTGTTCAAGAAGGGCAGTAGAGATGACCCAGGTAATTATAGACCAGTGAGCCTCACGTCTGTTGTAGGAAAGGTTTTGGAAAGGATTATGAGAGATAGGATTTATAATCATTTCACAAGCATCAATTTGATTTCAGATAGTCAACATGGTTTCATCAAGGGCAGGTCATGTCTCACAAACTTCATTGAGTTTTTTTGAATAGATGACCAAGCATGTGGATCAGGGTAGGGCAGTTGACGTGGAGTACATGGACTTCAGTAAAGCCTTTGAAGAGGTTCCACATAGTAGCTGTTGGAGAAAATACAGAGGCATGGGATTGAGGGTGATTTTGTAGTTTGGATTAGAAATTGGCTTTCTGTAAGAAGGCAGCGAGTGGTAGTTGTTGGAAAATATTCAGTCTGAAGTCTGATTACTCGTGGTATACCACACGAATCTGCTGTTTCTCATTTTTAAATAATGATTTGGATGCAGGCATAGGAGAATGGGTTAGTAAGTTTGCAGATGACATGAAAATGGGTGGAATAGTGGATCGTGTGGAAGAATGTTGCAGGGGGACTTGGATAAACTGCAGAATTAGACAGAAAGGTGACAATTAGAGTTCAATGCAGCTAAATGTGAAGTGATTCCTTTTGGGAAGTATAAGAGGAAGGCAGAGTACTGGGTCAATGGAAAGATTCTTGGTAGTGTGGATGTGCAGAGGGATTTTGGAGTCCATATACATAGATCCCTGAAAGTTGCCATCCAGGTGGATAGTACAGTTAAGAAGGTGTGATAGGTTTTATTGGTAGAGGGATTGAATTCTGGAGCTGCAATATTATGCTGAAATTATACAAAAATCTAGTGTGACCACACTTGGAATATTGTGTACAGTTCTGGTCGCCCCATTACAGGAAGGATGTGGAAGCATTGGAAAAGGTGCAGAGGAGATTTACCAGGATATTGCCTGGTCTGGAGGGAAGGTCTTTTGAGGAAAGGCTGAGAGACTTGGGTCTGTTCTCAATGGAAAGAAGAAGGCTAAGAGGGGATTTGACAGAGACATACACGGCGGCACGGTGGCACAGTGGTTAGCACTGCTGCCTCACAGCGCCTGAGACCCGGGTTCATTTCCCGCCTCAGGCGACTGACTGTGTGGAGTTTGCACGTTCTCCCCGTGTCTGCGTGGGTTTCCTCCGGGTGCTCCGGTTTCCTCCCACAGTCCAAAGATGTGCAGGTCAGGTGAATTGGCCATGCTAAATTGCCCATAGTGTTAGGTAAGGGGTAAATGTAGATGTAGGGGTATGGGTGGGTTATGCTTCGGCGGGGCGGTGTGGACTTGTTGGGCCGAAGGGCCTGTTTCCACACTGTAAGTAATCTAATCTACACGATGATCAGAGGATTAGATAGAATAGACATCAGCTTGTATCAACTGGGATGATGATGTCTGCTTGTATGAGATGGCATAACTACAAATTGAGGGGTGATAGATCTAAGACAGATATCAGAGGTAGATTTTTTACTCAGAGAGTGATAAGGGCGTGGAATGCCCTACCTACCAATGTAGTTAACTCAACCACATTAGGGGCATTTAAACAATCCTTGGATAAGCACATGGATGATGATGGGATAGTGTAGGGGGATAGGCTTAGATTAGTTCACAGGTCGGTGCAACATTGAGGGCTGAAGGGCCTGTTCTGCGCTGTATTGTTCTATGTTCTATGTTCTAATCCCTCTAACCTGCATATCTTTGGAGTAGGGGAGGAAACTGAAGGAAGGTGATAGTTGCTAAGATACAGTAGAGTTAAGGGAAATGGAAATAATTTAGAAAGACAGAGTTGAGTTAGAAAAACAGCTTGATCTTATTGAATAGTAAAGCAAAATCAAAGGTCGCAATGGCCTTTTCCAGATCCCATTCCTTTTGTTCAAATGCTCCATGTCAGCATGTTCCTCAGCTGGCACCTTGGTTCACTTCAGGTGAAAGGACAGAGGATGTTGGCTATAGTTCATTGTTAGGATTGATCAGCGTAAATGTCACTCAACTAAAGTATTTTATTATGGTTACAGTCAACAATATTACCAACACAAATGTCATCTGTTCAACAAAGAGCTCCAGTCCAACTGAAACAACTTTTTTTTTCCAAAAGATAAATCCTATCTTTGACAAATATTTGGTTTCCTAATCGGGCCTAGGGTGCGAGTGGAGAAACTACAGTATACAGTTACAAAAACCAAGGTGACCGATATCCAAATCTTGCACAAAAGCAGATTCAACTGATGTTTGAGCAGATTGGAGTGACGTAAGCTCTGATGTTATTTGAAGACATTGCCTTCCCATGAATATGGATATTGCGAATCATTGACAGCCCAGTTACAGCACCGAAACAGAGCATTTGGCCCATCACATTTACACTGGCTAACAAAACTTTCACTGACCCTAATCTCACTTTTCCATCTCTTTGCTCATGATCCTGAAAGCTGTGGCCACTGAAGTTAATATCTCAACATTCCTGAGATGTTTCAAGAATGTCTGACTCAACCATCCTTTCAGGCCATCAGTTCCAAGCTCCCAAAACCTTCTGCAAGAACATTTCCCCTCAAATCTCCCATTCACTTTACCACTTCTTACTTTAAATCTCTGCCCCTTGATAGCTGACCCTGTCTCCTAATCGTTAAAGTGCCTTCTCGTTCACCTTACCAATGGCTGTCATAATTTTAAACACTCTAACAGGTCCTCTTTCAATCTTTGCTGCATCAAGGAAAACAACCAACCATTCCTCATCATTCAGCCCCATCAGTCTAAGCAGCATTCTCCTCTACACTTCCTTCCTATAATGTGGTGACCAGAACTGTACACAGTTGTCCTTTTGTGGACTAACCAGAGTTTTGTACTGTTCTCGCATAACCACTCTTCTCTTGTATTCTATGCCTCCGCTGACAATGATATGTATGCCATATGCCTTCTTAACCACCTTATCTACCTTCTGGGATCTGTAGATATGCACATTAAGTTCTTTCTCACCTTTAGCATTTTCCAGGATCTTACCATTCATAATGCACCTCCTTGCCTTGTCAGCCCTCTTCAAGCACATTAACTCACACTTTTCCATTTGTATTCCATTTGTCTTTGCTCCGCCCAGCTGACAAGATTGTTGACATCTTCTGCAGTTTATGGCTATCCTCCTCAATATTTAGCAGCCTACCAATTATCAAGTCTTCCATAACCAACATGATTATATATCTTACATTCAAGTTTAAATCTAGAATGAACACCACAAACAACAAGGAACCCAGCATTATGCCCTGCAGAACCCCAATGGAGGCGGTTTTACGGTGACAGAAACATCTCTCAATCATCACCCTCTATTTCCTACCTCACAGTTAATTTTGGATCCATTGCGCTTCTTGACTTGAATCCAAGGGCTCTATCTTTGTTGACCTGTCTGCTATGAGGGACCTTCTGAAAAGACTTGCTAAAGTCATTGTAGACCACAATGAATGTATTACCCTTGTTAACACTCCCAGTCAGCTCCTCAGAAAACTTCAATCTAAATTGTCAAACAGAACCTTCTCTTAACCAATCTATGCTGATGATCCCTTGTTAATCTGAGTCTCTACAAATGCAGGTACTATCCGTCCTTCAGAATTCTTCCTAAGAAATTCCCAAAAGCTGAAGTCAGACTGATGATAAGTAATTTCCTGGTCTGTCCTTCCCTCCTTTTTTAAATAGTTAGGCAATATGAGCAGTCACCCAGTCCTTTGGCATCTCGCGTGTGGCCAGAGAGGATTTGAAAATTACTGCCAGGGCCCCTAATATCCCCTTCCTGCCTCCTTCAGCAGTCAAAGGTACACCTCATCCTAGCAAAGAACAAAGAACATTACAACGTGGGGAGCAGACTCTTTGGCCCTCCAAGCCTGTGCCAACACATTTTGCCCTTCCATATTAAAACTGTCTTCACTGACAGGATCTGTATCCCTCTATTCCCTTCCTTTTCATGAATCCATCCAGGTACTTCTTGAATGCTGCTATTTGTGTCCACTTCCACCACCACCTCTGGCAGTGTGTTACAGGCACTCACCACCCTTTGTGTCAAAATCCTGCCTCGTACATCTCTTCTAAACTGCCGCCCTTGCACCTTGAACCTGAGTCTCCTGTTAATTGACCCCTCTACCCTGGGAAAAAGCCTCATACTTTCCACTCTATCCATGCCATTCACAATCCTATAAACTTCTATCAGGTTCTCCCCTAAACCTCCTGCATTCCAGTGAAAACAAACCCAGTCTATCCAACCTTTCTTCATCGCTAAAATCCCTCATACCAGACAAATCCTGGTAAACCTTTTCTGTACCCTCTCCAAAACATCCACAACCTTCTGATTGTCTACGGATTTATCCAATTTTAAACTCCTAAACTTGGTAGACTGAACTTTCATGTATGGTCCAAATGCCTGTGCACAGAATGTCTAACAATGGAGTGGGGTTGACTTGTTTGAGAGGTTGTCCATGAGAGAACAATCTCTCAGCAAAGACAATATGGGTTCAATCAAATGATAAAGAATTTTTGGGTGGTGATTTGAGTCTGAGAGATTGGATTTGGGCGGCATGGTGGCTCAGTGATTAGCCCTGTTGCCTCACAGCACCAGGGATCTGGGTTCGAGTCCAGCCGAGGGTGACTGTCTGTGTGGAGTTTGCACATGCTCCCCATGTCTGCGTGGGTTTCCTTCGGGTGCTCTGGTTTCCTCCTACAGTCCAAAGATGTGCAGGTCAGTGAATTGGTCATGTGTTCAGGGGTGTGTAGGTTAGGTGCATTAGCCAGGGGTAAATATACAGTAGTAGGGGAGGGGAATGGGTCTGAGTGGGTTACTTTTCAGGGAGTCAGTGTGGATTTGTTGGGCTGAAGGGCCTGCCTCCCCACTGGAGGGATTCTATGATTCTGTAGGGATTCTTTGATTTGTACATACACATGAACAATGGCAGTGCAAAGGGAGCTGGTGGTTAGTTAGCTCAGTTGGTTGGATGGCAGTATGATGCCAACAGCCCAGGATCAATTCCTACACCAGCCGAGATGAGTGTAAAGGGCTCTCTTTCTCAACCTGTTCCCTGACCTGAAGTGTGGTATCCCTCAGGTTAAACCATTACTTGCCCCCTCTCTCTTTCTCTAATTGGAGAGAAACCCAAGGTCTGGTAAGACTATGGCAATTTTACCTCTTCTTCTCACAACGAGAGGAGAATTAACAGATGGGCAAACTCAGAGAACAGAAGAATTCTGGTATCATTGTGAGTTGATGAAAGTTTCCGAGTTAAGGAACATGAAGGGTTTAAACACAAATACAAGAAATTCAAATGGGAGGTATTAAGGAACCAAGAACCAATGTAAATCATCAAAAACATGGGTGAAAGTGACCGTGACTTTGTGAGGAAGAGGACATGATTAGCAGATATCAGAACAGAAAGTGCTGGAAAAGCTTAGTGTGTCTGATAGGAGCTGTGGAAGGAAAAACTGAGTTCACGTTTCAGGTGAGTCACCTCTAGAGCTTCAGTTGGGCTCAATGTTTTGCGGATTGGAAAATGGCAACTAGCAAGAATATTGGCAGGCCTGTGACCATAAGACCATAAGACATAGGAACAGAAGTAAGCCATTTGGCCCATTTAATGAGATCATGGCTGATCTGATTATTCTCAACTCACTTTCTGCCTTTTCCCCATAACCTTTGAATCTCTTACTGATTAAAAGTCCATCAATCTCATTCTTGAACATGCTTAGTTTGTTTTTATTTTTTGCTTTAAGTTATTGTTGTCACACAGATCGAGGTACAGTTTCGTTTTGTGTATAGTATAGTCTGCAGCCTCAACTGTCCTTTGTGGTAAAGAGGTCCACGTTCATTACCCTCTGAAGGAAGAAATTCCTCCTCATCTCTCTCTTAAATGTGTCCCACCCTGTTCTAAGGTTTTGCCTTCTGGTCCTAGACTCTCCCCCGAGAGAAAACAACTTCTCCCTGTCAAGTCTCTTAAGAACCTTAAATAAAAGCCAAAAGAACTGGAAACCAGAAACAAAAACAGAAATTGTTGGGAAATCTCAGCAGGTCTGGAAGCATCTGTGGAGAGAAATAGGTCTGAAGAGGGTCACTGCACCCAAAACGTTAACTCTGATTTCTTTCCACAGGTGCTGCCAGACCTGCTGAGCTTTTCCAGCACTTTCTCTTAAGAATCTTGTATATTTCAATAAGATTGGCTTTCATTCTTCAAAATTCCACTGAGAATGACCCAACTATTCGACCTCTCCCCATAAGACAGCTCCTCAATGTTATGGTTTCTGGGTTGGACACCCATGGCCAGTATGATAAGTTCTCAGTCCTTCTCTGAGTATTAGCTCACAAAACATATATCAGAGAGAATCATGTTCTTTTACTTAATCACCATTTTCTGTCATGGACACTTTCAGCACATGTTCTTTTAACATTAGACTGCAAAAGGGACATCAAATAAATTTATCCCTGAGGTTCTACATTGCCAAATTAAATGTTGCCTGCTCAATCACTAACTACCACTTCTCCAAACACATTAAATCCTAACGTTGACTAAAATAAACTAAAATATTTAGTTTGTTATCAGGAGCAAAGGGAGGTAATGAAGTAAGTGCAGGGCGTAGTTACAAATATCACAATGCTCAGTATCGAAAGAGAATGGCATTGTGTATTTAATGATTGATTGGATAAATATAAGATGGAATTATGTGATCTTGTTGGCTTCAATGACAAGCATTCTGATGTTAACAGTTGTTCAAATGATTGATGCTGATTTATTGAATTAGTGGGTTTGGAGAAAGTCATAGATGCCCCAATCCTGTCGCCATCACAACTTACAAAATAAAAGTAAACCTGGATTGATGTTCAGCCTTTACTGAATCACAAAAATACCATTGGCCGGAAGGAAGCCATTTGTGCCACTGCAGCTGGACTGGCTCTCAAATAAGCACCATGTCTTAGCATCTTTCCCCTGGCTTTTCCCCAGACACTCCCACATTGTTTCTATTCAAGTAAACACCCAATTGTCCTCTTGAATGCTTCAATAGATTCTACTTCTACCACCCTTTCAGACCTGGACCCTGTATGATTGTCTTTTCTCATCCAAAATTTGGACGTGATGGCTTCCATTGCTCCTGATGCGGTCTCCTTTACATTGGGGAAACTGGACGCCTTCTTGCAGAGCGCTTCAGGGAACATCTCTGGGATACCCACACCAATCAACCCCACCACCCTGTGGCCGAACATTTCAACTCCCCCCTCCCACTCTGCTGAGGACATGCAGGTGCTGGGCCTCCTCCACCGCCACTCCCTCACTACTTGACGCTTGGAGGAAGAACTCCTCATCTTCCGCCTCGGAACACTTCAATCCCTGGGCATCAATGTGAATTTCACCAGTTTCCTCATTTCCCCTCCCCCCACCTTACCCCAGATCCAATCTGCCAGCTCAGCACCATCCTCATGACCTGTCCCACCTGTCAATCTTCCTTCCCACCTATCCGCTCCACCCTCTTCTCCAATCTATCACCTTCATCCCCATCTCCATTCACCTATTGTACTCTTAGCTACCTTCTCTTCAGCTCCACCCCCTCCCATTTATCTCTCCACCACGGAGGCTCCCCGCCTCATTCCTGGTGATTGGCTCCTGCCCGAAACGTCAATTTTCCTGCTCCTCGATGCTGCCTGACCTGCTGTGCTTTTCCAGCACCACTCTAATCTTGACTCTGACCTCCAGCATTTGCAGTCCTCACTTTCGCACAGTGGCATTATTGCTGATTCTGTTAATCCAGAGATTTAGGTAATATTCTGGGGACCCAGGATAAAATCCCACAATGACAATAGGTGGAATTTGAATTCAATAAAAATCTGCAGTTAAGAGTCTAATGATGACAATGAATCTATTGTCAATTGTTAAAAAAACTCTGTTTGGTTCACTTATGTCCTTTAGGAAAGGAAACTGCCATCCTTACCTAGTCTGGCCTCCATGCGATTTCAGACCCACAGCAATGTGATTGACTCTTAATTGCCCTTTGGACAATAAATGCTGGCCTAGCCAGAGGTGCCCACACCCTGTGAATGAATATAAAAAAAGAGGGAACAGTTTCTCCCTGTCCAATCTTGTTAACCTCCACCCCCCCCCCCCCACCCCCCCCACCCTCACCCAGTGATTTTGAAGCTTTCATGACCTCACATTGTTGTAAAGTGTTTGGTCTTATATTTAATTCATTGGAATATGGCTGTCACTGGCTAACATAGCATTTATTGCCCATTCCTAGTTGCCTTTAGTTCCAAAGAAGACTCATACTGAACTGAAAATGTTAATCTTATTTCTCTCTCCACAGATGCTGTAAGACCTGCTGAGTTTCTCTAGTAATTTCTCATTATATGCTTAGTCGACTGGCTTATTTTACAAATGTTTCAATAATTTTGAGGTAGTTACTGTTATAGGGCATTCAATGACCTTGCAACTCCTAATGTGCTTCTAACGTCATTATCCCAAGAACTTGAGATAAGATTGTAACCACCTGTAGGCTGGCACCGTGGCTCAGTGGTTAGCACCACTGCCTCATAGCCCCAGGGACCAGATTTAATTCCAGCCTTGGGTGACTGTCTGTGTAGGGTTTGCACATTCTCCCTGCGCCTGCGTGGATTCCCTCCAGGTGCTACCATTTTCTTCCACAGTCCAAAGAATTCTAGTTAGGTGGATTGGTTGTGGGAAATGCAGGGTTACAGGGATAGGGTGGGGGGTGTGGGTGGCATGGTCTTCAGTGGGTATGAGTGGACTTAATGCCTGCTTCTACACTGTATGGATTCTATCATTTCTGTGACCCTGATAGCAAATAAAACATTCAGTGTAATCTCATGTACATGCAATCCAATGTTTTCATTCAAATGTCATTTTTTAGGTGATTGGGGTTGGTTAGCTCAGTTAACTGGCATCAGGTTTGTGGTGCAGACTAATGCTATCAGCCTGGGGTTCAATACCCATACTGGTCTGGGGGATTACTATAAAGGACTCTCCTTTTCAACCTCTCCCCTTCCCTAAGGCACGGTGATCCTCAGGTTAAACCACCACCAGTCACCTGTCTCTCCCCATCTCCAATGAGAGAGCAGCCCAGTGGTCTGGTAAGACTGTGGCAATTTTACTTGTTATTTTCGAGTTAACAAACATACCAGCAGCCCAGCACTCAATCCTTATCAGCTCCACTCTGACTCATGCACCACCCTGATTTCAACATTTCTGTTGGCCCTTCGTCATCACTGGATTATAAATCACAGAGATCAGTGACACGCAATGTCACATTTAATATCTAGAAATTTGAGTGTCAGAGAGTTAAGTAATATGTGGCAACACAGTACACATTTGATTGCTGATACTACATCTTAAGCTTATTAACATTACATGACATGTACTGATGGGGCTTGCATGTCCATCCTCAGGGGTCAGCACTCATCCTGCTTTGGGTAGCAATAACCAAAAGGATTTTTCCTGGCAAAGGATGTGGTAACTGCTGTACTCCAACAGTCAAACTGTCTTAAAAAAACAAACTCATCATATTTATTTCAATTGAAGGGGCCATGCAACAGGAACTTCTCGATTAGTCAATCAATTAATCAATTACTGTGATGTGATTGGAGTTCCCCACCCTGATCCTGAGGCCTGGGGTCAAGTCTCCTCTTTCAGAGGTTTGTAAAGTCAGCTCTGAACAGGTTGATGAGAAAATATCTGGAAGTGAGTACTTTGGGTTTGGGATCTGCTACCTGCTGGAAAGCAGGATCAATCAAGGATATTTGACAAGATATCAGATGATTATTTGAATAACAGCAATTTGGCTGGTTATGTGGATAAGGCAGTGAAATGTTAAAATGTCATAATGCTCATTCAGAAGACCATTCTGGAGCACTGTGTCCAGTTCTGTTTGCCTCGTCATAGGAAGGACGTTATTAAGCTGGAGAGGATTCAGAAGAGATTTACCAGGCTGTTTCCAGGTATGGAAGGTTTGAGTTATAAAGAAAGGCTGGATAGGCTGGAACCTTTTTCACTGGAGTGTAGGAGGTTTGGAGACGACCTGATAGAAGTTTACAAAATAATGAGGGGTATAAATAGAATTATTAATACTTGCCTTTTCCCTCGGATAGGGAATTTCAAGACAGGGAGCACATTTATAAGGTGAGAAGAGAGATATTTTAAAAAGACATGAACTTCCTGAGGAAGTGGTGGATGTGGGTGCAATTGCAATGTTTAAAAGACATTTGGACAGATATAGGAAGAGGAAAGGTTTGGTGAGATGTGGGCCAGGAGCAGGCAGGTGAGACTAGTTTAGTTTGGGATTATGGTCAGCATGGACTGGTTGGACCGAAGGGTCTGTTTCCATCCTGTATGACTCCATGACTCTATAACACCTGGCTAAATAAAAACTGAAAGAACTGTGGATGTTGGAAATCGGAAACCAAAACAGAATTTGCTGGAAAAGCTCAACAGGTCTGGCATCATCTTTGGAGAGAAATCAGTTAACTTTTTAAGCCGTGTGACTCTTCCTCAGATCTGATGGTGGCTTAGAAAATGTTGGTTTATATGCAAAAGGTAGGATTGGGGAGGAGGTGGCAAGAAGCAAACAGTATTAGAACCCAAAGGGAGAGAAGAGCAGTTGGACAGACAAAGGAGTAGATATTGATCTGGCTGGGAGGGCATATAGCTATTAATGGGGACTGTTAGTGGCTAACAATAGGTTGTGTGTAATAGTAGATTGTGTGATAACAACACCTGGTTGTGGAATTGGGATAAGGACATAGGAGAGCTCAAGCCCTACAATCATTGAACTCGATACTGAGTCTGAGAGATTGTAGGGTCCCCAAGTGGAAAATGAGGTGCTGTTCTTCCAGTTTGGACTGAGCTTTGCTGGAGCCCTGCAGCAAGCCTGAGACAGAGATGCTGGCCAGGGAACAGGGTGGGGTGTTGATTTGGCAGGAAACCAGAAGCTCAGGGTCATTTTTGCAGGGGAGAACGTAGATGTTCTGCAAAGTGGTCACTCAGCCTATGCTTCATTTCCCCAGTGCAGGAAATACCACACTGTGAGCAGTGAATGCAGGAGACTAAATTGTGTGAAGTGCACGTAAAGTGCCATTTGGAAAGTGTGTGTGGGCCCTTGGATGTTGAGGAGGGAGGAGGCAAACAGGCAGGTGTTACACCTTCTGTGGTTGCAGGAGATGGTGCCCTGGGGCTGTGAGAGGCTTTGGGAGAGAAGGACCCAGGTGTCCCAGAAGGAACAGTCCCTGTGGAAGGCCAGGCTCTTGCTACTCTCAATAATGTTGAACAACTTAATTCTATTGTCCCAGTGGTTTAAACCACTGCCTCATCTCCGACCCTTATACTCTCACTACATTTGTGCCCTGGCAGTGAGATTTTCTGGTCAACGCGCTGAATTCTCATTCGCAGAATACCTTATGTGTAACGGAACTTGGACAATATTAACTGTCTGAATTGTTTATGACCCTCTCAATACATCCACTCCAGGTCTAAAATCAATGGAGTCAGTCTGAAAGGTGTTTGCTTCCTCCCCTGCCTTTCTTACATTGTTTGTTAAACAACTGCTTACCATTCAGGAACTTGGCACTAATCTAAGAAACACAGTTTACACTTCATGTTTTTCCAAGGTTCCTGTTTAGTTAGGAACTGATAACCACAGACACAATCCTGTATAAAAGTGCAACTTCAACCAGATCCAGACACATCTGCTGCCACGACAATGAAGCTCCTTATTGTTCTCAGTGTCCTGCTTGCAGTCTCCAGCGCCGAAATCCTTTCACGATGTCAAGTTGTTAAAGCTATCAAGGATTCTGTACTGACAAAATTCACCCACTACAGCGTGGCAGACTGTGAGTAATGATTCTCTGTTCTATTTAAACAATGCTGAGTGCTGTTGCAGATGTTGGCTGTGGGTTTCCCCTGTATTTCTGTCAGTTAGTGAGCAGCTGCATGTTACATGACAGGGGCCAGGGTATAGATTAACTAACCCAGACTGAGTACATTGGTCTTAGCCAAACTTTGGGACCCATAGAGTCAGGGAGAGAGAATCTAAAGGATCTTTCCCTTTGATCTCTTCCCATGGAGTCCCAACTGTGTGAGATAACAGAAAGGTACAGCATTGAACTGGACTCTTCAATCTATAGTGCAGGTGGTGGATCTCTGGATTATTTATCTTACTATGCTCATGTCCCTTACTCTATCTTCTCCTTCACCTTTCTATCCAGTTCCAGTGTTATTGATCTGCTCCAGACCCTAACACTTCACTGAATACAGCAAGGAATGCTGGCTGCACGGTGGCTCAGTGGTTAGCACTGCTGCCTCACAGCGCCAGGGACCTGAGTTTGTTTCCACCCTCGGGTGACTGTCTGTGTGGAGTTTGCACATTCTCCCCGTGTCTATGTCGGTTTCCTCCAGGTGCTCTTGTTTCCTCCCACAGTCCAAAGATATGCAGGTCAGGTGAATTGGTCTTGCTAAATTGCCCGTAGTGTTGGGTGCATTAGTCAGGGGTAATTATAGGGTTTGGGAATGGGTCTTCAGAGGGTTGGTGTGGACTTGTTGGGCTGAAGGGTCTGTTTCCATACTGTAGGAAATCTAATCATTATGTTACTAATTTCACTTAAACCTGTCACATTTGGTATCTGGTCTCTGTTCTGGAAGGAGTTGCTCCTTATTTATTTAATCAAATTATTCATGCTTTTGAACACCTCTTACCTGAAACATCTTTGGCTGAAGGAAACACAACTTTTCTAGTAGTTGTGTTTCTGTCTCTTTGGAACTATTCCGGAAAATTCTAATTCACATTAAAACCATTAATCTCTCACACACTGAACCTTTCCCCCTTCCCTCAGCCTGAAGGCTTCAGACCAGGATGGATACACCATACAACCGGGTTCTGAAGAACAGTCACTGGATCCGGAAAGTTAACTGTTTTCTTTCCACAGATGCTGCCAGACCTGCTGAGTTTCTCCAGCAACTTTGTGCCAGATCTAGTTGGATTATGTCAAACAAGATCATGTCCTGTTATCCTCTGTTGAAACTACTCACGAGTTGAGAATGATGCAGGAATTGTGAGCAGGTTTAGCAGGGTACAGAACGTTTGGCCTAAACATCAGCTTCCAGTCAGTTTCCATGCTGTCACTATGTCTGTTTATTCCTATCTTAACATCGTTCACCTATGTCACTGTCTCAGCTCATCTGTGAGTAAAATCATGACCTTTGCCCTGGTTACCTTCAGGGATGACCTTCCTCATAGAACATAGAACATAGAACATAGAACAATACAGCACAGAACAGGCCCTTCGGCCCACGATGTTGTGCCGAACTTCTATCCTAGATTAAGCACCCATCCATGTACCTATCCAAATGCCACTTAAAGGTAGCCAATGATTCTGACTCTACCACTCTCACGGGCAGCGCATTCCATGCCCCCACCACTCTCTGGGTAAAGAACCCACCCCTGACATCTCCCCTATACCTTCCACCCTTCACCTTAAATTTATGTCCCCTTGTAACACTCTGTTGTACCCAGGGAAAAAGTTTCTGACTGTCTACTCTATCTATTCCTCTGATCATCTTATAAACCTCTATCAAGTCACCCCTCATCCTTCGCCGTTCCAATGAGAAAAGGCCGAGAACTCTCAACCTATCCTCATACGACCTACACTCCATTCCAGGCAACATCCTGGTAAATCTTCTCTGCACCCTCTCCAAAGCTTCCACATCTTTCCTAAAGTGAGGCGACCAGAACTGCACACAGTACTCCAAATGTGGCCTAACCAAAGTCCTGTACAGCTGCAACATCACCTCACGACTCTTGAATTCAATCCCTCTGCTAATGAACGATAATACTCCATAGGCCTTCTTACAAACTCTATCCACCTGAGTGGCAACCTTCAAAGATCTATGTACATAGACCCCAAGATCCCTCTGTTCCTCCACCTGACCAAGAACCCTACCATTAACCCTGTATTCCGCATTCTTATTTGTCCTTCCAAAATGGACAACCTCACACTTGGCAGGGTTGAACTCCATCTGCCACTCCTCAGCCCAGCTCTGCATCATATCTAAGTCCCTCTGCAGCCAATAACAGCCCTCCTCACTGTCCACAACTCCACCTATCTTTGTATCATCTGCAAATTTACTGACCCACCCTTCGACTCCCTCATCTAAGTCATTAATAAAAATTACAAACAACAGAGGACCCAGAACTGATCCCTGCGGAACTCCACTTGTAACTGGACTCCATGCTGAATATTTACCATCTACCACCACTCTCTGACTTCGACCGGTTAGCCAGTTTTCTATCCAATTGGCCAAATTTCCCTCTATCCCATGCATTAGGCCTACCATGTTCTACCCTCTCTATGAACTTGATACCATCCAAACCCTCCATGTTCACAGTCCACATTCTAACTCACACCATATTCCATTTGTCTATCACCCCTTTGCTCACTGACCTATTTCAGCTCCCTGTTACATAATGCCTTGATTTTCATCCGTGTTTCCAGATCCTTCTGTGGCTTGGTGCCTGTCTCTGTAAATTCCTCTGACCCCATGACCCTCTGACATATTCCCACTTCCCCTCACACTATGCCTGGACCCTGAATTGACCTGGGCTTGGAATCCACCCCTTCTACCACCCTCCTCCCACTCCCCCGACATTCTGAACGTCTCAAACTCTCCCCCTCACTTTTTCCTTAAAAACCTACCTCTTTGTAGGAGCTTTTGATGATCTCCCCCAATGCTGTATTTGATAATGCTGCTGTAAAAATGCTTGAGAGGTTTTATCACTCCAATATTGCTGACCAGGCTAAAAATTGACAAATGGTATGAAACAGCACATCCCACAGTCCCACAGAAATGTTCGGGTGCAGAAGGAGGTCTTTCTGCCCATCATGCTATACCAGTTCTTCAAATGAGTATCATGACCCTTGAGTATCTCAGTTGAATCCGCCTCCACCACTTTTCCAGAAGGAACATTCCAGACTCGAGCCACTCGCTTTGTGAAAATCATTTTCCTCACATCACATTTGGCTCTTTTGAAAATCACTTCAAACCTGTCATTCTTCATTCTGTTATGAACAAGAACACTTTCTCCCTCTTTACTCTATCCAGCCCTCACATGATTTTTAAGCTTTTTATCAGGTCTTCACCTCTCCAAGCAGAATAATCCCACCCACTCCCATCGATCCTCTGAACTGAAAGTGCTCAACCCTGGGAACAATTCTGGTCATTCTCCTTGGCACACTCTCCAGTGTATTGCCATCTTTCCTGTAATGTGTCACCTAAAGCTGGATATCATCCTCCAGTTGAGGTCTAACAAGTCTCTTGTACAAGTTCAACATCACCTCCTTGCTCTTGTACCCTATGACCTCATTGATAAACTCCAAGGAGCAGAATGCTCCATTAAACTGTCTCTGTACCTGAATTTCATTGTCACCTTCAAGGATGTTGAAAGTGTGGTGCTGGAAAAGCACAACCTGTTAGGCAGCTTCCAAGGAGAAGGAACAGGATCGATTTTTTGGGCAAAAGCCCTTCATCAGGAGTGCCCTTGGATGTTGCCTGACCTGCTGTGCTTTTCCAGCACAACATTCTTGACTCTGATCTCCAGCACCAGTCCTTACTTCCTCCTTCAAAGATGTGGGTTCATGCAGCCCCTTTCGATGTGTAATCCCTATTTTATATTGTCTTTCAATGCTCTTCCAACCAAAGTGCATCAACTCAGCCTTCTCTGCATAGATTCACATCAGTCACCAATCTGCCCACATCACACATTTATCAATGTCCTTTTGAAATTCCCCACTGCCAGCCTCACCATTCACAATGTTTTCAAGATTTGATCATCTGCAAACTTTAAATTGTTCCCCTGAACGCCTGGATCATTAACCTGAAACAGGAAAAGCAAGGGTCCCAATACTGACCCCTAGGGAGTTCTATTACACACCTTCTTCCAGCCCTGAAAGATATCTAGTGGGCATAACTCTCTGTATCTTATCACTCAACCAGTTGTTTATTCACATTATGACTGACCATTTTATTCCATGAGCTTAATGTTTCTCATAAATGTGTTGTAAGGCACTGCATCAAAAACCTCCAGGAAGCCCAAAGACATCATATCATCAACATGACCCTCACTGACTGTTTCTTTTACCTCTTCCAAAACCTTCAACAAATTAGCTCAATGTGATTTCCCAGCTGGAAGTCTTGGTTCTTCCATCTGAATTAACCCACCTCTTTCCATGTGATGTCAAACTCTATCTTGAGTAATTGTTTGTAGAAGCTTCCCCACCTTGAACGTGAAACTAACTGGTTTATAATCATTGGATTTAACATCACAACATCTTTTTTTGAACAAAATCAACATGTTTGCAATTCTCCATTCATTTGGAACCTCGCCAAGTCTAAACAATATTGAAGTATTGTTGTCTTTGCCCTGCAATTTCCACACTCACTTGATTCAAAATCCTTGGATGCATCTCATCAATCCCTGATGAACTTTAAGACCCAACAGTCTACCCAAGACTTCTTCCTTATCAATGTTGAACTCCTCTCATGACAGAGTTTCCTCCTCTGTCCTCATGACCTGGATAGCATCTATCTCCTTGCTAAAGTCTGATACAAAGTGTTCATTTAGTACCTCAGCCATGCTCTGTCTCTTCATACACAATCCCCTTTTTGTTCACTCATCAGTCCTATTCCTATTTTAGTCATTCTCTTACAATAGCTATGCCTACAGATCACTTTGAGATTCCCCTTTATGTTGGCTGCCAGTCTTTTCTCATAGTCCCACTTTGCTTCTCCAATATGCTTCCTCACCATGTGCTACCCACCTCAACTGTGGCAAAATAAGTGCGTTTAAACAAATAGAAATACTTGAATATATTCAGTGCCCTGGCCCCTACGGCCTTCTGTAGTGGAGAATGTGAGCAGCATGATGGCTCAGCAATTGGCGCAACAGTGCCAGGGACCTGGGTTCGATTCTAGCCTCAGGTGACTTGTCTGTAAGGAGTTTGCATGAACACTTTATATCTGTGTTGGCTTCTGCTGGGAGCTCTGCTTTCCCCCCACAGTCCAACACTGTGTAGGTTAGGTGGACTGACCATGATAAATTGCCGTGCAGATGCAGACTTGATGGGCTGAATGTCCGCTTTCTGCATGGTGGGAATTCTATACCACCCCTCTGAACCTGCTCTGTTCTTCGTGTTTCTCAATTGTATTCATTACCTGACACAAGCACACTTTTTCTTCTTTACCTGAATTTAACAAAGCTTGGCAGTTAACAGTCAGATATCATCTAACTGATCAATGTCACACAGCATAATCATTGTTCCCTCTTTACATTGTAAGTTCTTGCAAATTGTCCCAATGAATGCAAGACACAAAGCTTTAGCAAAACAGATCTTTTCTCTGCAGTATTTGCCTGTGAATGACTGAAAGATGACAGGTTTTATTGCATTAAATGTGACACATAAGTAACAGATAGTTGCTGGCAATCTCTTCTGGTTCCTTTCCTTAGATGTAGTAGCCAGAAACTGACACAACACTTCATCTGACGACTAAGGAATAACGTACAAAGGATTGGTCTAACTACCTTACTTTTACCTCTGCATGTCTCATTCCACAAATTACTGAACAATTCACCAAGTTTAAAAGTATGTCAGAGTTTCTGTCAAGCCTTCTGTCTGTAAAATTTAAAATCAAACAAATGCAATAACCGCCAACAACTGGCAAAATCTGTGGAAATAAATCTTAAAGCCTTTGTGGAACGTGTGCAATTTTAAGGGACAGTGGTGCAATGAAATGCAGAGAGCGACTTCATTTCTGAAACAGATGCGAGTTTGCTTATGTTTATCAAGTCTGGAATATAACCAGAAAATGCTGTGGATATTCAGCAGACCAGGGGAGGACCTGCTGAAGATTTCTAATAGGTTTTGTTTGTGTTTCTGACTTCTCTGCATATTCTACCTTGGAGAAGGGCAGGGTTGCATTAGCTGTGGCATAGTATAAAAATGAATGAAGTTCCAACACAGCACTCCATCAAGGTAACAAATGAACCAAGTCTCTGCAACAATTGTCATCATCAAGGGAATTTGAAAAAACTAGCAAAATGTCCTGATGAAGAGTCACATTAGATTTGAAATGTTAACTCTGTTTCTCTTTCCACAGATGCTGTCAGACCTGCTGAGTTTCTCCTGCACTTCCTGCTTTTATTTGCCAAATAAAGGCCCAGCTTGTCCTCTGCTCTCGTTCCCACAATGGTTGCCTTCAGCTGACTGTGGATGAGAATGCCAATGTCTTGCCCTGAGTTTCTATTTCCCTCTTTCATTTCTGTTTCTCATACGTGTCAGCTGTTTCTCCACTGCATGCTTGTACCTAATTTAAAAGATTTTGGGTTGAATTCAGGGCTCAGATACCAAATCCAGGACTGACACTCTGGTGCAGTAGAGAGAGAGTTCTATACTGCCAGAGGTACTGTGTTTTGGGGGACACATTACACAAAGGTCCTATCCTCCTCCTCAGGTGGAGCGGAAGATCCTCGGACACTATTTCAAAGAAGACCAATGAGCTATCCCCAATGGAGAAAGTGAGGACTGCAGATGCTGAAGATCACTGTCGAGAGCGTGGTGATGGAAAAACATAGCAGGTCAGACAGCATCCGAGGAGCAGGAGAATCAACGTTTCGGGCATTAGCCCTTCATCAGGCTCCTTGGATGCTGCCTGACCTGCTGTGCTTTTCCAGCACCACACTCTCGAGCTATCCCCTATGCCTGGGACCATATCTACCCCTCAGTCAACACCACAACAAAACCAATCTGATCGTTCTCACATCGCTGTTTGTGGGGCACTGCTGACTGCACAACAGCCATCCCATTTCCTACATTACAACAACCAACACACCCACAAGAGAAAGTACTTCACTGGGGGAAAAGTTCTTTCTGATGTCTGGTTGCTACATAAATGCACAGCTTCTTTTTTATTTATCCTCCCCCAACATCCACCCCCATCAGTCACATGTAAGTGGTTGAACGTGAGAAATTCAGGAAATTCACTCCAGGATTGCTGCAAAGGCAAAATTTGCTATAGCCGTCCTCTAGAATGTGAGGTAAATCATTTGCATTTGTCACTTGCTCCAAATGAAAGCATTCAGGTTAGTCTGAAGATGTAGCATGTTATTTGGAAAGCAAATAGAATGATGCTGTTTCTTGCATCCTTCGTCATTCTAGGGGTGTGCTTGGCCGACCACGTGAGTCAATACAACACAATGGAAATCGGTCATGAAACACGGAATGGAGAGGCCTGGGCATCACAATATGGGATCTTTCAGATCAGTAGCAAGTGGTGGTGTGATGATGGAAAAACTCCAAACTCAGAAAACGGCTGTGGGATCAGATGTACTGGTATGTGAACTGGCAGAGTGTCAGTCTCAGAATTACAGAATTATTGGTAATTGCAACATAGCACCAGCAATAATGAAGTAATAATGAATAGTCAACGCCAGTTACACGCCACCTCGTTTCTTCCACATTGGCTTAAATGGGGAAAGAAATTAAACATGGCATAACATCAGATGTGACCATCAACGTGCCTTTGTCCTGGCCAGCATTCTCCATTTGGTCATCAAAACAGAGACACACGAACTGGCCATTCAACTCAATACTGCTTGGTGAATACTATGATATCTCAAAACCCTGACATATTCCCCTACCCCAGCTAGAATGGCAGTATCCCAGAGAAAGTACCTGCATGTGAAAAGAGATTTGGTTTTCCTGAGCAGTATGTTATGTCATTTTAAAAGAAATGGAACTATTTTTCATCCTTCCCTGTGCGACAGCATAATAATGAGAGTGTCCTTCCCTCTCACCCTCCAATTTATTCAATCGCTGATATTTTTAATATATAGCTATGACTCTTCCACCCTTTTCTGAGGTAGAGGACTGAAACTCAGATCTCTGCAACATGCCCCCCACCCCCACCCCACACATGCAGAAGTCCCATCCGACCCTGTCAGCAAAACCCCACCTATTTCACAGTGTAGGAATCGCTAAGCATCTTCCAGCCTCAGTCTTGTGTGTCAGAAAGAAGCTCAGTCACAACAGGTTAGTTAGTTATGTCAGCCATTGTTGCTTGCCAGCCTTGCTTTTCCCCACAGAGGTCAAACTACATTGTAAGGTGTGAATCAAGGCAGATTCACTGTATATGAATTCTTTAGGGATACTTAAATGATATGGTGAGGCACTACCACTTCTAAAAATTGAAATTGTGCCTCCTGCCTTCACTGCTGATCCCCCTTTTAATTACACATACCCACTCCCTAACAGCACAAGTTATTCTGAATCGAAACTCTTCAGCCTCTAACACCACAAGCAACAAGAAGAATACTGGAGAAACTCAGTGAGTGCAGTAGTGTCCGTAGAGAGAGAGACAGAATTAATATTTCGAGGCTGGCCCTTCTCTAGAGCTCCTTTTTCACCTTTCAGTTCTGAAGAAGAGTCAGACTGGACTCAAAACGTTAACTCGGTTTCTCCCTCCACAGATGCTGCCAGACCTGCTGAGTTTCTCCAGCAATTTTGGGGCTTGTTCTAGATTTCCAGCATCCACAGCATCCACTTCCCTGTGTTCTTGGGACTTTTCACCTGAGTGCCTTCTCATAACCAATTAATACAAAACCACGTTTCTTCTCTTCATACAGAACTACTGAGTAATAATTTGAAACCTGACATTGAGTGTGCTGCAAAAATAGTGGCTTCAAAAGGAATGGAGGCCTGGTAAGTTCAACTTTTGATATATTTTTCTCTCAATTTAGGTTTAAGTATGAGGTTACATTCAATATAAGTACTTCGGTGGTACAATGGACACACAATACAGTCAATTTTAAACAGACATTTCACAAATCAGTAAGAGAGTGTTACAGTGACGGTGTGTTATAGAGAGTGTTACAGTGAGGGATGTGTTATGGAATGTGTTAAAATGAGGGGTCTGTTATAGAGTATTATAGTGAGGGTCTGGTATAGATTGTGTTACATTGAAGAGTGTGCATTAGTGTGTTACAGTAAGGGTCTGCTATAGTGTCTGTTACAGTGAGGGTGTGTTATAGAGAATGTTAGAGTGAGGGGTGTGTTATGAAGTGTGTTAAAGTGAAAGGTGTGTTATAGATTGATAGAGTCTAAGAGATGTACAGCATGGAAACAGACCCTTCAGTCCAACTTGTCCATGCCAACCAGATATCCCAACCTAATCTAATCATATTTGCCAGCACCCGGCTCATATCCCTCTAAACCCTTCCCATTCATACACCCATCTAAATGCCTTTTAAATGTTGCAATTGTACCAGCCTCCATCACTTTCTCTGTCAGCTCATTCCATACACGTACCACCTTCTGCGTGAAAACTTTGCCCCTTAGGTCCCTTTTATATCGTTCCCCTCTCACCCTAAACCTATGCCCTCTAGTTCGGGACTCCCCCACCCCAGGGAAAATACTTTGTCGATTTACCCTATCCATGCCCCTTGTGATTTTATAAACGTCTATGAGGTCACCCCTCAGCCTTCGATACTCCAGGGAAAACAGCCTCACCTTATTCAGCCTCTCCCTATAGCCCAAACCCTCCAACCCGGCAACTTCCTTGTAAATCTTTTCTGAACCCTTTCAAGTTTGACAGCATCCTTCCAATAGGAAGGAGACGAGAATTGCTTGCAATATTCCAACAGTGGCCTAACTAATGACCTGTACAACCACAACATGACCTCCCAACTCAATGCTGTGACCAATAAAGGTGTTGTAGTGTGGATGTGTTATAGAGTGTTACAGTAAGGGGTGTGTTATAGAGTGTTACAGTAAGGGGTGTATTCTATTATGTTACACTGAGAGATGTGTTAAAGAGTGTGTTACATTGGGGTGTCTGTATTTTCGACAATACTACAGCAAGTGTGTGTTTTATAAATTGTGTTACAGTGAGGTGAGTGTGTGGCAGAGAAAGCTAAAATGAGAGATTGTGAATTACAAATCTTGTTGCAGTGAGGTGTGTGTGTTATGGAATGTTCATGTCCAGTACACTCCCGGTCACCAGCTGTGACCATTCAGTCGCAGGCAAGTGGCCAATTACGGCTCATTATCAGGTGAGAAAGATGAATCTGATGGCCATGAGGACCATGTGACAGCCCATTCTATGAGCACCTGACACAGTCTGAGGCTGTGGCCAATGTGAGGAGAAATTCCTGCAGGAAAAGCAATGCTGAATGATGCAGAACTATTTAAATAAAAGCAAATTACTGCAGATGCTGGGAATCTGAAACCAAAAGAGAAAATGCTGGAAAATCTCAGCAGGTCTGGCAGCATCTGTAAGGAGTGAAAAGAGCTGAAGTTTCGAGTCTAACTGACCTTTGACAAAGCTTTGACAAAGGGTCAGTTAGACTCGAAACGTCAGCTCTTTTCTCTCCTTGCAGATGCTGCTAGACCTGCTGAGATTTTCCAGCATTTTCTCTTTTGGCTGCAGAACTATTTCCTCACTGTGTTAGGGTCCGTGGGAAAGAGGCTGCTACTGAAGGAGGTGAAAACACGTTGGAAATATTTTCATTCCCGCACCATGACTGGATTCTGTTCAGTGACTGGTTTCTGTTCTTACAAGTCCTCTTTGACAGAGCTGCTGTGACAGTGCAATGAACCATCCCTCAGCTTTCATCCTGGTCTTCAATTTCAGTGCATCTCCTGGGGATGGTTACAAGACTCGGCCCATCGTTTGAAGCAAGTGGGGTCTGTGATGACCACATCTCCACATGTTGGTCGAGTGTCGAGATCCTATTAGGCATTACTGTCAGAGAGAGAACTATGATGATTGTTAGAGAGTGTGCACTAGAGATTTTTGTTGCAATGGATGTGGTCATTCTTGTATTTATAGAGAGGGATTTGTTGTAGAGACCCCATTAAACTTCACAAGGGAAAAGGAACAATATATTGGGCTCTGGTGAAAGGGCAGGAGCCTAGATTAAATTGGACAACTTTTTTGCTTCAGAATTACAGGGAAAAGGGAAGGGGAGTGAAACAACTTGAATTGCTCTAACAGAGAACTGGCAAGCACACAAGGGACCAAATAGTCTCTTTCTATACTGTTAGAAAATCCAAGACTCTATTTATCCACTTTTTATCACATCAATGTATAGTTAAATAGTTAGAAGTACGGACAGACTCTGAATTCTAGAAGAAAGTTCTTTGGACAGCCGGGTGTTGTCTATTACAGTAGAATTTTGAAGTCATTCTTAGACAGAGTAAGAAGTGATGGCCCAGTAATGTTATTGTTAGACTATTAATCCAGAAAGTCAGATAATGTTCTGGGGGCCCGGGTTCAAATCCCACCATGGCTGATGAAGAATCTGGAATTAGGGATCTAATGATGATCATGAATCCATTGCTAATTGTTGTAGAAAAACCCATCTGATTAATTATGAAACTCTGCCATCTTTACACGGTCTGGCCTACATGTGACTCCAGACCTGCAGCAATGTGGTTGACTCTCAACTGCCCTCTGGGCAATACACACTGGCCTAACCAGGGACGCCCGCATCCTGAAAATAAATTGGAAAAAAAGGCACATGCATGGGCAATGATTGCTGAGTGCGCTCTGTTTGAATTGCTTCACTTTCAGAAAGAGTCAGGACTTTCAGGAGACGAGGAGAGTAAACTTTGAGGAGCAGGAAAAGGTAATCCCACTAAAAGATTTATAACAGGGTTATGTGTTGCTGACTGACGTCATTTCTCTGATGCTTTCGTTTTGCAGGAGCAGCTGGGTCGAAAACTGCAAAGGTAAATGGATCAATTATTACTCTGACTTTTGCTTCTGATAAGGAAGAGGACATTGTGTTGACGGGACCCTCTCGCTTTGAAAAAGAATATCGAACATTATATTGCAGTACAGGTCCTTCAGCCCTCGATGTTGCACTGACCAATCTAAAGCCCAACTAACTTACACTATTCCATTATCATTCATATGTCTATCCAATGACCATTTAAATGTCCTTAAATATAAGAGCATGGAACACTTGCAATATCTAGCTTTGCACTGTTAAGACAGCTAAATAAAACAAAAAGTTTTGTCACAGTTTATTGAAATAAACACAAGCAAAAATCAAAATTCAAGTGTTTCATTCCATTAATTAATAGATAATTCTGGAAGTGATAAGTTGGTTGCAATGAAATCTTGATGAATTTGGGATCCTGTTATGAGACGTTGGTACTTTCTTAAATCCAATGGTGCATGAAGCAAAGCATGTGCATCTGGCTGTTTCTATAGCTCGTCTTCCTGAAACACATTAAAAATCACACAACACCAGGTTATAATCCAACAGGTTTATTTGGAAGCACCAGCTTTCAGAGTGCTGCTCCTTCATCAGGTAGCAGTGGAGCAGGACCATAAGAGACAAAATTTAAAGCAAAAGATTACACTGTCATGCAAACTCCATGAGCCACCTGATGAAGGGGCAGCGCTCCGAAAGCTAGTACCTACAAATAAACCTGTTGGACTATAACCTGGTGTTGTGTGATTTTTAACTTTGTCCACCCCAGTCCGACACCAGCACCTCCACCTCATTCCTGAAACACATCACTGGTCTGAAACCAGACCCTTTAGACTGAGGGAAGTTGTGCCAAGTCAAACCCTCTTACTGCCTCCGTAGGCAGGTTGAGAGGAATTCCAGGCTGATAGTCAATCTGTTTGACCATATTGTGGCACCTAACAAGTGGAATTAAAACCTGGAGCTTCTGTTCCAAGGTGACAGGGACAGAGCTACGGGAAATGGCACAAGAGCTGAAGGGCTCATGCTTGAAACATCGATTCTCCTGCTTCTTGGATGCTGCCTGACCTGCTGTACTTATGCAGCACCACACTCTTGACTCTGATCTCCAGCATCTGTAGTCCTCACCTTCGCCTCCAAGAGCTGTGATTGAAAGGGTGAAATGTTGTGAGAACTGTGGGGGGGGGGGGGAGTGCGTTAATAATCATATTCTACTGGGGTTACCACTGCACCAAGAGTTCATTCAAGGTTCAATCAATCAACAAAACAGCCAATTCCGTTTTTGTACGACTATCACAAACAAAACAAATAATGACCAAGGATGAGTTCTTTAATGAACTCAAAAATACCGTGTTCATTATGAATCAAACATATTTTTAACATCAGTGATAACTAAGAATCATATCTAAACTGTGATCCAGAATTAATACAATATTTCCCTTAGCCCCCACATATAAGTGGAGCTGGGAGTAGAGAGGTAGTGTCACTGCTCAGGTAATTCAGATACCCCAAATCAAGGTGTGAGGGAATGGGTTCAAATCTCACCATGGTAGGTGATAAATTAATCCAAAATAAACTGCTGGCCGCCCTGACCACTCTGTGTAAAGAACCTCCCTCTGACATCTGTCTTTAATCTATCAACCCTCAATTTGTAGTTATGCCCTCTCGTACAAGCTGACGTCATCATCCTAGGAAAAAGTCTTTCTCTGTCTACCCTATCTAATCCTCTGATCATCTTGTATGTCTCTATCAAATCCCCCTTAGCCTACTTCTTTCCAATGAGAACAGACCCAAGTCTCTCAGCCACGTCTCCTAAGACCTTCCCTCCAGACCAGGCAACATCCTGGTAATTCTCCTCTGCACCTTTTCCAATGCTTCCACATCCTTCCTGTAATGGGGCGACCAGAACTGTACACAATATTCCAAGTGTGGCCGCACCAGCATTTTGTATAGTTGCAGCATGATATTGCGGTCCCGGAACTCAATCCCTCTACAAATGAAACCTAACACACCATATGCCTTCTTAACAGCACTATCCACCTGGGTGGCAACTTTCAGGGATCTATGCACATGGACTCCAAGATCCCTCTGCTCATCCACACTACCAAGAATCTTTCCTTTGACCCAGTACTCTGCCTTCCTGTTATTCTTCCCAAAGTGCATCACTTCACATTTAGCTGCATTGAACTCCATTTCCCACCTCTCAGCCCGATTCTGCAGTTTATCCAAGTCCCCCTGCAACCTGTAACATTCTTCCAAACTGTCCACTACTCCACCAGCATTAGTGTTGTCTGCAAATTTACTGATCCGTCCACTGGTGCCTGCATCTGAGTCATTTGTAAAAATGACAAACAGCAGTGGTCCCAAAACAGATCCTTGTGCCACACCACTAGTAACTGGAATCCAGACTGAATATTTTCCATCAACCACCACTCGCTGCCTTCTTTCAGAAAGCCAGTTGCTAATCCAAGCTGCTAAATCACCCTCAATACCATTCCTCTGCATTTTCTCCATCAGCCTACCATGTGGAACCTTGTCAAAGGGTTTACTGAAGTCCATATATACCACGTCAACTGCCCCACCCTTATCTACATGCTTGGTCACCTTCTCAAAAAACTCAATGAGGTTTGTGAGACACGACCTGCCCTTGATGCAACAAAGTTGAATATCTGAAATCAAATTGTTGCTTGCTCGATTATTATAAATCTTATTTCTTATAATCCTTTCCAAAACCTTTCCGACAACAGAAGTAAGACTTACTGGTCTATACTTACCTGGGTCATCTCTGCTGCCCCTCTTGAACAAGGGCACAACATTTGCAACCCTCCAGTCCTCTGGTACTAAACCTGTAGACAATGACGACTCAAATATCAAAGCCAAAGATCAAGTGAATCCTTAGAAGACTAGAAAAGGTAGTAGGAATATACTTAAGAGGGAAACCAGGAGGGCTAAAAGAGGACATGAGATAGCTTTGGTAAATCGAGTTAAGGAGAATCCAAAGGGTTTTACAATACATTAAGGACAAAAAGGCCCCTCAAAGATCAGCAAGGTGACCTTTGCTTGGAACCGCAGGAGATGGGGGAGATACTAAATAAGTATTTTGCATCAGTATTTACTGTGGAAAAGAACATGGAGGATATAGATTGTAGGGAAATAGATGGTGACATCTTGAAAAATGTCCATATTACAGAGGAGGAAGTGCTGGAAGTCTTGAAATGCATAAACTTGGATAAATCCCCAGGACCTGATCAGGCGTACCCTAGAACTCTGTGGGAAGCTAGGGAAGTGATTGCTAGACCTCTTGTTGAGATATTTGTATCATTGATCTTTGCACAATTGAGGTGCTGGAACACTGGAGGTTGGCTAATGTGGTGCCACTGTTTAAGAAAGATGGTAAGGACCAGCCAGGGAACTATAGACCAGTGAACCTGACGTCGGTGGTAGGAAAGTTGTTGGAGGGAATCCTGAGGGACAGGATGTACATGTATTTGGAAAAGCAAGGACTGATCAGGGATAGTCAACATGGCTTTGTGCGTGGGAAATCATGTCTCACAAACTTGATTGAGTTTTTTGAAGAAGTAACAAAGAGGATTGATGAGGGCAGAGCATTAGACATATTTATATGGAATTCAGTAAGGCATTCAACAAGGTTCCCCATGGAGGCTGGTTAGCGAGGTTATATCTCATTGATACAGAACTGGCTCAAAGGTAGAAGACAGATGGTCATGGTGGAGGGTCATTTTTCAGACTGGAGGCCTGTAACCAGTGGAGTGCCACAAGGATCGGTGCTGGGTCCACTCCTTTTCATCATTTATATAAATGGTTTGGATGTGAGCATAAAAGGTGTAGTTAGTAAGTTTGCAGATGTCACCAAAATTGGAAGTGTAGTGGACAGTGAAGAGGGTTACCTCAGATTACAACAGGATCTTGATCAGATGGGCCAATGGGCTGAGAAGTGGCAGATAAATGCGAGGTGCTGTATTTTGGGAAAGCAAATCTTAGCAGGACTTATACACTTAATGATAAGGTCCTGGGGAGTGTTGCTGAATGAAGAGACCTTGGAGTACAGGTTCATAGCTCCTTGAAAGTAGAGTCGCAAGTAGATAAGATAGTGAGGAAGGCGTTTGGTATGCTTTACTTTATCGGTCAGAGTATTGAGTACGGGAGTTGGGAGGTCATGTCGCAGTTGTGCAGGACATTGGTTGGACCACATTTGGAATATTGCATGCTGTTCTGGTCTACTTCCTATCGGCAAGATGTAGTGATACTTGAAAGGGTTCAGAAAACATTGACATGAATGTTGCCAGGGTTGGAGGGTTTGAGCTATCGGGAGAGATTGAACAGGCTAGCATTGTTTTCCCTGGAGCATCGGACACTGAGGGGTGACCTTATAGAGGTTCATAAAATCACGAGGGGCATGGATAGGGGAAATAGAATTGGTCTTTTCCTTGTGGTGGGGGAGTCCAGAACTAGAGTGTATAGGTTTCGGGTGAGAGTGGAAATATATAAAAGAGACTTAAGGGGCAACTTTTTCACGCAGAGGGTGGTACGTGTATGGAATGAGCTGCCAGAGGGAGTGGTGGAGGCTGGTAAAATTGCAACATTTAAAAGGCATCTGGATGGGTATATGAATAGGAAGGGTTTGGAGGGATATGGGCCAGACACTGGCAGGTGGAACTAGATTGGGTTGGGATATCTGGTCAGCATGGACGGGAAGGCCCGAAGGGTTTGTTTCCATGCTGTACATCTCTATGACTCTATGTCTCTTTGCTGCTGGAGCTGTGTAACACAATGGAAGGAAGTTATGGTGAACCTTTGTTAGATACAGGGTCAACCTCGACTCCATGGCTCATTGTCGTGGAAAGGCTGCCAACATAATCAAAGTCCCCTCCCACCCAATAATGCTCTCCTTCAACCTCTTCCATCAGGCAGAAGACACAGAAGCTTGAACACACACCAGCAAATTCAGGAACAGCTTCTTCCCTGCCATTGTTAGACTCTTGAATAGGCTCTCCAGCCTCAAATAATGCTGGTCTTGCTAATGTTGATCTCTCCCGTATGCTCTGTGTAATATCACCTGTATAAATCTTTCAGCTAAGCTTTTCTGATCTGTCCATCCTTGCTTACTATGATCTGCCCGTACTGCTCAGAAACAAAGCTTTTCACTGTACTTAGGTACACATGACAATAAATCAATCAATATATCAACTAATAAGGCATTTAAAACAGTGCAGAAAATATTTCTGAGAAGGGGTTTAGGGATGAGTTGTGATGATGGTTTGATAGAAGCCTCATTACAGCTGTTTGAGAGGGAGGGTTTGATCTTGATGTTTAAACCTGAGAGGTGTCTGCATGGAATGGGTAATCAGTAGCTGTTCCCATTAGCAGAAAGGTCAGAAAGCTCAGGGACACCAATTTAAGGTCATTATTGAAAAATCATTTTCAGGCCTACACAGAACATGCCAGGGTGTGGGACTAGCTGAGTTGCTCTTTCAAAGAGCTTCATTGATATGACAGATTGAATGGCTTCTTTCTGTGTTATAGTCAATTCATGATTCCAGAAATGGTTAATCGCTAACAGAAACACAGGAAAAAAAGGGAAAAGGACTAGGAATAGGCCATTTGGCCCTATGAGCCTTCAATATGATCATGGCTGATCATCCAACTTATTATTGTGTTCTTGCTGTCTCCCAGTACTTTTGATCACTTCTGTCCTAAGATCTGGATCTAACGTCTTCTTGAAAAAAATCATTCCACCTTCCCTCCACCATTTTCCTAAATGCAGCACTAAACCTGAGGGTTTAGTTCAGTTGGCTGTAGAGACAGTTTATGATGCAGAGTGTTCCTAACAGTGTGGGTATATTTCCCAATATTGGCTGAGGTTAACACTGAAGGAATTTCCTTTTTAACCTCTCCAATTGCCTGAGGCCCCTGACACTCACATTAAAACAATATTCCTTGTTAACTCTCTAATGGTACAGAGGTGCTGGAGTGGACAAATAATTGATCTCTGCAGGTGATCAAGAGTGTCAGATTATGTGAATAAAGTGTCAGTAACTGAATAGCAGGTGAACGGATGATGTATAATCCAATTAATTAAGGCAGAGAGATAATTACAAAACATGGTATATCAGCAAGACTACGCAGACACTATGATGACAGATGAATGGACACTGCGCAACAATTGCCAGACAGCGATATTCCCTCGCAGTCAGAGAACACACCAGTGATCAGGGATATTCGGCCTTTGATCTTCAGATAAGAGTCCTCCAAGGCGGCTTTCAAGATAGACAACAACGCAGAATCACCAAGCAGAAACTGATAGCCAAATTCCAAACCAATGAAGATGGCCTCAACCCTGATCTTGGGGTCATGTCTCACTACATGTGACCCCACCACACTATTCTGTATTTGTAAAATCTTCCTCACTGTCCTCACCATCACCTTGATAAATTGCTATGATCTCTCTACCTTAATTAGTTTGTACAGTTTTGGATTACTTGCTACTTTGGTCAAACCCTTGGCATGTGACTCTTCTACCTGTCATGTTATTCCAGTCATTTGGTTTGTCTCCAACACCACCTTAGTTTTCATTTTTTGCAAATTTTCTCTCTGCCTCATTTAATCGGATTATAGGTCATCCTTTCACTTATTATTCAGCTGTTGACACTTTACTCATACCCTCTGATACACTTGATCGCCTGCAGAGACCTACTATTCAATATTGTTTGTATGATCTTTAGATCTCTCCGATTATAAATTCTGTGCCTGTGTGCTTCTCTCTCTTGCTTCACCTGAAGAATGTGCAGCACTCCAAGAGTTTGTGATTTCAAATAAGTCTGTTGGACTTTTACCTGGTACTTTGTATGACCTCTGACCTCTCTCTAATGGGATAGCAGAGCTGTAGTTTGGTAAGATGACAGTGACTTTACCTTTCAGCCACTAACCAATCTCTTCATTGTCCTGCTTTCTGGAGACAGTGACCAGCCTCTTAGCAGCTACACTCCCAAGCCTTCTGCAGCCAAATTTCAGGTTTCACTGCATAAACCCCACATTCTCTTCATCTTCAATCCTCACTTTCTCAGTTTTCCTTTGCAGATTGGCCATTTTTGATCAATTTATGTTATCTGTAACTTTGCAGTGTGCAATCTCCGTAACATAACTGTGGATACTGAAACAGTCACATCTCATATGTCTTCCTTGTCAAGGGCGAAGCTAAAATTAGTGAAGGCCTAAAAGCCTCTGGCCACTTGCCTGACGCCACAATGTGTGCTAAATCACAGCATGATGTTGGAAAATCTGATACCAATACATTGACCTTTAATATTTTGCCAATTCTTGGTTGATTAACATTGTTGCACTGATAACTAACACCTACACACACATGTTGGTACAAAAAAGTGTCAACTAGCAGAATGACTCAAGGTAGCAAGGGCACAAAATGACTTGGAGAGTGTTATCTCCCAGTTGGAGAACACTTCAGTGGTCCGGGACATTCAACCTTGGACCTTCTGATGACCATCCTCCAAGGCAGACTTCGGGTCAGGCAGCAACGAAAAGTGGCCGAGCAGAGGCTGATAGCTAAGTTCGGTGCCCGTAGGTAGGGCCTTAACCGGGACCTTGGGTTCATGTCACATTACAGGTGACCACCATTGCACTACACACACACACAGAACCTCCTACACACACCCCCACACACGCACACACATACACAGACGCACACAGGCACTCCTAAACACATGCACACACACAAACACAGGCACACACATGCGCACACATACACAGACGTACACAGGCACTCCTAAACACACACGCACACACCCCTCCACACACACAAACATACACAGACGCACATAGGCACTCCTAAACACACACACACCCACACACACACACATACACAGACGCATATGCACACAGGCACTCCTAAACACATGCACACACACACACACAAACACAGGCACACACACGCACGCACACACCCTCTCACAGACTTAGATCCCATTACACACACACACATAAATTGTCTCTCACAGATACATACAACCCCTCCCCCCTACCAACCCACACACGCATAGAAGCCCACATGCACACATATATACATTTCTGTGATGAATTTGTACTTGCAGAGTTACATTGTAATTTGCTCAAAAACTGCATGAATTCATGTAAGATTCTGTTAATTCATTTTTTGGATTAGAATCAGTCTAAACATTATGGCACAGACAGCAGCACACAGGAGGCTAACACCATCAATACATAATCTGGGTTGACACCAATTATTAAAGTTCACTTGAGAATGTAACTTTTAAAAAAAGGTTTGTGATTTACATGTGAAAGAAATGAAACTAACATGGTCATTCTAACAGATGAGAGACTTATCAATGTACATTTTCAATGTATAATTTCAGTTACACCACACTTTAAACTTTTGCTATAAATTCTGTGTCTTATAATTGTGTACTCCACAACTACCTGATGAAGCAGCAGCGCTCCAAAAGTTAGTGCTTCCAAATAAACCTGTTGGACTATAACCTGGTGTTGTGATTTTTAATTTCGGGCACAGAATATACTGTAGGTCAACATGTCAATGCCCATCACCAAGATTGACTTAGCAGCACAACTATTGATTGAGCTGGTTTGAATCCTAAAGGATGTAGCCATGATGTGGAGGTGCTGGTGTCGGACTGGCATGGCCAAGGTCAGAAGTCACATGACACCAGGTTATAGCCCAACAGGTTTATGTGAAATCACAAGGTTTCGGAGCATTGCCCCTTCCTCAGGTGAAGTGGGAGAGAAGAGCACACAGGCACAGAATTCAAAGGCAGAGTGCGAGGGCAGAGAGATCAAAGGATCATGCAACTGATGTGAGTGCAGTGTTGAATAATAAATCTCTGCAGGTGACCAAGGCAGTTTGAGTAACCCTCCGGTCACCTGCAAAGACTCATTATTTGACACTTCACTCACACCATTTGTACGATCTTTTGATCTCTCTGTCCTTGATCTCTCTCTACCTATGAATTCTGTGCCTGTGTGTTCTTCTCTCTTACTTCATCTGATGAAGGGGTAGTGCTCTAAAATCTTGTGATTTCACATAAACCTGTTGGACTATAACTTGGTGTCATGTGACTTCTGACTAAAGGATGTAGCTTCTACATAGGGTCTGCACCAGGTGGCAAGAGAATCAAAAACAATGAAAAAACTATGCAAACCCATCCTCGCCCATCCTTACCAATCTATCTATCACAGGCGCATCTATCCATGCCTCTGCAGCAGTGAGTTCCATAGATTCCACATCCTCTGGCTAAAATAATTTCTCAGTTCTCGCCTCTTCACTCTGAGGCTGTGCCGTAAGGTTCTTGTTTCTCCTACGATTGGAAATATCTATTCCACATCAACTCTATCCAGGTCTCCCAGTATTCTATAAGATTCAATGGGATCTCCCCCTCATCTTTCTAAGGCTTCATCCCCGAGATCATTCTCATAAACCTCCTCTAGACTCCCTCCAATGTCAGCACATCCTTCCTTAGACACAGGGCCTAAAACTGATCACAATATTCCAAATGTGGTCTGACCAAAGCCTTATACAGCCTCAGCAGTACATCTCTGCTCTTGTATTCTAGCCCCCTCAAAATAAATGCTAACCTTTGACTTCCTAACTGCCAACTGAACCAGCATGAACTCTCAACTAGGGCTTCTAAATCCCTTTGTGCTTCAGATTTATGAAGCCTTTCACCATTGAGAAAATAGTCTACCCCTCTATTCTTCCCACCAAAACTGGACAACCTCACATTTTCACATCTTCCATCTGTCACTCCTTTGCCTACTCTGCTAGTCTGTCCAAAACCTTCTGCAGCCTTCCTGTTTCCCCAACACTACCTGGCCTTTGACTTATCTTCGTGTGATCTGCAAACGTAGCAACAATGACCTCGGTTCCTTTGGCCAGATCGCTAATGGACAATGTGAATTGTTGTGGTCCCAGCACAGATCCCTGCGGAACTCCACTAGTCACCAGCTGCCATCCTGAAAAAGACCTCTTTGTCCTTCACTTCTGCCAGTCAGTCATCCCTCTATCCATACCAGTACCACGTCCCTAATATCAAGGGCTGTTATGTTATTGAGCAGTTACCCATGCAACACTTTATCAAAGGTCTGCTGGAAATCCAAATGGATCGCATCTAAATAGATCACATCCACTGACTCACCTTTGACTAATTTTCTCATTAGATCGGCAAAGAATTCTGATAGATTGGTCAGATATGATCTCCAGTTGAGGAGGCCGTGCTGACTCAGCCCTGTTTGACCATGCGCTTACAAGTATTCCTCAAACTCATCCTTAATAATGAACTCTGAAACCTTCCATATGACTTTGCGCCCCCCACGCCCCCCCCCCCCCCCCCCCCACCATACCCAACCCCCCTTCCTTACCAAAGGTGTTGCTTTAACCATTACCCCATCCTCTGGAATCCTAAATAACTCCAGTGATTCACCACCAATGCCTCTACAATCTCCTCAGCTATCTCCTTCAGAACCCTGCGATGTAGCCCATCTGGTCCAAGGTATTTATCCACGTTCAGACCTTTCAGCTTTCCCAGCACCTTCTCTTCATTGATGGCCACTACACTTACCTCTGTCCCGACTCTCCTGAAGTTCTGGTATGCTGCTGGTGAATTCCACTGTGAAAACTGACGTATGACATGCCCAGGGGTCTATCTGGCACAAAACATCTTTGTTCACAATCTATGTATGTCTAACTTGAAGGCTTTGAAGAGGTGACAGCTGTGTGTCAGTCAGGGAGAGACAAGGAGCAGCAATGGTGGGGGGGCAGCTGGCTGGCTCAGGGACGGATGGAGGCAGAGAGTGAGGAATGAAGTGAGTTCGTGAGGAAGAGAACGGGGATGTTAGTGAGTGAGTTTAGTGGAGGGGGGGTAATTGAGGGAGCCTGGGGTGGATGAGTGAGGGATGGTGAGTGAGTGTGTGAGTAAGTGAGTGAGTAAGTGATTGGTATATTTGATGGTAAGATCTTGGAGAGTGTTGCGGAACAAAGAGACCTTGGAGTGCAGGTTCATAGCTCCTTGAAAGTGGAAATACAGGTAGATAGGATGATGAAGGTGGCATTTGGTGCACTTACCTTTCTTGGTCAATGCAAGGTAAGTATAGGAGTTGGGAGGTCATGTTGTGGCTGTACAGGACATTGATTTGGCCAGGTTTGGAATATTGTGTGCAACTCTGGTCTCCGTGCTATCGGAAGGGTGTTGTGAAACTTGAAAGGGTTCAGAAAACATTGATGAAGATGTTGCCAGGTTTGGAGGGTTTGATCCACAGGGAAAGGCTGAATAGGCTGGAGCTGTTTTCCCTGGAGCATCGGAAGCTGAGAAGTGACCTTATCGAGGTTCATAAAATCATGAGGGGCATGGATAGGGTAAATAACCAAGTTCTTTTCCCAGGGTGGGGGAGTCCAGAACTAGAGAGCATAGGTTTAGGGTGAGAGGGGAAAGATATAAACGAGACCTAAGGGGCAATTTTTTCAAGCAGAGGGTGGTGCGTGTATGAAAAGAGCTGCCAGAGAAGTGGTGGAGACTGGTATAATTATAGCATTTAAAAGGCATCTGGATGTGTATATGAATAGAAGGATTTAGATGGGAAAGGCCAAATGCTTGCAAATGGGACTAGATTTATATAGGCTATCAGGTCGGCATGGATGAGTTGGACAAAAGGGTCTCTTTCTGTGCTATATATCCCTCTATGATTATCGCTGTATGAGTGAGTGAGTGAAGGAGGCTGGGTGAGTGAGTGAATGAGATCCTCACTAAGGAAGTCCAAGGAGAAAAGGAAATCACAATCTGATCCAATTGTTGTGAATTCAACTGAGGCCAGCTCAGGACTTGCAACGGCCTAGTGGCATTATTGCTCAACTGTTAATCCAGAGACCCAGGTAACGTTTTGGGGACCTTGGGTTTTAATCCTGCCACAACAGATGGTGGAATTTGAACTCCATAAAATCTGAAAGGAAGATTAGATTAGATTAAATTAGATTACTTACAGTGTGGAAGCAGGCCCTTTGGCCCAACAAGTCCACACCAACCCTCCAAAGAGCAACCCACCCAGACCCATTCCCCTACATTTACCCCTTCACCTAACACTACAGGCAATTTAGCATGGCCAATTCACCTAAAGTTTAATGATAGCTGTGAATCAATTCTTGGAAAAACCCATCAGGTTCACTAATGTCCTTTTGAGAATGAAACTGCCATTCTTATCTGGTCTGGCCTACATGTGACTCCAGACCCCTGCTTTTGGGCTAGGTTTTCTATGACTTTGCTTTTGAACTAGAAGCCAAGGTTTTTATTGGTGAGCTGTTTGACTCGCATTTCTCAAACTCCAGATTTGTGGAACTCCAATCTGACCATCTTCCACGGTGGTATTCAAGCCCATGTCCCTGAGTCATTAGCCTGGATCTCAGCGTCACAAGGCTGTGACAGTATGATAACACAATCATTTAATGGCAGAGACTTGTTAAATGATGCACTGGGGATGTAACATAAGTGGCATTTGCATGACATGTCGCTGCTGTCAAGCCAAAATGATGCTCTGTGTTTCAGACAACTGAACAATGTGGTATATGAATTACAGTGCTGGGGTAGTGCCAACTATGTTGACTGTAAGTCCCAAAGACTAGTATTAAACAGCCACCCAATAAGATAGTTGGTCATGTGGTTTGGTGGCTAGTTGGTGCTCATGTATCCTAGTGGCTAGTTTCTTGCCCGTTGTCCAAAGTAGTGTTTGTTGCAGTCCTTGCAGGGTATTTTTTATATGAATCACTGAATCCCTTATTATTAACATTCTAGGGACTACCATTGACCAGAAATTCACCCAGGTTTGCAACAAAATCACAATGGTTACAAAAGCAAATCAGAGGCTAGGAACACTGCAGTGAATAACTCACCTCCTGACTCCCCAAAACCTCTCCTCTATCTACAAGGCACAAGTCAGCAGTGTGATGGAATACTCCTCATTGGCATGGATGGATACAGCTTCAATAACACTCAAGAAGTTTGATCATCCAGGGCAAAACATGATTGACCCCACCATCCACAAGCATCCACTCCATCCACCACCAATGTTCAGTCGCAGCAGTGTGTACCATGTACAAGACTCGCCCAATTCCAAACCCAGCCCCACTTCCATCGAGAAGGACAAGGGCAGCAGAAACATGGGAACCTGCAGGTTCCTGTCCAAACCACTCACCATCCTGACTTGGAAATATATCAACATTCCTTCACTGTTATTGGGTCCAAATCCTGGAATTCCTTACTTCATAAGATTATGGGTCTACTTACAACTTACGGACTGCAGTGGTTCAAGAAGGCAGCTCACTACCACCTTCTCAAGGGCAACTAGGGATGGGCAACAAACACTGGATCAGCCAGTGATACCCACATCCCATGAATAAATAAAAAGGGGCCTGAAATTAATGAAGACAACCTGAAAAGCTTGTGTTTCCATTCCCTTATGTTGCCGTGATTGTTAAATCTCAGTGTGACATGAACAACCTGGTACAAATCTGGTAAATTTAGATGACCTTTTTTTTGTCCAAGGTTAATTCACTTTGTGGAGCAGATAATCACGGGCATGATTCTGTATAAAGGAGCAGCTGTTACCAGACACAGACACAGACACATCTCTCGCCGACAGAATGAAGATACTGATTGTTCTCAGTGTCCTGTTCACTCTCTCCAGCGCCAAAGTCCTTTCACGATGTGAACTTGCTCACATTGTAAAGAATTCCATACTGGTTCACTTCACCGAGTACAAAGTTGCCGACTGTGAGTAACATCCTCTCTGTTCTATTTAAGCCGTACTGAGTGCCCTGACAGGTTGGGACAGTTGTATTGTCCTGTAGTTCTGTCAGTCAGTGGGTGAGTGTCTGGTTGGTGGGGACAGGGAATGCCTGTGTCTGGCCTGGACTGAGTAAATTGCTCTTTAGTTTAAACTCTGCAAGGGCAGGAATAGATTGGATGTTGGATGTTTCTTTTTGCAGAGAGTCACGAACCTCTGGGTTACGTTGTTAGCTGGTGCACCGGCTACTGATTGTCTGCTTCCAACAAGGAGCTGACTGGTATCTGACTGGGGCAGAGACCTCCTTCTGCAGAAGGGTATTATCATTGTAGTAACACGTATGTTCCCTGTGATCTCCTGGATTGGTTTTGATCAGCTGAGGGGATCCAGAAGGATTCTTTCTGAGTATTGTTCCCCTCATTGTCTCTGGCGTGCTGCATCTTCACAGAGAAGGCTGTGGTGGTCATGGCTGTGATGGGGGATGGGGTTTGGGCTGGGGTGCAGGGGAACAAGAGACAATCGGTGACGGTTGCTCCATGGGGAGGTTTTAATGGTTTCTCCTTATGAATCGAAAGCACGGACCACAGGGGGTCATGTGACTATGGCAAGCCACAGAGCCCAGTGTCCTCACAAATACATTTCTCCAAATAATAAAATCTCAGGATCCTGATGTAGGTCACACCTGATCAGCTCGCTGGCCAAATTCTACTCATTTACCTTTGACTGGTTATTTATATTTCTCCTAAGCCAACAGAAAGGTACAACTACAATCTAACAGGATACAACAAAGGAGATAGTGAGGACTGCAGATGCTGGAGAAGTCAGCGTCGATAAAGTGTGATGCTGGAGAAAACAAAGCAGGTCAGACAGCATCCGAGGAGCAAGAGAGTCAACGTTTTGGGCTTAACCCTTCTTCAGGACTGTGGAGGGGGCTGAGAGATGAATAGGGGAGGGAGGATGGGACTGGGGGAAAGATAGGTAGGATGGCGATAGGTGGGCGAAAGTGGGAGGTGATGGTGATAGGTGACTGGGAAGTGTTGGAATGGATACATGGGAAGGCAGCTGGAGAGGTCAGGAGGGCGGAGCTGAGTTAGAGGATCAGATCTGATAGGTGGGGGGAAGGGAGATTTAGAAACTGGTGAATTCAGTGTTAAGGCCGTGTGGAAAGGAAATGTTTACTGTGGATTGTTTCCATTCTGTCAGGTGTAGTGTGAGTCATATGAGGGCTTGTTTTGTGTTCTAACCTTCAGTGTTCTCTGTCCATTTTAATTCTAGGGATGTGCTTGGCCTACTATGCAAGTGGGTACAATACATTGGCAGTACAATATGAGAGAAACTGTGAGGGAAAGATCTGGTCAGCAGACTATGGGATCTTTCAGATCAGCAGCAAACAGTGGTGCGCAGATGCCATATTTCCAAATGGTACAAATGAATGCCACATGAACTGCAACTGTAAGTGAATTAGCACAATGCAAAATCCAAAATGATTTTCTCATTATTTTCCTTACAAGACCATGTCGCTGGAGAGCTGACTGTATCTCTATTTGCTACATTACAAATTAGATTAAGTGATAGTGGACAGTTTTAGAGATTTTGCTGCAGGGAAACAGGCTGAAAATGACTCCACAGAGGCAGGTAAACCCAGCAGCGGGCTGCGTCAGCCTTTAATAAGACAGGAACAGTCCTTGACCACGGTGCCACCTCATCAGAGTCAGGTCCTGCAGTGTCAGGATCTCTGACACTCCTGTTTATTTTTTTTATTGACAAACACTGCCCTTCACATCAAAGGGCAATGCTGTGTGATCAAAACAGTGAAGGGGAGGGTAGGGACTAAATCAAAATAGAGTTGGAGGGAGAAATGATGCACTCCACTCCCTGCGGCGCCCACCTCTCCCTGAACAACTCCAGGGTGTTGGTGGACACCGCGTGCTCCTTCTCCAAGGACACCCGGGCTCTAACGTAACCCCGGAAGAGGGGCAGGCAGTCGGCCCTAACGACCCCCTCCACGGCCCGCTGCCTGGACCTGTTGATGGCCAGTTTGGCCAGGCCCAGGAGCAGACCCACGAGGAGGTCTTCGGACCTGCCCTCCCTCCTCCGTACCGGGTGCCCGAAGATCAGGAGCGTGGGACTGAAGTGCAGCCAAAAGCAGAGGAGGAGGTTTTTGAGAAAATCAAAAAGGGAGTGCAAACGCCCACACCCAATATATACATGGTCCACGGACTCCACAGCGCCACAGAACAAGCAGTTGGGCTGGGAGTCCGTGAACCACCGCAATCTGCAGTTGCAGGGGACTGCTGCGTGCAGCACCCTCCACCCCAGATCCCCGAGGGAAAGGGGAAGGACTCCCACATAGAGAGCCCTCCACTGGGGATCTCCACCGCCCGGTGGCAAATGGGCACGCCAAGGCGTGTCCGGACGGTGGATGAGGGAGAAGAGGTGGACGGTGTGCAGCAGCAGTCGATACAGGGCCTTCCTTTTGATATCCCTTAAAGGGACAAAATTAAAATTCCGGAGGCGGCTCAGGTTGTGGGGCACAGGCTCCCGCGGGAAGTACGGGACCTTGGGGCCAATGTGAAATCCGTCCGGGCCGGGGTGAGCGCGGACGGGATCCCACCGCACACCTGAGCGTCCTCCAACTGGTGCACTACGTCGGGTCCGAGCACCGCCGTTTTAAGGCGTCGGATGGCGGTGGCCACCTACCGGATGTCTACCGCTGCCCTGCTCGCGATGTCCTGCGGCAGCGTCCAGCCCAGGCCCCCGGCACCCAGCACGTCCCCGATCCTGGTCGCCCTCGCCGCCACGGCCCTCCCCTCCGACAGCCACTCGAACCCGCGAGTACGGAGGTGCGGATTCCTGAGCAACGGCTCCCTGACGACAGCCGCTACTCCAGCCGGAGGGTAGGCGCAACGCGATTCGACCATGTTCCAGACAGTGATCAGGTCCTGGTAAAAGACAGGCAGCGTCTTGAGGGCGACCTCCAAACCGTCACGGTCGACGAACAAGAGCTGCGTGTCGTAGTTGAGGTTACGCACCTGGCAGAAAAAATTCGTCACCAGGGCGCACCACCGAGAAGGAGGACACTCCTGTTTATTTATTTTTTTTGTTTTTTTTAAACCCCCACACTATCGCCTAACTGCGGTAGTGCTTATTTTTTTCCCCAGCACCCATGGTGTGTGTGTGTGCAGGTGTGAGACACAGTGAAAGACAGAGTGCACGAATCTTTATTCAATTTCCACCACCAGGAAGATAGGAAAACACCCGAGAGGCCAGTGACAAGCACTGCCTTTCAAACCACAGGGCAATGCTGTGTGAATCTCCAGGTTACATTTTTTTTTCTTTTTTTCTTTTTTTGCAAGTCCTAGGCAGCAGCAGTGAGGCAGGCCCCAAGCAGCAACAGGGAGAGTCCTTGCACGTGTTCACACAAAGTCTTACACTGATCCAACTCCCAAGACAGGCAAAACACCAGAGTGGCTAGTGACAAGCACTGCCCTTCACATCAAAGGACAATGATGTGTGATCAAAACAGTGAATGGGAGGGTAAGGACTAAATCAAAATAGAGTTGGACAGGAGGTTTTTAGATTTTTTTTTTCCTTTACGTTTTTACCCCCACACTACCGCCTAACTGCGGTAGTGCTTATTTTTTCACCAGCACCCATGGTGTGTGTGTGTGCAGGTGTAAAACACAGTGAAAGACACAAAGTGCACAAATCTTTATTCAATTGCCACCACCAGGAAGATAGGAAACCACCAGAGTGGCCAGTGACAAGCACTGCCCTTCACATCAAAGGGCAATGCTGTGTGATCAAAACAGTGAAGGGGAGGGTAGGGACTAAATCAAAATAGAGTTGGAGGGAGAAATGATGCACTCCACTCCCTGCGGCGCCCACCTCTCCCTGAATGACTCCAGGGTGTTGGTGGACACCGCGTGCTCCTTCTCCAAGGACACCCCGGCTCTAACGTAAGCCTGGAAGAGGGGCAGGCAGTCGGCCCTAACGTTCCCTCCACGGCCCGCTGCCTGGACTGGTTGATGGCCAGTTTGGCCACACTCCTGTTTATTTTATTTTTTTTCTCCTTTTTTTACCCGAGTGGCCAGTGACAAGCACTGCCCTTCAAACCACAGGGCAATGCTGTGTGATCCACTCCAGTTTTTTTTGCTTCTTTTTTTTTCTCTTTTTTTTATTTTTTTTTCAGTGACAAGCAGTGCCCTTCACATCAAGGGGAAATGCTGTGTGAAGCTCCTCTGTTAATTTTTTTTTTCTTTTTTTTTATTTTTTGGTGTGTGTGTGTGTGTGTGTGTGTAGATGTGAGACACAGTGAAAGACACAAAGTGCACAAATCTTTATTCAATTTCCACCACCAGGAAGATATGAAAAACACCCGAGTGGCCATTGACAAGCACTGCCCTTCAAACCACAGGGCAATGCTGTGTGATCAAAACAGTGAAGGGGAGGGTAGGGACTAAATCAAAATAGAGTTGGAGGGAGAGATGATGCACTCCACTCCCTGCGGCGCCCACCTCTCCCTGAACGACTCCAGGGTGTTGGTGGACACCGCGTGCTCCTTCTCCAAGGACACCCGGGCTCTAACGTAACCCCGGAAGAGGGGCAGGCAGTCGGCCCTAACGACCCCCTCCACGGCCCGCTGCCTGGACCTGTTGATGGCCAGTTTGGCCACACTCCTGTTTATTTATTTTTTTTTCTCTTTTTTTTTTCTCTTTATTTTTATTTCTTTTTTTTATATGAAAAACACCCAAGTGGCCAGTGACAAGCACTGCCCTTCAAACCGAAGGCCAATGCTGTGTGATCAAAAAGGTGAAGGGGAGGGTAGGGATTAAATCAAAATAGAGTTGGAGGGAGAAATAATACACTCCACTCCCTGTGGCGCCCACCTCTCCCTGAACGACTCCAGGGTGTTGGTGGACACCACGTGCTCCTTCTCCAAGGACACCCCGGCTCTAACGTAACCCCGGAAGAGGGGCAGGCAGTCGGCCCTAACGTTCCCTCCACGGCCCGCTGCCTGGACCTGTTGATGGCCAGTTTGGCCACACTCCTGTTTATTTTATTTTTTTTCTCCTTTTTTTACCCGAGTGGCCAGTGACAAGCACTGCCCTTCAAACCACAGGGCAACACTGTGTGATCCACTCCAGTTTTTTTTTCTTCTTTTTTTTTCTCTTTTTTTTTTCTTTTTATTTCAGTGACAAGCAGTGCCCTTCACATCAAGGGGAAATGCTGTGTGAAGCTCCTCTGTTAATTTTTTTTTCTTTCTTTTTTTTATTTTTTGGTGTGTGTGTGTGTGTAGATGTGAGGCACAGTGAAAGACACAAAGTGCACAAATCTTTATTCAATTTCCACCACCAGGAAGATATGAAAAACACCCGAGTGGCCAGTGACAAGCACTGCCCTTCAAACCACAGGGCAATGCTGTGTGATCAAAACAGTGAAGGGGAGGGTAGGGACTAAATCAAAATAGAGTTGGACGGGGAAATAATGCACTCCACTCCCTGCGGCGCCCACCTCTCCCTGAACGACTCCAGGGTGTTGGTGGACACCGCGTGCTCCTTCTCCAAGGACACCCGGGCTCTAACGTAACCCCGGAAGAGGGGCAGGCAGTCGGCCCTAACGACCCCCTCCACGGCCCGCTGCCTGGACTGGTTGATGGCCAGTTTGGCCACACTCCTGTTTATAGCTGTCAGCCAGGGCTCCCTGATTGGACCAATCAGCCAATTTAACAGCCTCAATCAGGGAACTCAATATTCTATGAAGACCAGCTGGCTGACCTCATTCCAATCACTGTAGAGGCCCTTCAGCCCATTGCTGTTTGCACCGATCATCAATCATACATCTATTCTAATCCCATTTTTAGCACTTACCCCATAGCCTCTCAAGTGATCATCTAAATATTTCTTAAATGTCTTGAGGGTTCATTCTTCTCCCACCTATTCTGACAGTGGATTTCATATAAAAACAACCCTCTCAGTGGGATTTTTTGGTTCAAATCCCCTCTAAACCACTTCCTCCTTACCTTACAACTATGCCTGATGGTCATTGACCTCACTCCTAAGGGGAAAAGCTTCTCCTTATCAAGCCTAACTTTGTACACCTCTGATTTGGAAGTGCCAGTGTTGAACTGGGGCGGACAAAGTTAAAAATCACACAACGCCAGGTTATAGTCCAACAGATTTATTTGGAAGTACTAGCTTTCAGAGCACTGCTCCTTCATCAGGTAGTTGTTCACATAGCCTGGTGTTGTGTGATTTTTAACTTTGTACACCTCAAGCAGCTCATCTTCTTTGGCTCCTCTCCAGTCTCTCTTCCTACTAAATCTCTCTAGACCAAACAACATCCTGGTGAATCTTCTCCACACCTTCTCTACTGCAATCACAACCTTCACATTGAATGGTGACAAGAACTGCACACAATACTCTCGATGTGGCCTAACTACTGTTATATACAACTGCTTGCTCTTGTAGGCAGTGCCTTCACTAATAAAGGTAAGTATGCCCTCTTAACCACCTATCCACTTGCCCTGCCACCTTCAAGGATCTATGTAGATGCATAGCAATGTCCCGCTGATCATCTGCACTTCCTTGGGCCCTTCCATTCAATGTGTACTCTCTTGCTTTCTGAGTTCTTCCAAAATCCATGACCTAACAATTTTCCAGATTAAATTCTATCTGTCACTGTTCAACTCATCTGCACCATCCTGTAATGTCTCAGTCTTCCTTCCTTATTATTTACCATACCACCAATTCTTGTGTCATCTCGACATTAACGTCAACATTTGTGTTGAGTGTGAATTCAAAGAAAATACATTTCAAAGGTGGTAAACACTCTGAGGTTATTACCATGACGAAAGGATGAAACACTTGAGTCACCTTAATGTTTTACACAGAGAGTGAGGGGTGATTGAATAGACATATCAAATAGAGGTATTCTTGGTGAAGTTTCCTGAGAGAATACATCTACACAGCATCAATAGAAGATGCTAACCAAGGAATCAGTTCTATTAGTTGTCCCTCGTGGAACTGGGAATCACTGGTCAGGTCAACATTTATAACTTGTGAAAAGGTGCAAGTGTATAACTCTAAAGGGAAGTTCAGAGTGAAGCAGATTGTCATGGGTTCAGAATCACTGCAAGGTTCATGTGGCTAAGGATGAGACATCCTGAACTAGATGTGTTTTGTGATAGTCTCATGGTCACCATTACTGGCACTAGTAATTTGTTTAGACCTCATTAAATTCAGAATGTTTAACAACCTGTCAGCCATGGTGGGTGTCCTGATTTCCCTGGATCATTAGTCTCATTCTCTGGAATGACCAGCCCAATGAGGTACCCACAATCTTAGTGGATACCAAATTCGAAGTAACTCTTTACCTGGGAACAGGTGAGAACGTTGTCCTCTCCACCATAAATAATAGTTGTGGATCAATATCTACAAGATCAGCAACATAGAAATTTCTCAATCTGTATCAAAACACAACAGATTTAAACTCTGATTCTAACACCACATTTCTTTGCTCACTATAGTATTCCTGAACAAAAATAGTAATCTACAAACTGACATCGATTGTGCAGCAGTGATCGTGAATCAACAAGGAATGCAGGCCTGGTATGTTACAATAGAAATTGTACCTTCTCTCACTTTGGAGTGATGTGTCTAGTTTGTAATAGATTGATGGGATGCTGCTGGTTTCTGTATCCAGGTTATAAACACTGTAATGACATTGAGGCCACACACATCAACCCCTGCTGTGAACAGATATTTCAGGTATCAGCTAGGAAAGGGTTTCTGAGAGCTTGTGAATGAACAGTGTATTATAAGACCATAAGACACAGGAGCAAAGCTTCAACCATTCAGCCCATCGAGTCTGCTTCGCCATTCAATCATAGCTGATTCGTTTTTCAACCCCATTCTCCTGCTTTCTCCCCAAAACCTTCGATCCCCTTGGTACTCAAGAACCTATCTATCTTGGTCTTAAATATACTCAATGACCTGACCTCCACAGAGAGATAAATAGGAGGGTGGAGGTGAGGGTGGGGGTAAGGTAGCTGGGAAGGTGATAGTTCAGTGCAGGTGATTATGATAGGTTGGTGAAGAAGGTGGAGCAGATCGGTGGGAAAGAAGATGGACAGGTAGGACAGGTCAAGAGGACAGTGCCAACTTGGAGGGTTGGGTCTGGGATGAGGTGGGGAGGAGGGGAGATACGGAAACTGGTGGAATTGACGTTGCGGTCGGAGGGTCCAGAGGCAAAAAATGAGACGTTCATCCTCCAGTATGGGAGAGTGTTACAGAGAAAATGTGTGATAGAGTGTGTTACAATGAGGGGTGTGTTGTAGAATGTTACAGTGAGGGTGTGTTACAATCAAGGTGTGTTATACAGTGTTACAGTGAAGGTGTGTTGTTGAGTGTTGGATTGAGTGGTGTGTTATAGAGTGGTACAGTTGAGGGTGGGTTATACAGTGTGACAGTGAGGATGTGTCATAGAGTGTTACAGTGAGGGTCTGTTACAATGAAGGTGCATTGTCGAGTGTTGGAGTGAGTGGTGTGTTATAGTGTTACAGTGAGTCAAAGAGAGTGTTGTGGTGTAGAAGTGGAACAAAGATTGTTGCAGTGAGATAAGTATTACTGAACATTATAATGTAAACATGTGAAATCCAGATTTCATAGTGAGTGTTACAGAGAGTTTTACAGATGCTGATTGGTTACCCCAACATTGCTGCAGAGATTGGTTTGTTACTGCCTCCTCCCTCAGGTGCATTAGGAGGGGAGAGTTTAATCGCAGGGAATTTCTGGTGAATTATGGAGTATTTCACTTCAGGAAAAATGTGAAGGCATTAGAGATGGTGCAGAAAAAGACAATGAGAGTGCTGCCAAGTCTAAGGAGTATCGCTTTTAACTGGATGGGGTATTGTCTTTGGAGCAGAGAACATTTAGAGGAGATCTAGTCCAGGAATCATAAGGAATCTGGTTAAAGTAAATAGTTTATCACTTTGCAAGAAGGATCAAAATCCAAAGGACACTGACTGAGGATGATTTGCAAAAGAAGGGGATATGAGGGAAAGCATTCCTGGTAGTGAGTGTTTCGTGACTGTCAATGGAGAACTGGATAAATACCTGAAGAGAGACATTTTGTGGATTGAAGGTATAAAGGCAGAGGAGTGTCATAGAGTCATAGAGATGTACAGCAAGTGAACAGACCCTTCACTCCAACTTGTCCATGCTGACCAGATATCTTAAACAAATATAGTCCCATTTGCCAGTATTTGGCCCATATCCCTCCAAACCATCCATCCAGATGCCTTTTAAATGTTGTAATCGTACCGACCTCCACCATTTCCCCAGGCAGCTCATTCCATACACGTACCACCCTCTGCATGAAAAGGTTGCCCCTCAGGTTCCTTTTAAATTTTTCCACCTCACCTTAAACCTAGGCCCTCTCGCTTTGGATTCTGGCACCCTAGGGATAAAGACGCTCCAGGGATAAAGACGCTCCATGGAAAACAGCCCCAGCCTATTCAGCCTCTCCATGTAGCTCAAAGCCTCCAACCCCAGTAAAATACTTGTTAACCTTTTCTGAACCCTTTCAAGTTTCACAACATCCTCCCTATAAGAGGGAGGTCAGAACTGAATATGGTATTCCAAAAGTGGCCTAACCATTGTGCTGTACAGCCGCACGATGACCACCCAACGAGGAGAGTTGTTCTCTTAGTAAACAGACATTGATATGAGGGGGCAACTGGCCTCCTTCTGTGCCCGAGCTATAGTTCCAAGACTCTATTTGCCCATATTTTGTTGGAACAATATAGAGCATGTATTTAGAAATACATGGAGATTCCTAATGATTGGGTACAGATCTCATGGGAGAGCCTGGTATTGGCTAATTGAGAATAATTCCTCGTACATTCCTAGAATTAGTGACACATTTGGTGTTCTCAGTCAGAAGTATATCAGACTCAAAACGTTAAGTCTGTTTTCTCCCTCCTCAGATTGTTGCAAGACCTGCAGAGTTTCTCCAGCACTTTCTGTTTTAATTTCAGGTCTCTGGCATCTGCACTATGTTGCTTTTTGCTCTGCATGGGGAATAATTCCTAAATCAGCTCTTTATAGATTACTTTACCCTCAAATGAGTCAGCACCTTCAGGGGACGAGGGTGTGGGCGTGATTTCAGGGGGAACAGAGAAAGGTAATCCCAATGCCTCCAGTCAATTTTTCAAAAAAAGGCCGTATGTCTTACTGATGGACTCATATTTTCTGATGTTTGGTTTTGCAGGCCTTCCTGGGTTGACCACTGTAAGGGGAGATGGATTGATTATTTCACATTCTTTTGCTTTTGGTAAAGATGGAGGAAATCGTGCTGATCAAACCCTCCCACTTTGGCATTTCAGACCATGGGACACTATCACTATCTCGTTCAACATTGTTAAAACAGCTGGGGAGCCCAAACAGGAATTGGTTCTGTCACATCTCACTGAAATAAACTAATATCAAAACACTGGTGTTTCACTCCATGAAATAATAGAGATCAATCTTCAAGTGGGGGAGTTTTAATTACAAAGGAATATTAATGAATTTGGAATTCCTGGTTCCTGAGATGGTGGGACTGAGGCAAGAGGAGAAGTTGAATCGTTTAGGATTATGTTCAGAAGAATAAGGGGAGATCTAATAGAAACCCATCAATTCTAACAGGTAAGCATGCAGGTACAGCAGGTAGTGAAGAAGGCTAATAGCGTGCTGGCCTTCATAACAAGAGGGATTGAGTATAGAAGCAAAGAGGTTCTTCTGCAGCTGTCCAGGGCCCTGGTGAGACCACACCTGGAGTAGTGCGTGCAGTTCTGGTCTCCAAATTTGAAGAAAGACATTATGGCTATTGAGGGAGTGCAGCGTAGGTTCACGAGGCCAATTCCTGGAATGGCAGGACTACCTTACGCTGAAAGACTGGAGCGACTGGTCTTGTATACCCTTGAGTTTAGAAGACTGAGAGGGGATCTGATTGAGACATATAAGATTATTAAAGGACTGGACACTCTGGAGGCAGGAAACATGTTTCCGCTGATGGGCGAGTGCCGAACCAGAGGACACAGCTTAAAAATACGGGGTAGACCAATTAGGACAGAGATAAGGAGAAACTTCTTCACCCAGAGAGTGGTGGCTGTGTGGAATGCTCTGCCCCAGAAGGCAGTGGAGGCCCAGTCTCTGGATTCATTTAAGAAAGAGTTGGATAGAGCTCTCAAGGATAGTGGAATCAAGGGTTATGGAGATAAGGCAGGAACAGGATACTGATTTCGGATGATCAGCCATGATCATATTGAATGATGGTGCAGGCTTGAGGGCAGAATGGCCTACTCCTGCACCAATTGTCTATTGTCTATTGACTGGACAGGGTAGATGAGGAGGGTTATTGATGATCGGGGCATTCGGGACCAGGGATCACAGTCTGAGCAAATGGGGTAAACGGTTTAGGACTGAGATGAGGAGAAATTTCTTCACCCACAGAGTGGTGAACCTGTGGAATTCTCTGCCACAGAAAGTTGTTGAGACCAAAACATTGAACAATTTCAGGAAGGAGCTGGATATAGCACTTGGAGCTAAAGAGATCGAAGGATGTGAGGGAACAGCAGGAACAGGCTATTGAGTTGGATGATCAGCCATGATCATAGTGAACGGCAGATTAGGCCCAAAGGGCCGAATGGCCTACTCCAGTTCCTATCTTCCATATTTTTTGTTATGAGGGAACTGCTATTGAGATCATCTGAAAATTTAATCAGTAGAATTAGAATGAATTACGATTAGTTTATGGTCACGTGTACTCAAATGAGTACAATGAAAAGTTAACAAGTTGCCACTTAGGTGCAAAGGTACATAACTCCTAAGTACAAATTCTTACAGAACAAAAAAATCAGAAAAATAAAGAAATAAATTGTTCAGAATAACAGTCCTTCCAATCCAATCCACTCCACACCTGATCACCTCATTCCAATTTGTTCAAAGTTCAAATTCAAACAAATCTGTTTGGCAAAATCTCTCTTGTGGACCTTTCCCCTCCAATGAGTTGCTTAACTGTCCACTACCATTCATGACTGGATGTGACAGAGTTGGAGAACTCAACTTTATCTGTCAATTGTGGGATCACAATTGTCCAGCAGTCGCTTAAATGTCCCTAGTGTCTCTGACTCTACTACCACCGCAGGCAGTGCATTCCACACACCCCTCACTCTGTGTAAAGAACCTACCTCTGACATCACCCTGATACCTTCCTCCAAACACCTTAAAATTATGACCCCTTGTGACAGCTATTTCTACCCTGGGAAAAGTCTCAGGCCATCTGCTCTATCTATGCCTCTCATCACCTTGTACACCTCTATCAAGTCATCTCTCTTCCTCCTTCTCTGCAGCTTGAAAAGCCCTAGCTCACTCAATCTCTCTTTGTAAGACATGCCCTCCAATCCAGGAAGCACCCTGGTAATTCTCCTCTGAACCCTCTCTGAAACATCTACATCCTTCCTTTAATGAGGTGACCAGAACTGGACACAATATTCCAAGTGTGGTCTAACCAGGGTTTTATAGAGCTGCAGCAAAATTTCACAGCTATTAATGCCCCTGTTAATGAAAGCCAAAACACTATACACTTTCTTAACAACCTTGTCAACTTGGGTGGCAACTTTGAGGGATCCATGTAGGTGCACCCCAAGATCCTGCTGTTCCACCATACTGCCAAGAATCCTGCCTTTAACCCTGTATTCAGCGTTCAAATTCAACCTACTAAAAAGAATCACTGCGCATTTATCCAGGTTGAACTCCATCTGCCACTTCTAAGCCCAGCTTTGCATCCTGTCAATGTCTTGTTGTAGGCTACAACAACCCTCAACACTATCTCTAACACCACCGACCTTTGTGCCATCGGCACATTTACTAACCCACCATTCCACTTCCTCATCCAAGTAATTTATAAAAACTACAAAGAACAGAGGCCCAAGAACAGATCCCTGTGGGGCATCACTGGTCACCAACCATTAGTGGCGGAAAGTTCCATTGAATGCATTCAAGAAGGCACTGAGGAATGAGTACTTAAATAGAAATAGTTTGCAAATTAAGGGGAAAAGGCAGGAGACCGGCACACAGTTAAAATACATGAAGGTTTAAATGACCTCTTTTTGCATTGTGCCACTTTTGTGATTCTGTGAAATTGAAACTCATTATGCCTGAGATGGAACTGATGGCCCACAATTATCTCCTACAACACACAATAAGTTTTGATGGGAGATTTCAAATCCAATTCATTGGCTGAATGTCTCATCCAGGAACTCTAGTCAATTGACTGGAATTTCAGTTTCTGATTGGCTTTAACAACACAGTCTTGAATTCTTTCCTCAGACTGCTATTCACTTCAGGTTAGCAAACTACAAGCAGTTCTCATCTCAGCAAACAGTACACTTCTCCTCTTAACCTCTTTTGAACCTTGGCATCCAAATACGGTCTTGTATTTCAGCCAATAATTGAGCTAACTTCCAATCTACCGGTAATAGTACTGACCAGCTAGGAATGCCCACAATGTGTGATTGAACATAGCCGGGAAATAGAATTGCTGAACATTCAACTGTAACCTTTTACATCTGAGCTTCAATGAAAAGAAATTCTGCCAGGCCAGCCATTGCAAGAACTCACTGGACACTGACTTATTGAATTCTAAACCACGTCGGGTCATTGAGCAATACAGTATGGAAACAGGCCCTTCAGCCCATACTTGGTCCATGCTAACCATGGTGCCCACTCAGCTAGTTCCAATTGCCCATGTGGTCCATATCCCTCTAAACCCTTCCCATCCATGTACCTATCAGAGTGTTTTTTAAATGTTGCTATTGTACCTGCCCAACTACTTTCTCTGGCAGCCCATTCTACTCTCTGTGTGAAGAAGTTGCCCCTCAGGTCCTTCCTAAATCTTTCCCCTGTCACCTTAAACCTATGCCCTTCTAGTTTTCAATTCCCCATCCCTGGGAAAAAGACTATATGCATTCATCCAATCTACACCCATCATGACTTTATACACCTCAATACTTTCACCTCTCATTATCCCACGTTCTAAGGAATAAAGTCCTACCCTGGCCAACCTCTCCCTATAACTCAGGCCTACTGGTCCTGGCAACATCCTGCTTTGGACACTTTCCAGCTTAACTATAACTGGGTGACCGAACCTGTACAGAATACTCCAAGTGTGGCCTCACTAACAACTTATACAACTGTAACATAACGTCCCAATTCCTACACTCAAAGCTTTGACTGATGAAAGCCAGCATGCTAAATGCTTTCTTCACCACCCTGTCTACCTGTGATGCTGCTTTCAATAAATTGTGTACTTTTACTAAATAAAAACAAATTACTGCAGATGCTGGAATCTGAAGCCACAAGAGAAAATGCTGGAAAATCTCAGCATCTCTGCAGCATCTGTAAGGAGAGAAAAGAGCTGACGTTTTGAGTCTAACTGACCCCTTGTCAAAGCCCTGTCTTTGACAAAGGGTCAGTTAGACTCGAAATGTCAGCTCTTTTCTCTCCTTACAGATGCTGCCAGACCTGCTGAGATTTTCCAGCATTTTCTGTTTTGGTTATGTACTTGTACTCCGAGCTCCCTCTGTTCCACAACACTCCTCAAGACCTTAGCATTTACTGTATAACTCCTACCTTGGTTTGACTTTCCAAAGTGTAACACCTCGCACTTATCCGAATTGAATTGCATTTGGCAATCCTAAGCCCACTTCCCCACCTGATCCAGATCCCTCTGAAATGTTTGATAACCTCCCTCACTATCAATGATACCTCCTAATTTTGTTCCACAAACTTACTAATCATGTCGTGTACATTCACACCCAGATCATTTATGTAAATAACAAATAACAAAGATCCCAGCACTGACATGATAGAAATATCATGCACTAATATAAATATTGTTGTTTTTAAAGTGCTTGGGAATTGTAACTACTCTCTGTGGTTCTCAGTGGTTACAAGGCTCCTGTCAGAACTAAAGAACATTCCTGATGAAGGGCTCTGGCCCGAAATGTCAATTTTCCTGTTCCTCAGATGCTGGCTGAACTGCTGTGTTTTTCCAGCAACACACTCTCAACTCTGATCTCCAGCATCTGCAGTCCTCACTGTCTCCTCAAACTGAAGAACATACAAACTTGGAGTTGCTGCAACTGAACAGGCTTTATTCCAAAACTGGGCAGCGTGTAAGAACCTGAAACACATCAGAACAAGCCTCCAACCCTGCTGATGACGAACCAGTGTGACTCACGTCTTAAAAGGACACTGTCCCAACATTACATACACCATCATTTTTTAAGATATGGGAGTCGAATTTGAACATTTGGCCCTGGTTGATGTGTTTCTCAACCCATTCTCCTGCCTTCTCCTTGTAATTTCCAATCCCTTTACCCTTCAAGAACCTATCGATCTCCATCCTAAAGATTCTCCTGATTATTGGCCAACAGGTTTATTTGAAATCACAGGGTGAAAGTGAGGACTGTAGATGCTTGAGATCAGAGTTTAGATTAGAATGGTGCTGGAAAAGCGCAGCAGGTCAGGCAGCATCCGATTCCTGATGAAGGGCTTTTGCCCGAAACATTGATTTTCCTGCTCCTCAGATGCTGCCTGACCTACTGTGCTTTTCCAGCACCATTCTAATCTAGACTTTTATTTGAAATCACAGGTTTTCAGAGCACTGCTCCTTCATCAAGTGCCACTTCAAATAAACCTGTTGGACTCTAAACTGATGTCATGTGATTTTTCACTTTATCCATCCCAGTCCAACACTGACACCTCCATATCATGACTAAAGATATTCAATGACTTGGGCTCCACAGCCCTCTGTGGCAATGAGTTCCACATATTCACTGCACTCTGTCAGAAGAAATTCCTCCTCATCTTAGTTCTAAAGGGTTGTCCCTTCACTCTGAGGCTGTGCCTACCAGCTCTAGTCTCTCTTTCTCATAGAAACATCTTCTCCATGTCCACTCTATCCAGGCCTCAGTATTCTCCCAGTTACATTCAGATCCCCCCTCATCCTTCTAAACTCCATCAAGTACTGACTCAGAGTCCTCACCCGCTCCTCAGATGACAAGCCCTTCATCCCCGGGATCATTCTTATAAACCCTCTTTGAACTCCTTCTCACAGCAGCACGTCCTCCCTTACGGCCCAAAACTGCTCACAATATTCGAATGCAGTCTGACCAGAGTCAGACATGAGGAACAATGTTTTGACACAAAGTGCAGTTCATGTGTGAAGTGAACTGCCAAAGAAATTGGTGGATGCAGGTAGAGTTACAATGTTTGATATGCTCATGAATAGAAAAAGTTTGAAAGGATATGGACCAAACGCAGACAGATGGGACTGGTTTGGTTTGGGAACATGGTCAGTGTGGACTGGTTGGACAGATGGGTCTGATTCCGTGGTGGATGAATCTATGACTATAACCTGGGAACCAGGCAGGCAATACAGCCTTCAGGTTTCTCAATCCTGGCTACAGAGAACAGTCTGGATTAGTGGTGCTGGAAGAGCACAGCAGTTCAGGCAGCATCCAAGTAGCTTCGAAATCGACGTTTCGGGCAAAAGCCAACCACTAATCCAGAATTTGCTCTACAGAGAACAGTGTCTACTCCTGGAATATACTATCCCCAATCACAATTCTATTTCTCTTTTCTTCACCCCCTCTTGAATGGCTCCCTTTACCACAGTGTTATGGTCAGTTTGTTCATCCTCCCTGCAGCCCCCTCTCTCACCCACAGAGGGATCAAGAATTTCAAACCTGTTAGATAAGCTCAAAGGCTGAGACTCCTTCAGCACTACCTTCTGGATCCCTATACCTGCCCCATTCAGAGTCACACCTCCCTCTCCTTCAGTTCTGAGGGACAACATAGAACAATACAGTACAGTACAAGCCCTTCGGCCCTTGATGTTGAGCCGAACGTTTATCTTACTCTAAGATCAAACTAACCTACATACCCTTCATTTTACTATCATCCATGTGCCAATCCAAGAATTGCTTAAACGTTCCTAATGTATCTGACTCTATTACCACTGCTGGTAGTGCATTCCACACACCCACCACTCTCTGTGTCAAGAACCTACCTCTGACAGCTTTCCTAAACCTTCCTCAAACCTCCCTAAAATGTTGCCCCCTCGTGATAGACATTTTCACCATGTGCCTCTCACCATCTTGCACACCTCCATCAAGTCACCTCTCATCTTTCTTTGCTCCAATGAGAAAAGTCTTCGCTCCCTCAGCCTTTCTTCATAAGACATGCCCTCCAGTTCAGGCAGCATCCTGGTAAATCTCCTCTACACACTCTCTAAATCTTCCACATTCTTCATACAATGAGGCTCCATAACTGAACACAATATTCCAAGCTTGATCTAACCAGGGTAATACAGACCTGCAGCATAACCTCGCAGCTCTTAAACTCAATCCCGCTGCTAATGAAAGCCAACATACCATACACGTTCTTTACAACTCTATCAACTTGGGTGGCAACTTTGAGGGACCTATGTGGACCCCAAGGTCCCTCTGTTCCTCCACACTGTCAAGAATCCTGCCTTTAACCCTGTATTCTGCATTCAACTTCGACCTTCTAAAATGAATCACTTCACACTTTTCCAGGTTGAACTCCATCTGCCACTTCTCAGCCTAGTTCTATATCCTGTCAATGTCCCGCTGCAACTACAATAGCCCTCCTCTTCCACATTATCCACCAATCCACCAACCCTCGTGCCATTAGCAAACATTACTAACTCACCCTTCCACTTCCTCATGCAAGTCATTTGTAAAAATCACAAAGAGCAGAGGTCCCAGAGCAGATCCCTACAGAATACAACTGGTCACTGAGGTCTATGCTGAATACTTTCCATCTACTGCCCCCTCTGTCTTCTATGGGCCAGCCAATTCTGTATCCAGACAGACAGATTTCCCTGTATCCCATGCCTCCTTACTTTCTGAATGAGCCTACCATGGGGAACCTTATCGAATGCCTTGCTAAAATCCATGTACACCACATCCACTGCTCTATCTTCATCAATGGATTTTGTCACATTCTCAAAGAGTTTGATAAGGTTTGTGAGGCATGACCTGACCCTCACAAAGCCATGCTGTTTCTAATCAAGCTATAGTTTTCAAAGTAAATCCTGTCTCTCAAAATCTTCTCCAATAATTTGCCACCACAGACGTAGAATTCTTTGAGGAAGTGACAAAGTTGATTGATGTGGGAATGACTGTAGATGTCACATACAAGACTTCAGTAAGGCATTTGATGAGTTCCCCATGGTAGGCTGATGGAGAAAATGGAGTCGCATGGGGTCCTGGGTGTACTAGTTAGAGAACTGGCTGGGCAACAGGAGACAGAGAGTAGTAGTGGAAGGGATTTCACAAAATGGAGAACTGTGACCAGTGGTGTTCCACAGGGATCCGTGCTGGGACCACTGTTGTTTGTGATATATATGGATGATCTGGAGGAAGGTATAAGTGTTCTGATTAGCAAGTTTGCAGATGACACTAAGATTGGTGGAGTAGCAGATAGTGAAGGGGTCTGTCAGAGAATGCAGCAGGATAGAGATAGATTGGAGAGTTGGGCAGAGAAATAGCAGTTGGGATTCAATATGGGCAAATGCAAGTTGATGCATTTTGGAAGATCTAATTCTAGAGTGAGTGGAAAAGCCCTGGGGAGAATTGATGTACAGAGAGATCTGAGTGTTCAGGTCTATTGTACCCTGAAGGTGGCAATGCAGGTCAATAGAGTGGTCAAGAAGGCATATGACATGTTTGCCTTCATTGGATGGGGTATTAAGTACAAGTTTTGGCAGGTCACATTACAGTTACATGGGACTTTGGTTCACCCACATTTGGAACACTGCGTACAGTTCTGGTCACCACATCACCAAAAGGGTGTAGATGCTTTGGTATAGGGGAGGTTCACCAGGATGTTGCCTGCTGTGGAGGTTGCTAGCTATGAAGAGACATTGAATAGATTAAGATTATTTTCATTAGAAAGATGAAGGTTGAGGGAGGACCTGATTGAGGTTTACAAAATCATCAGAGGAATAGATAGGGTGGATAGCAAGAAGTTTTTTTCTCAGAGTGGAGGACTCAATTACTAGGGGTCACAAGTCAAAGGTGAGCGGGGAAAGGTTTAAGGGAGATATGTGTGGAAAGTTCTTTACGCTGAGGGTGGTGGGTACTTGGAATGCGTTGCCAGCGGAGGTGGTAGAGGCAGGAACGATGGCATCATTTAAGATATATCAAGACAGAAACATGAAGGGGCAGGGAGCAGAGGGATACAGATCATTGGAAAATAGGTAGTAGGTTTAGATAGAGGATCTGAATTGGTGCAGGCCAAAAAGCCTATTCATGTGTTTTAATTTTCTTTGTTCTTTGTAAGACTGACTGGTCTATAATTCCCAGGATTATCCCTATTCCTTTTCTTTAATGAGGGAATAAGATTTGCCACCCTCCAATCATCTGGCACTACTCCAGTGGACAGTGAGGATGCAAAGATCATCACCAAAGGCGCAGCAGTCTCTTCCCTCACTTCCTGTAGTAACCTTGGGTATATCCCATCTGGCCCAGGGGACTTATCTATCCTTGTGTTTTTCAAAATTTTCAGCACATCGTCCTTCTTAACATCAGCCTGTTCAAGCATATTGGTCTGTTTCACACTGTCCTCAGAAACGTCAAGGTCCCTCTCCCTAGTGAATACTGAATCAACATATCCATTAAGGACCTCCCTTACCTCCTCCCACTCCAGGCGCAAGTTCCCTCCAGTATCCCTGATCAGCCTACCCTCACTCTGGCCATCCTCTTGTTCCTCACATAAGTGTAGAATGCCTGAGGGTTTTCCTTAATCCTTCCTGATAAAGCTCTCTCATGCCCCATTCTAGCTCTCCTAAGTCCATTGTTCAGTTCCTTCCTGGCTCCCTTGTAACCCTTTGGAGCCCTGTCTGATCCTTGCCTCCTCAACCTTAAGTAAGCTTCCCTCATCCTCTTGACTCGATGTTCCACAACCCTTTACACCCAAGATTCTTTCACCCAACCATTCCCTTCCTTGCCTCAGTGGGACAAACCTGTCCAGCACTATCAGCAAGTGCTTCCTGAACAACCTCCACATTTCTGTCATGCATGCCCCTGAGAACACCTGTTCCCAACTTAGGTGCCCAAGTTCCTGTCAAATAACATTGTAATTACCCCTTCCCCAAATAAATACTTGTCCATGCTATGTGCTCCTATTGCTCTCCACACATATAGTAAAGGTCAGGGAGTTGTGATCACAATGACTGAAATTCTCTTCCACTGAGAGATCTGACACCTGGCATGGTTCGTTGCCAAGTACAAAATCCAATATGGCCTCCCCTCAAGTCGGCCTGTCTACATGTTGAGTCAGGAACCCTTCCTGGACACACCTGATAAAAACTGCTCCATCCAAACTATTGAAATATCCAATCAATATTAGGGAAGTTAAAGTCATCCATGACAACAATCCTGTTAGTTCTGCACCTTTCCAAAATCTGCCTCCCAACCTGCTCCTCTGTCTCTGTTGCTATTGGGGGGAACTGTGAAAAAGTCCCGATAAAGTGACTGCTCCTTTCTTGTTTCTGACTTCCACCCATCCTGAATCTGTAGACAAACCCTCCTCAATGACCTTGACGACATCTTCACTGATGCTGCCAGACCTGCTGAGCCTCTCCAGCAATTTCTGGTTTTGTTCCTGATTTACAGCATCCACAGTTCCTTCGGTATTTATTTGGTCTTCCTCTCTCTGACCACTGACTGAGTTCAAGGGAGTTAACCTGATGGGTGCGACTGCCTCATGAAACATAGTGTCCAGGTAACTCTTCCCCGTCCCTGCTGAGTTGTAGTGTTTGAAGCTCAGACTCCAGTTCATCAACTCTTAGCCGGAGTTCCTCAAGTAAATTACTCTTGCTGTAGATGTGATCGATATAGACCACAATGGGGTCGAGCAGCACCCACATCATGCAGGTACAACACATCATCTGGCCCGACATGTCCATTTTCATTACAGAATTCTTAATTTGATTTTGAGAAATCTCATAGAGATCTTTTAGTTTGTGGCCTGTAAATATTTCCCCTATTTACCTTCAATCTGAAAGTAACTTGTAATAGGTGGTCAAATTAGCAGCTGTTAGTTAAAAAAGAAGCAAAAAGCACCTCTTTTCTGCCTGCACCAAATTCCCACACTGCCTCTGAAGGTCTGAAACTACATACTCATTCTCACTACGTACTCACCAACTGGAAGGTGTAATAGGAACTTCTTTCCTTTGTTTTATTTTCCTTCTTTGCACACTGATGTATTTTATGTGTCACGATAACCACCTCCATTCTCTACAGTTTAGTTTCAGTGCACTAATCAATCTGGACTCAAAAACAGAAGCTGCTGGAAAAGCTCAGCACATCTGGCAGCAGAGTTAACGTTTCGATTCCAGTGACCCTTCCTCAGAACTGATTTACAGCAGCTGCAGTTCTTTCATTTTTTTTTATTTTGCATCCTAGCTGAGTTTGGAATTCAAATGCTCAGAATTCTTATACTAATGAGTTAATATCTTAGGTGTTTATCACAGTTTGCATGTTCAACATGTTTACCACAGTTCAACATTTTCCTATTTAGTAATACATTCCAAGATGCTTACAAATCCAAATTACAAATTACACACCTCCACTGATTACATTTCTCAATCCTCCTTTGTCTGACAATGTACACATTTCTGCATTATTTATCTAACAGGTGAAATGCAACACCCTATAAGTCAAATTCAATTGATATAACCTTATTAGTAGTTTTCTTTGCTTAACAAACTCTTTTCTGTGAACGAGCAAGCACTCTAATGTTCCTTTTGTTATCTTATCGATAGTCTCACCCTTAGTCCACATAATTGCTTTTCCACCAAGTGAAACTTTAATTATAAGAATGGTTTCTTTCTGTACTATTCAGCAGCAAGTAAAAGAAAGCAGTGTGTAAAAGGTTGTACTTATAGAGTCATTTCTGTGCAGATGCAGGACATTCAGCCTAGGACATCTAGCTCTCTGTAGAATTCAATCAAACCTACTCTGTCACTCTAACCCTGAAATCCTATACATTTATTTCCCTCAAGTTGCTCTTCAGTTTCCTTTTGAAATTGACTTCCTCATTATTACCACTTGCTGCATAAAGAGATTTCTTCTCAATTAACTTTCTGGTATCACCTATTTATGTCACTTATTTCGTTTAACCACAGACTTTTCCTGTCTACCTTAACTAAACCTGTAACAATCTTATACATTTTAATCAAATTTCTGCTCGAAGGAGAATGACCGTGGTCTCTCCAATCTAATCTAGTAAACTAAAATTCCTCATCTTGGAAGCATCCTCTTCATTCTCCTCGGTACCTCCTCATGGAAACACCTGTCCTTCATAAAGTATGATGACCAGAACTGGACGCAAACTCTTAATGTGAACAAACTAATGCATCATGCTGAAACTGACCATTGCCGCAGAGTCACCCAAACCCAACAAACTATTAGCTTTAAACCGACATTTCTGTCTTATTTCAGTATTCCAGTATCCACCGTATTTGTAGCTTTCAGGACAGCCTGATTAACGCTGTCCTTACACCATTACTCCCTGTCTGGTGAGGTCCACTGGAAAATGCTTGAATATAGTTCCTGGTTAAGGTAAGTTCGAGCTACAGACATTCTAAGCTGCAGCTGGCCCTCCTGTAATTTCCTCTCCTTCCAATGACCTGCTGCTGAGAACTCTCGACATATTTTCAAGGCAATGGTGCAGTGGGAGTGTAATTATTGAATTGAGGTGTACAAGATACTCAAGGGGATTGACAAAGTAGATGTAGAGAGGATGTTTCCTCACCTGGGGAAATCTAGAGCAAGAGGTCATAGCTTCAGGATAAGGGCGAGCAGATTTAAAACAGAGATTTACAACAGGAATCACTTCATTCAAAGGATTGTGAATCTGTGCAATTCACTCCCCCAGAGTGCGGTGGATGTTGGGACATTGTGTAAATTTAAGGAAGAGATAGACAGATTTTTAATGAGCAATGGGTTGAAGGGTTCTGGGGAGCTGGCAGGAAAATGGGGGTAAGGGGCATATCTGCCATTATCAAATGGAAGAGCAGACTCAATGATTCAAATGGCTTAATTCTGCTCCTATTTCTTATGAATGCATGAATGTATAAGGTCAGTCATGATCGTTTTAGATGACAGTACAGACAGGAGAGGCTGAATTGCCTACTCCTGCCCCTAGTTCTTATGTTCATATGTAATAGGGCTAACTGACCAGGAGGAACATCGAAAATAGGAGCAGGAGGAGACTATTCATCCCATCCAGCCTATTCTACCATGAAGTAACATTAGAGCTGATCATCTATCACAATGACAACTTTCAAAACCTAAATGCCTTTGAATTTTAGAAATCTACTGACTTCTATCTTGGTCATACTCATTGATCAAGTCTCTTCAAGACACTAGAATAGAGAATTCTAATGATTATTAAATCTCCAAAATAGCCTTGTTTGGTTTGGCCTATTTTATACATCTTCTCAAGATTTATGGAGTTCTTGAATTTCCAATCCTTCTGTCCCCATTGACTGCTTCTCAGTGTCAGTTCCTTCTCTCTAGTCCTTTCTCAACTTCTCTTCTATGCTTTACATCTTCTGCAGAAAGCAAAGAAGGCTGTGTCACTAAGTATACTGCAGGCTATGTCACCGAGTATAGTGATAGCTGTGTCACTGAGTATACTGAAGGCTGTGTCACTGAGTATAGTGATAGCTTTGTCACTGAGTATACTGAAGGCTGTGTCACTGAGTATAGTGATAGCTGTGTCACTGAGTATAGTGATAGCTGTGTCACCGAGTATAGTGATAGCTGTGTCACTGAGTATACTGAAGGCTGTGTCACTGAGTATAGTGATAGCTGTGTCGCTGAGTAGACTGAAGGCTGTGTTGAATTTACACTTTGCAAGGAGCTCAATGGTTGTGAAGTGAGTGTGGATATCATACCTCAATGAAATCAGACTTATTTATGTTGAATGGTGCAGCAGAAATAAGGGGCTGGGTGGATTACTCCTGCACCTAAACTCCAGCCTCTGTTTTAGGAAACAGGAAAGATATAGAAATAACTTTCATTCTCCAGCACCTTCCATAGCACTAAAGCTGAGCTTTTTCCTATTGATGGTTTTGTGGTATTATTGTTCAAGAGCCCCAGGTGATATTTCAGGGATCTGGGCTCCAATTGCAGGGCGGCATGGTCTCTCAGTACTTAGCATTGCTGCCTCACAGCGCCAGGGACTCAGGTTCGATTCCAGCCTCAGGTGACTGTCTGTGTGGAGTTGCACATTCTCCCCGTGTCTGTGTGGGATTCCTCCGGGTTCTCTGGTTTCCTCCCACAATCCAAAGATGCGCAGGTTAGATGAAGTAGCCATGTTAAATTTCCCATAGTGTTCAGGAATGTGTAGGTTAGGTGCATTCGGCAGGGGTAAAGATAAGATAATGTGGTAGGGGAGTGGTTCTGGGTGGGTTACTCTTCGGGGATTGGGACATACTTGTTGGGGCCAAGCGCCTGTTTCCACACTGTAGGGAATCTATGCTCCCCACCATGGTGTATAATGGAATTGAAATAATTTTTTTTAAAATCTGGAACTGAGAGTCTAGTTATGACCATAAAGTTGCTGATTGTTGTAGTCCGAGTGTCTGTTCAGCTGCTTCATCAATAACCTCCCTTCCTTCATCAGGACAGAAGTGGGGATGTTCACCAATGATTGCACAATGTTTAGATATGCAACAAGAACTGGACAATATCTCGGTTTGAGTTGACAAATGGCAAGCAACATTCGGGCCACCTCAATGGCCAGCTCAAACAAGAGAGAATCCAAACATCATCTTTTGTTGGAGGCCAGCCCTGTACATACTTCGACTGCAAGAGCGGGTCAAAGAGGTTCAAGGAGTCAGCTAACCGGCATCTGCAGGACAGTTAGGGAGAGGCAATAAAACACGACCAAACCTGTAATGGTGGTATCCCATGATTAGCTGCTCTGCAGAAGCGTTGTGGGTGTTAGTTCATGTTCAAACGATAGAGGTGTGAAACACTGTCCCATAAAGAGCAGCAGAACATTTAGTTCATTGTCATTCCTTAATGGGGAGGTGATGGCTCAATGCTACATTGTTAATCCAGAGACCCAGGTAACCTTCTGGGGACCAGGCTCCAGATGGTGGATTGTGAATTCAGTTTAAAAAATTCAGAATTTAAGAGTTTAATGATGACCCTTGTCAGTTATTGGAAACCCCCATCTGGTTCTCTCATATCCTTTAGGGAAGGAAACAGCCATCCTTACCTGGTCTGGCCTACATGTGACTCCAGACCCACAACAATGTGGTTGACTTTTAACTTTCTCTGGGCAGTTAGGGATGGGCAATAAATGCTGGCCTGGCTAGTGACACCAGCATCCTGTGAATGAATGTTAAAGAAAGCTCATGCAAGTTAAGGATGCATAAACTGGACATTTGTACAAATAGCTGTTAAGCAGCTCTGCCATTTGCAAAGATAAAACCCTGAGCTTTGACCTCAATTCTACATTGGCAAATCATTCTCACATCACATGGTTCCCTTAGTGTCCAAAACTCCTCAAGCTTGAGTATACTGTCACAAAGCTGGTCCTTTTTTCTAAAAGCTGCTCCTTTTCTCAAAGATACTGTGTCCTTGATTATTTTCAGCGGGATCATACACAGCCCTGGCTCTGAGGTGACTAGATTGGTACAGAGATGGTCAAGGATGTTGACAGGCTTTTTGTTTATATGTAAATAGATGAGACTTCAGGCCAAAATGGTCAAGTTTTAGAAGTGACTTGTATAATGAAAGGGGATTGGTTAGCTCTCCACCTGAGCAGTTCAGTCCAGAACCTTTCTCTCTCTCTCTCTCTCTCTCTCTCTCTCTCTCCCTTCTGCCCTTCTAACTTCAACCTGGAAGCACCTGTTCATTTTCCAATTGTTTTTAAGGGGGTTTCTTATTGGGACTGTTGTGTATTTTCAGAACAGGATAATTAAGTCCCGTTTGGATAGGCTAAGTTCTGTAGGGGTCCTTTATTGTGTTCTTTGTGTTTCATTGTGTAATTTTGTGAATAAATTTTTGTCTGTTTTAAAACCTGGTAGTCAACCTTGCTAACTTCCTCCAGGTAATTTTCATTGTAAACCTACCAAAACAAATTGCAAAGTTATGCTCTGGGCTGCTTGATTAAGAATGTTTTGAGTGGTCTGGCCTAGTCCATAACAGTACCAAATAACTGAGCATCCACAGCAACCTGTGACAGAGAATTCCTAAAGATTTACAAAGTTTTGTGTGAAATTTCTCCTTAGTGTGGACTTTAATGTTCTAGACCTGGATGTCACAAAACTTTGAAACATTCTGTACTATGGTGGGCAGACATATGAGAGAATAAGTTTAACGTATAGTAAGGTGAAGTGATAGACTACAGCAGGAAAACAAAGAGAAGCAATATCACATAAAGAGTACAATTCTCAAAGTGGTGCCAGGCAGAGGGACACAATCCTTGAAACAGGTGGAGCAGTTTGACAGCAGTTAATAAGATATTAAGGATCTTAAGACCATAAGATGTAGGAGCTGCAGTGGGCCATTCAGCCCATCGAGTCTGATCCACCGTTCAATGAGATCATGGCAGATCTGATAATCCTCAATCCAGTTTCATGCCTTTCCCCCCATAGCCTATGATTCTCTTACTAACTAAAAATATATCCTGGCCATGAATATACTTTAACAATCCAGCCTCAACAGCACTCTGCACCCTCTGAGAGAAGAAATGTCGACTCATCTCTGTTTTAAATGGGGAACCCCTTATTCTGAGATTACACTCTCGGTTCCTAGACTCTCACACAAGCAGAAACAAATGTGCCACATCGATTCTGTCAAGTTCTCTCAACATCTTTTGTTATGAAGATGTGGGTGTACTTTAAGAGAGTTAAAAGCAGCAAAACTACCGGACACAGCACCAAGTGCTCTCAATAAGGCAACAATGTAACACTTGGTAAAATAACTCGATTAGCTCGTTGCCTGGAGACAAAAACAAATTCAAATTCAGCCAATCAATTTAAATTATACCCCAAAAATATCAAACTCCAATCCAGTTTGAATTGCGTATATTGTTAATCTTAAAAGCCAATGACAAACGGATGTTTTGGGGGTATAAGACCGGGGAAAATTGACCAGTTGAGAAGAGAACTGCCAAGCCCAGCATGAAAATAGCTCTCTTAAAAGGTACCTTTTTGATCAGTAACCTGTGATGCAGAAATTCCTAAAAAGAAGAAATGAAGACACAGGAAGACCCGAATAGAAGACCAAAAGCTGCCTGGTTTTGAGATAAGAAGGGTGCTTTTGTAAATCTTAATTGGGAGTTTTATCAGACTAGTATTACAGAAGGGAAGGTAACAGATAGGTTAGAGTAAGGCATGGTAAATAGTTGTTAGTTAATTAATCTCTGTTATACTTTAAGAAATAAAGTTGTTACTTTTTACTTTAAATAGTTTTTGGCCACTCGAAGTTTTACAGATTACTGCACGGGATAAATCTTTTCTGCGTTGCATGTTTTAAATTAAGCAGGAGGGTTTACCCTGTGTTGTAACACTTGTATGCCTCTCATTCTTCTATATTCAAATGAGTACAGGCTCAACCTATTTGACCTCTCCTCCTTCGGCATGCCCTCCATTCCTGATGTCAGCCTAGTGACCTTTTACTGGACTGCCTCTGGTGCCACGTACACTTTCCTTCGGTAAAGAGCTCTAAACAGTTCACAGTAGTCTGATTGTGGACTAACTAGAGCGCTATATAAATTCAGCAAAACCTCCTTAATTTTTAAACCTCATTCCCTTTGAAATAAAGTCCAGCATTCTACTGGTCTTCCCTATAACCAGTTTGGCTTGGATGCTAGCTTTTTGCGATTTAGGCACGAGGACTATCAAATCCCACAGTCTTTCTCCATTTAAACAATATTCAGCTCCTCTGTTCTTCCTGCCAAAGTGCAAAATCTCACGTTTCCAACACTCTATTCCAACTGCCAAACTTTTGCTCACTCATTTAATCTGTCTTTATCCCTCTGTAGACTCTTTGTGTCATTATCACTGCTTGCCTTTTCACCTGCTTTTGTGTCATCTGCAAACTTGACCATAATATATTCACTTTCCTCATCCAAGTTATTAATCTCTGTATATACTGTCAATAATTGTGGCCCTAGCACTATTCCCTGTGGCATCCCATCAGTCAAAAGTTGCCATCTTGAAAATGCCCCCCTTATCCCAGCTCTCTGTCTTCTATTTGTTAGCCAATCCTCTACTTTTGCTAATATACCACCTCTTCCATGGACTCTTACTTCATTCAGCAGTCTAATGTATGGTACCTTGTTGAATGCTTTCTGAAAATCCAAATATATCACTCTTTATTTATCCTGATTGTTACTGCCTCAATGAGTTCTAGTAAATTTGTTAAGCCTGATTGGAGATTATAAATGGAGACATTGAAAAGAGACAAAAGGAAGTGATGGTAAACCTTTATTGTGCAGTGGTGTTTTGTGTCCTAGCCATTATTCAGGAGGATTGTGAAGGTGTTGGTGCAGGAAAGTTTTATGAGAATGGTGCTGGAGATGAGGAACATCAGCGATGAGGATTGATAGAGCCGGACTTGTGCTCTTTAGAAAGGGGTGACAAAGGCTTGTGTAAAGATTTGTAGCCTGGTTGTCGGTTTCCATGGTTGTGGGTGTATTTGCCGAGCTGGGAAGTTGATTTGCAGATGTTTTGTCCCTGGTCCAGGTGATATCTTCAGTGCTTTGGAGCCTCCCGTGATGTGCTACTGTACTGCGTCTTCTACAATTTATTTGGTTCCATTCCTGCTGCTTCCCAGTTGCCAGTTCCAATTGTTCATTGTAGTGGCCAGTATATTGGGTTGAGGTCTATGTGTTTGTTGATGGAGTCCGTGGATGAGTGCCATGCTTTTAGAAATTCTCTGGCTGTCCTCTGTTTAGCTTGTCCTATGATCGTTGTTTGGTCCTCGTTGAATTTGTGGCCAACTTGAGTGTATGGCCACTAGGGGCAGCTGATCGTGGCATTTCATGGCTAGTTGGCGTTGGTGGATGTGGATTGTTAGTTGTCTGCTTGTTTGTCCTATATAGTGTCTCATGCAGTCTTTGCAGGGAATCTTGCAAACTACAGGGTCTAGAAGGATGGCACTCATCCACAGACTCCATCAACAAGCCTACAGACCTAGACCCAATATGCCGGCCACTACAACAAACAACTGGAAGCAGCAACATTAATTCCAGAGGACACAGTACAGCAGCGTGTCACAGGAGACTCCAAAGCCCTGAGGATGTCACCGAGACAGGGGACGAAATGTCTGTAAATCAAATTCCCAGCTAAGCGAACATACCCACAACCACGGCAAAAGAGGAGTGACAGCAAATTCGATCCCAGTGTCCAAACTCATGAACTGGCTGAACAGAGTAAGTCATCAGAAAGTGTTCTGGGGTCGACCATTTAGGACCAGGATGAGGAGACATTTCTTCACCCAGGGAGTGACAAGACTGTGGAATCCTCTGCCACTGAAAGCGGTTGAGGCCAAACATTGAACGTTTTTGAAAAAGAGTTAAACATAGTTCATAGGGCAAAAGGGATCGAAGAGTATGGGGAGAAAGTGGGAACGGGGACTGAGTTGGATGATCCGCCATGATCATGTTGAATGGTGGAGTAGGTCTGAAGGGGCCAAATGGCCTACTCTCACTCGCATTTTCTATGTTTCACCGTTCCCATTGGCTAAAAGGTCATGAACCAGAGGGCACAGACATAAGGAAAATCACCAGTGGTAAAATGAGGAGCAATATTTTTATGCAGCAAGTAGGTCTGGAATGTACTGCCTTAGAGCATGATGGAGTCTGATTCAATGGTGGTTTTAGACCAGATTCCCTATAGTGTGGAAACAGGCTCTTCGGCCCCAAGGGTCCACACCGACCCTCCAAAGAGCAACCCACTCAGACCCGTTCCCCTACATTCATTCCTGAGTAATGCATCTAAGACTACAGGCAATTTAGCATGGCTAATTTACCTAACCTGCACATCTTTGGACTGCAGGAGCCAAACCACACAGACCCGGGAAGAATGTGCAAACTTCACACAGACAGTTGCCCGAAGCAGGAATTGAACCCGGGTCCCTGGCGCTGTGAGGCAGCAGTGCTAACTGCTGAGCCACCATGCAGCCCCATTGCTAAAAAGAATTGAACAATCATCAAAAGAGAAACATTTATAGAAATATGGGGAACAGGCAAAGATGGCGGGCTCGCTGAGTAACTCCTGTAGAAAACTGCATTGACCTGATGGGCTGAATGGTCTCCTTTCAGACCGATGATTCTATAAGCTGTCAACTATTTCTCCCGAGACTATGACCCATGAGATCAGACTCTCCAGTGAGGAGAAACAGCCTCACAGCAGTTACCCCAATTAATCATGAAATACAACTGAAATGATTGAATTTACTTGCTTGTTCTGAACCACTGTTTGAGTTTTAAGAAGGTTGAGCAGCAACATTTTAAAATAATGATGCATGCAGCAGCTTCTAAATGGTGAAGGGATTGCCACCTACAAACTGCAAAACCATTAAAACTGAGTGTGTAGCAGAAATGTAAATGATCTGGTGTATTATTGCACAGATCCCAGAAAGGCAGGCTACCCTTAAGGCAGCCAAGTGCTTCATGACATGTACAGTCTGATAGGAAAAGTTGATTAGATGTTTGACCATGATCATATTGAATAGTGGAGTAGGTCTGAAGGGCTGAGTGGTCTTACTACATGGATGGTCAGTAAGACTAAAAACCAGTTGGGTCAGCCAGTCAGCTCTGCGTATTGTTACAATAATTTTAACAAGCACAGAGTGTAGATTTCTATATAGTCATAGAGATGTACAACACAGAAAATAACCCTTTAGTCCAACACTTCCATTCCGACCAGATATCCCAACCTAATCTAGTCCCATTTGCCATTACTTGGCCCATATCCCTCTAAACCCTTCCTACTCATATGCTCATCCAGGTGCCTTTTAAATGTTGTAATTATTCCAGCCGCCACCATTTCCTCTGGCAGCTCATTCCACACACGCACCACCCTCTGTGTGAAAACGTTGCCCCTTCAGTACCTTTTATATCTTTCCCTTCTCACCCTAAACTTATGTCCTCTCGTCCTGGATGCACCCACCCCAGGGAAATGACCTTGTTTATTTATCCTACCCATGCCCCTCATGATATTATAAACCTCTTTCAGCTCATTCCCCAGCCCTCCAATGCTCCAGGGAAAACAGCCCCAGCCTAGTCAAGCTTTCCCTAAAGCTCAAATCCTCAACCCTGGCAACGTCCTTGTAAATCTTCTATGAACCCTTTCAAGTCTCACAACATCCTTCTGATCGGAAGGAGACCAGAATTGCACGCAGTATTCTAAAGTGGCCTAACCAATGTCCTGTGCAGCTGCAACACAACCTCCCAACTCCTGTACTCAATGATCTGACCAATAAAGGAAAGCATACAAAATTCCTTCTTCACATCCTATCTACCTGCGACTCCATTTTCAAAGAGTAAGGAACCTGCACTCCAAAGTCTCTTTGTTCAACAAAACTCCCCAGGATCGTATCATTAAGTCGACAAGTCTTGCCCTGACTTGCCTTTCCAAAATGCAGCACCTTGCATTTATCTAAATTAAACTCCATCTGCCACTCCTCAGCCCATTGGCCCATCTGGTCCAGATTCCATTGTAATCTGAGGTAAACTTCTTCGCTGTCCACTACACCTCCAATTTTGGTGTCATCTGCAAACTTACTACTATACCTTATATGTTCACGTCCAAATCATTTATACAAATGACAAAAAGTAATGGATCAGCACCAATCCTTGTGGCACTCCACTGGTCACAGGCCTCCAGTCTGAAAAAACAACCCTCCACCACCACCTTCTGTCTTCCAACTTTGAGCCAGTTTTGTCTGTAAACTTGAAATGTCACGTGATGTATGTACTTAGTTGTTAATAAACTTCTAGATATCTGAATCAATAATTTAATCTTTCTTTATTGATTGTTACATGTATGTTGTTACAATAGTACGGCATGGTGGCTCAGTGGTTAGCACTGCTGCCTCACAACCAGCATCCTAGATTTGATTCCAGCCTCGGGTGACTGTCTGTGTGGAGTTTGCACATTCTCCCTGTGTCTGTGTGGGTTTCCTCTGGGTGCTCCAGTTTCCTCCCACAGTCCAAAGATGTGCAGGTCAGGTGATTGGCCACGCTAAATTGCCCGTAGTGTTAGGTGCATTAGTCAGAGGAAAATGGATCTGGGTAGGTTACTCTTCGGAGGGTCAGTGTGGACTTGTTGGGCCGAAGAGCCTGTTTCCACATTAGATTAGGGAATCTAATCTAATCTAATAATATAGTGAAAAGTACTGTATAGTGTTGCCACTCTCCGGTGCCACCTTAAAACATGGGAACGTAAACCAAAACATAGAATATAAAAGGCAGAAGAATGACAAAAATACAGAAAAAGTACTCAACTTTACATTCCTTCTTGTAAAGTGCTCCACCACAGGCCATGAGCCTGGTAGCTGGGCACAAGTCCCCACACCATAGAACAAACATTGCCACACCTTGGCACCACCCCGCCTCCACTGATGTCCTTGCCACTATGAGTCCTCACTGAGACCTTGCCAAAGCAGACACTATCGACGCTGGGTACAACATTGGCCCAATCGCACCTCCCCCACTGCCCCCATGAGTGGGCATGAGGACCACCTCGTCAATGCACCCAAACTCTCTCAGATGCCGCTGCCTCTAGTCTGTGGTGTACTATTGTGCTGCTGCCAATGCTGTCACTGTGAGCTCCAGAGCTCTTCAACAAGAGGCAAGGAAAATAAAAGAGAAAAAAAAAAGACAAGGAAAGAGAGAAAAATGGAAAAAAAGCAAAAGCTGGACAGAGCAGACAAGTCCTGGACTCATCAGCCCTAAAACACTGCCATCTTACCAGAACCGAATGAGAACCCAAGTCTCTATGGTTTGTTACATGGGCTAATCTATAGAAGACCACATCACATCATGAGCCATCTCCCGACCCATTCACAAAATATTTAGTGCATTCTCAAAAGTTAAATACTGCGGATGCAGGAAACCCGAGATAAAAAGAGAAAGTGTTGGAGAAACTCAGCAGGTCTGGAAGCCCCTGTGAAGTGAGAACTAGAGTTAACATTTCCAGAACAATATGAGTCTTGAAGGACATTGAAGAGTCATGTTAGGCTTGATGCACTGATTCTGTTTCTGTCTTCACAGAGGCTGCCTGACCAGGGCAGTTTTCGGTTTTAGTATGGGAACAATGGGCTCCAGTGCAAAGGTGACCATCAAAATGACCATTTTCACACAGAGGGAATGAGCTGCCAGAGAAAGTGATGGAGCCTGGTATGTTTGCAACATTTAAGAGGCATTTGGATGGGTATATGAATAGGAAGGGTTTGGAGGGATATGGACCGAGTGCTGGCAGGTGGGATGAGATTGGGTTGGGATATCTGTTCGGCATGGATGGGTTGGACAGAAGGGTCTATTTCCATACTGTACATCTCTATGAAACTGTGACTCTATGACTCTATAACTATGTGCAAATGGACATGGTGACATCAGTTACTGGTGTCAGACATCCTTAAGTCAGAATATGACCCCACCTCCCACCACCAAACCATCATCTCCAAGACCATCCATAACCTCATCTCCTCAGGGGATCTCCCATCCACCGCCTCCAACCTCATAGTCCCACAACCCCGCACCGCCCGTTTCTACCTCCTGCCCAAAATCCACAAACCCGACTGCCCCAGCCGACCCATTGTCTCAGCCTGCTCCTGCCCCACCGAACGCATCTCTGCATATCTCAACACTGTCCTATCCCCCTTAGTCCAAGAACTCCCCACCTACATTTGGGACACCACCCACACCCTTCATCTCCTCCATGATTTTTGCTTCCCTGGTCCCCAACGCCTTATCTTCACCATGGACATCCAGTCCCTGTACACCTCCATCCCCCATTATGAAGGAGTCAAAGCCCTCCGCTTCTTCCTTTCCCGCCGACCCAACCAGTACCCTTCCACTGACACCCTCCTTCGACTGACTGAACTGGTCCTCACTCTTAACAATTTCTCTTCCCAATCCTCCCACTTCCTCCAAACCAAAGGAGTAGCCATGGGCACCCGCATGGGCCCCAGCTATGCCTGCCTCTTCGTAGGATATGTGGAACAGTCCATCTTCCGCAGCTACACTGGCACCATCTCCCACCTTTTCCTCCGCTATATCAATGATTGTATTGGCGCTACCTTGTGCTCCCATGAGGAGGTTGTACAGTTCATCCACTTTACTAACACCTTCCACCCCGACCTCCAATTTACCTGGACCATCTCAGACTCCTCCCTCCCCTTCCTAGACCTCTCCATCTCTATCTCGGGCAACCGATTCAACACAGACATTTACTACAAACCGACCGACTCCCACAGCTACCTAGACTACACCTCCTCCCACCCTGCCTCCTGTAAAAACGCCATCCCATATTCCCAATTCCTCCACCTCCGCCGCATCTGCTCCCAGGAGAACCAATTCCACTACCGAACAACCCAAATTAGATTACTTACAGTGTGGAAACAGGCCCTTCGGCCCAACAAGTCCACACCGCCCCACCGAAGCGCAACCCACCCATACCCCTACATCTACCCCTTACCTAACACTACGGGCAATTTAGCATGGCCAATTCACCTGACCTGCACATCTTTGGAGTGTGGGAGGAAACCGGAGCACCCGGAGGAAACCCACGCAGACACGGGGAGAATGTGCAAACTCCACACAGAGAGTCGCCTGAGGCGGGAATTGAACCCGGGTCTCTGGCGCTGTGAGGCAGCAGTGCTAACCACTGTGCCACTGTGCCGCCCTCTGGGACACCTGCACCAACCAACCCAACCGCCCCGTGGCTGAACACTTTAACTCCCCCTCCCACTCCACCAAGGACATGCAGGTCCTTGGCCTCCTCCATCGCCAGACCCTGGCCCCACGATGCCTGGAGGAAGAGCACCTCATCTCCCCTCTAGGAACCCTCCAACCACACGGGATGAATGCAGATTTCTCCAGCTTCCTCATTTCCCCTCCCCCCACCTTATCTCAGTCCCAACCACCGGATTCAGCACTACCCTCTTGATCTGCAACCTTCTTCCCGACCTCTCCGCCCCCCACCCCCTCTCCGGCCTATCACCCTCACCTTAACCTCCTTCCACCTATCGTATTCCCAGCACCCCTCCCCTAAATTCCCCCCTCCCCCCTACCTTTTATCTCAGCCCGCTTGGCACACCAGCCTCATTCCTGAAGAAAATCTTGATAGATACATAAATAGGCAGGGAATAGAAAGAAGGGCTGATTCCTGAAGAAGGGCTTATGCCTGAAACGTCGATTCTCCTGCTTCTCGGATGCTGCCTGGTCTGCTGCGCTTTTCCAGCAACACACTTTTCAACTCTGGTCTCCAGCATCGGCAGTCCTCACTTTCTCCTCCTTAAGTCAGAATGTGTTTGACATCAGTACGCGAAAACACCACCCTCTGTACATATACAATGCACACCTTGAGTAAAGTTCTGAACGATTAGTGGAATCGCAATGAGGAGGACACTAGGTACAAGAGTTAAAAATCACACAACACCAGGTTATAGTCCAACAAGTTTATTTGTAAGTATTAGCTTTTGGAGCACTGCTCCTTCATCAGGTAGCGGTGGAGCAGGATCATAAGACACAGAATTATAACAAAAGATCACAGTATCATGAAACTGAAGTGATATATTGAACAAACCGAGATTGCTGTTAAATATATTGTTTGTTAAATATATTTTATCAGTTGCATGCATGGCACTGTGATCTTTTGCTATAAATTCTGGGTCTTATGGTCCTGCTCCACAGCTACCTGATGAAGGAGCAGCGCTCCGAAAGCTAGTACTCCCAAATAAACCTGGAGAAAGTGAGGACTGCAGATGCTGGTGATCAGAATCAAGAGTGCCGTGCTGGAAAAGCACAGCTGGTGAGGCAGCATCCGAAAAGCAGGAGAATCAACATTTCGGGCATAAGCCCTTCCTGAAGGGTTTTAGCCTGTAACGTTGACTGTTCTGCTCCTCGGATGCTGACTGACCGGCTGTACTTTTCCAGCACCACACTCTTCCAAACAGACCTGTTGGACTATAACCTGGGGTTGTGTGATTTTTACCTTTGTCCACCCCAGTCCAACACCGGCATCTCCACAGCAGAGGTCTAAGAGGAATGGCTCCATCCTTTGCCTATTTGGTGACTCTTAGCTTCTTCACTTGGTCGAAGACATTGTGCTTTTGTGGGCTGCGTTGATAACCAGCTGTTTACAAGAAACACAGTTTGAGACACTGCATTGACAATCTCACAAACAGTTAGCTACCAAAGCCACCCAAAAAAGCAGGTTAGCCATGAGTGGAGTAAAGAAATGAACAGTTGCAAGCCAGAAAAGGAGAAAGCTGCCACGTTCTCTACCTCGTCAGCTATTAATAAGGAGTCTGCTCTACACCTGCCTTTCTCAACTCTGTGACAAACAGCAGTCATCGCCTGGTGCCCATTACTCAGACAATTTCAACCAAACTTTGACCGGGGACTGAATCGCTGCCAACTCAGGACCCAACTGGCAGATTCTCTTTTTTATTTGCCCATCAAAATCTTCTGATATTTGAGCAAGAATGTGGCTGTGTGTCAGGGCAGATGAAATAGGCCATCATTCCAATTGGGAAGCAGTTGTATCCATCACATAGCAATGCTGTAGCACTACCAGGTGGAGTCTCTGCTCCTGTATGAGCCCGGCATGACCAAGAGACTGTATTTCTATGGCACATGGTCTTTGTGTTATTATACCTGTATTCGGGAAGTGATGGCCAAGTGGTATTATCATTGGGCGATTATTTCAGAGACCCAGGTAATGTTGTGGGCACCCGGGTTCAAATATTGCCACGACAGATGGTGGAATTTAAATTCAACTTCTTAAAAAATCTGGAACTTTGAGACTAATGATGACCACGAATCCATTGTCAATTGTCGGAAAAACCCATCAGGTTCACTAATGTCCTTCAGGGACGAAAACTGCCATCCTTACCCGGTCTGGCCTTCATGTGACTCCAGACTCAGAGCAATGTGGTTGACTCTTAACTGCCCTCTGGGCAGTTAATGATGGGCAATAAATGCTGGTCTAACCAGTGGCACCCTCACTCCGTGAATGAATAAAGGAAGGAAAACACTGTGGACAATACAACTTGCCTAACCCAGTGATCTGGAATCCAGTTGCTATGATCATGTTTGGGTAACTGGTCAGTTGGTGAAAGGAGGGCATGTGATGAGGCTTTGTGTTTCATTAGCTGCTTCTGTCCATGTCAGTCAGACTGGAAGAATGACAGTGAGTAGACACTCTCCCTTTTTCTGCCTCCATTTCTCTCCTGGCGAGTTTTGAGAAGAGTTGTAGCTCAGGTTGAAATTTTGGATGTAGGTTTGCTCGCTGAGCTGGACAGTTCATTTCCAGCCATTTCGTCACCCTACTAGGTAACATCATCAGTGGGCCTCGGGCAAAGCACTGCTGATAATTCCTGCTTTCTATTTATATGTTTGGGCTCCTTTGGATTAGTGATGTCATTTCCTGTCACAAAGTCACTTCCTGTTCCTTTTTTCAGGTGTGGTGGATGGGGTCTAACTCAATGTGTTTGTTGATAGAGTTCCGGTTGGAATGCCATGCTTCTAGGAATTCTCGTGCATGTCTACGTTTGGCTTGTCCTAGGATAGATGTGTTGTCCCAGTCGAAGTGGTGTCCTTCCTCATCCGTATGTAAGGAAATGCTTTCACCTCAGGAAATACATCACCACAGGTAATGACAGGTGAGGTGCCGGAAGACTGGAGGTTGGCTAACGTGGTGCCACTGTTTAAGAAGGCCGGTACGGACAACCAAGGAACTATAGACCAGTGAGCTGACATCACTGGTGGGCAAGTTGTTGGAGGGAATCCTGAGGGACAAGATGTACATGTATTTGGAAAGGCAAGGACTGATTAGGGATAGTCATCATGGTTTTGTGCGTGGGAAATCATGTCTCACAAACTTGATTAAGTTTTTTGAGGAAGTAACAAAGAGGATTGATGAGGGCAAAGTGGTAGGTATGATCTATATGGACTTCAGTAAGGCTTTCGACAAGGTTCCCCATGGGAGACTGATTAGCAAGGTCAGATCTCATGGAATACAGGGAGAACTAGCCATTTAGATACAGAACTGGCTCAAAGGTAGAGGACATAAGGTGGTGGTGGAGGGTTGTTTTTCAATCTGAAGGCCTGTGACCAGTGGAGTGCCTCAAGGGTAGGTGCTGGATCTTTGACTTTTTGTCATTTACAGAAATGATTTGGATGTGAGCATAAGAGGTACAGTTAGTAAGTTTGCAAATGACACCAAAATTGGAAGTGTAGTGGACAGTGAAGAGAGTTACCTCAGATTACAACAGGATCTTGACTAGATGGGCCAATGGGCTCAGAAGTGGCAGATGGAGTTTAATTCAGATAAATGCAAGGTGCTGCATTTTGGGAAAACAAATCTTAGCAGGGCTTATACACTTAATGGTAAGGTCCTAGGGAGTGTTGCTGAACAAAGAGACCTTGGAGTGCAGGTTCATAGCTTCTTGAAAGTGGAGTCGCAGGTAAATAGGATAGTGAAGAAGGCATTTGGTATGCTTTCCTTTATTGGACAGAATATTGAGTACAGACATTGGGAGGTCACGTTGCGACTGTACAGAAAATTGGTTAGGCCACTGTTGGAATATTGCATGCAATTCTGGTCTCCTTCCTATTGGAAAGATAGAACATAGAACATAGAACATAGAACAATACAGCACAGAACAGGCCCTTCGGCCCACGATGTTGTGCCGAACTTCTATCCTAGATTAAGCACCCATCCATGTACCTATCCAAATGCCGCTTAAAGGTCGCCAATGAATCTGACTCTACCACTCCCACGGGCAGCGCATTCCATGCCCCCACCACTCTCTGGGTGAAGAACCCACCCCTGACATCTCCCCTATACCTTCCACCCTTCACCTTAAATTTATGTCCCCTTGTAACACTCTGTTGTACCCGGGGAAAAAGTTTCTGACTGTCTACTCTATCTATTCCTCTGATCATCTTATAAACCTCTATCAAGTCACCCCTCATCCTTCGCCGTTCCAACGAGAAAAGGCCGAGAACTCTCAACCTATCCTCGTATGACCTACTCTCCATTCCAGGCAACATCCTGGTAAATCTTCTCTGCACCCTCTCCAAAGCTTCCACATCTTTCCTAAAGTGAGGCGACCAGAACTGCACACAGTACTCCAAATGTGGCCTAACCAAAGTCCTGTACAGCTGCAACATCACCTCACGACTCTTGAATTCAATCCCTCTGCTAATGAACGATAATACTCCATAGGCCTTCTTACAAACTCTATCCACCTGAGTGGCAACCTTCAAAGATCTATGTACATAGACCCCAAGATCCCTCTGTTCCTCCACCTGACCAAGAACCCTACCATTAACCCTGTATTCCGCATTCTTATTTGTTCTTCCAAAATGGACAACTTCACACTTGGCAGGGTTGAACTCCATCTGCCACTCCTCAGCCCAGCTCTGCATCATATCTAAGTCCCTCTGCAGCCGACAACAGCCCTCCTCACTGTCCACAACTCCACCTATCTTTGTATCATCTGCAAATTTACTGACCCACCCTTCGACTCCCTCATCTAAGTCATTAATAAAAATTACAAACAGCAGAGGACCCAGAACTGATCCCTGCGGAACTCCACTTGTAACTGGACTCCATGCTGAATATTTACCATCTACTACCACTCTCTGACTTCGACCGGTTAGCCAGTTTTCTATCCAATTGGCCAAATTTCCCTCTATCCCATGCCTCCTGACTTTCCGCATAAGCCTACCATGGGGAACCTTATCAAATGCCTTACTAAAATCCATGTACACTACATCCACTGCTCTACCCTCATCCACATGCTTGGTCACCTCCTCGAAGAATTCAATAAGACTTGTAAGGCAAGACCTACCCTTCACAAATCCGTGCTGGCTGTCCCTAATCAAGCAGTGCCGTTCCAGATACTCGTAAATCCTATCCCTCAGTACCCTTTCCATTACTTTGCCTACCACAGAAGTAAGACTAACTGGCCTGTAATTCCCGGGGTTATCCCTATTCCCTTTTTTGAACAGGGGCACAACATTCGCTACTCTCCAGTCCCCTGGTACCACCCCCGTTGCCAGTGAAGACGAGAAGATCATTGCCAACGGTACTGCAATTTCCTCTCTTGCTTCCCACATAATCCTAGGATATATCCCGTCAGGCCCGGGGGACTTGTCTATCCTCAAGTTGTTCAAAATGTCCAACACATCTTCCTTCCTAACAGATATCTCTTCTAGCTTATCAGTCCGTTTCACACTCTCCTCTTCAACAATACAGTCCCTCTCGTTCGTAAATACTGAAGAGAAGTACTTGTTCAAGACCTCTCCTATCTCTTCCGACTCAATACACAGTCTCCCACCACTGTCCTTGATCGGACCTACCCTCGTTCTCGTCATTCTCAGGTTTCTCACATACGCATAGAATGCCTTGGGGTTATCCTTGATCCTATCCGCCAGGGATTTTTCATGCCCTCTCTTAGCTCTCCTAATCCCTTTCTTCAGGTCCCTTCTGGCTATCCTGTATCCCTCCACTGCTCTGTCTGAACCTTGTTTCCTCAACCTTATGTAAGCCTCCTTCTTCCTCTTTACTAGACATTCAACCTCCCTCGTCATTGTGAAATTTGAAAGGGTTCAGAAAAGGTTTACAAGGATGTTGCCAGGGTTGGAGTATTTGAGCTATAGTGAGAGGATGAACAAGCTTGGGCTATTTTCCCTGGAGATTCGGAGGCTGAGGGGTGACCTTATAGAGGTTTACAAAATTATGAGGGGCATGGATAGGGTATATAGACAAAGTCTTTTCCCTGGGATCGGGGAGTCCGGAACTAGAGGGGCATAGGTTTAGGGTGAGAGGGGAAAGATATAAAAGAGACCTACTGGGCAGCTTTTTCACACAGACAGTGGTACATGTATGGAATGAGCTGCAGAGGATGTGGTGGAGGCTGGTACAATTACAACATTTAAGAGGCATTTGGATGGGTATATGAATAGAAAGGGCTTGGAGGGATATGGGCCAGGTGCTGGCAGGTGGGACTAGATTGGGTTGGGATATCTGGTTGGTGTGGACGGTTTGGACCAAAGACTCTGTTTCCATGCTGTACATCTCTATGACTCTATGACTCTAACCCGAACATTTAAACAGAAAGCAGGAATTATCAGCAGTGCTTCTCCTGAGGCCTACTGAAAATGTTACCTAGTAGGGTGACGAAACATCTGGAAATGAACCTTCCAGCTCAGCGAGCAAACCTACATCTAGTTCTCTCCATCCAGCCTACCCATTGCCTGATCAGCCATGGACCACAGCAACTGCCTTCTGTCTGAGACAAAATGGCCATCTTTTGTCAACATTGCTAAATCTCCCTGTTGCAGAATTCAGAAAATAAAATGCTGCCTACTCTAAAACCAATCAAGTCATCAATGTAATATCATGTATATATGTTTTGTGGACTTAAACTATCTTCCCATTTTGTACATACCACTGTGTGCAAATGGAATCTTTTGTGTTTTCATTCATGGGATATGGGCATCACTGACCATGTTAAAATTTATTGCCCATCTCTAATTGCCTAGAGGGAAGTTAAGAGTCAGCCACATTGCAGTGGGTCTGGGGTCATCTGTAGACCAGCAGATTTATTCCCAGAAGGACATTAAGGAACCAGATGGTCTTTTGCAGCAATGTCGAACCTTAACCCTATGCTTGGCCCTGGCCCTGATCCTAACCCTGACCCTGGCACTGACCTTAATTCCTACTCTAACCCTAACCCTGATCCTGGGCCTGACCCTAGCTCTAAACCTGGCCCTGACCCTAACTCTGACCCTAACTCTGACCCTATCCCTGGCCCTGGCCCTAATTCTGACCCTGAGCTTAACCCTGAATGGATCCTAACACTCTCCCTAATTCTAGACCGGCCCATGCCATGGCCCTGACTCTCATCCTTACCATGGCCCAGATCCTAACCCTAACCCAGGCCCAAAACCTGACCCTAACCCTGACCCTAACCCAGACCCTGACCCTATCCCAAACCCTAGCCCTCACCCTAACCCTGACCCTGACCCTAACCCTGACCCTAACCCTAACCCTGACCCTGACCCTAACCCTGACCCTAACCTTAGCCCTGACCCTGACCCTGATCCTAACCCTAACCCCGACCCTCACCCTTACCAAGGCCCTGACTCTCATTCTTACCATGAACCTGACCCTAACCCTAACTGTAACCCTAACCATAAATAACCCTAACACTTACCCTCATTCTAGCCCTGACCCAGACCTTAATCCTTACCCTGAACCTTGTAGGTAAAAACAATGTCTGCAGATGCTGGAATCCAGATTCTGGAGTAAAGTGGTGCTGGAAAAGCACAGCAGCTCAGCTTACCCTGAATCTTCCCATGGCATTGACCCTAACACTGACCCTGATTTTGGGCATGGTCATAACCCTGACCCTAGGCCCTGACCCGAACCTTGACCCCAACCCTGAACCTAACCCTAACCTTAACCCTAACCCTAACCCTCATCCTGACCCTAAACCTAACCCTAACCCATGCCCTGACTTTAACCCTGACACTGACCCTGATCCTGACACTGACCCTGACCCTAAACCTGACACTGACCCTAACCCTAACTCTAACCCTAACGCTGACCCTAACCCTAACCCTGGCCCTGACCCTAACCCTGACCCTGACCCTAACCCTGACACTGACCCTTTTTTGAGGAGATTCTAAGTCCGGTTTATAATTTCTTTTTCATTCTCTCCCACATTACTGCCAAACTGCAGGAGTGCTTATTGTTCACCAGCACTCATGTCGTGTGCGTCTAGGTGTGGGACACAGTGAACAAAGAAAAAGAACAAAGAAAGTTACAGACACAGGAAGAGATCCTTCAGCCCTCCAAACCTGCACCGATCCAGCTCCTCTACTGAACTTTCTAAAGATCTGTACCCCTCTGCTCCCTGCCCATTCATGTATCTAGATAGATCTTGAATGATGCTACATCTTACATGAAGAAACATCGAGTGCAGAAAACACCTGGAAGGAAAAGACACCTAGGTAGCCAGTGACAAGCAGGTGCCCCATTAAGGTTCCTTTTTTTCTATTTAGCAATAAATACTGTCTGTTTCTCTGTAAAAGAACCTTCAAGAAAACCTACATGTATCTGTGTCTGAGTGTGTCTGTGTGTGTCTGGGAGTCTGTGTGTGTGTGCACATATGTCTATGTATGTCTCTGTACCTGCTTGTCTGAGTATGTATGTGTGTGTCTGTATGTACATGTGTGCATGCATATGTCTCTGTGTATCTGAGTGTGTATGTGTGTGTGTGTCTGTGTGTGCATGTGTGTCTGACTGTGTATGGGTGTATGTGTGTATCTGAGTGTCTGTGTGTGCGCACATGTGTGTGTCTGATTGTGTCTGTGTGTGTGTGTGTATTTGAGTGTCTGCATGTGTCTGATTGTCTCTGTGTATGTGTGTTCACTTGAGTGTCTGTGTGTGTGTCCATCTGTGTATGTGTGTGTGCGTGTGTCTGTCCATCTCTGTGTGTATTTGAGTGTGTGTCCCCACTGTGTGTGTATTTGAGTGTGTGTGTGTGTCCGTTGTGTGTATATTTGAGTGTGTGTTCCCGTCTGTGTGTGTGTGTGTGTGTGTGTGTGTGCACGCGTGTCAATGTGCATCTTTTATAGTCACAACACTGAAATACCCATTGAGTCAGAAAGCATATTCTTTTAAAAGTGCCTGTTAGGGCTAATTGTGGTACGATAAGACAAGGGGAGTTCTCCTCCTGCTTCTCACTTGTCTGTAATATAGGGCACAGACTGCATCAGTCCCTTCCTCGCTGACTGTGTGAGTCTCCTCACTGCTTGGCTTTCCTGGCCAATCTGCATCTTACACAATACCCTCCCTGCAAAATGACTGAGATTACTGTAAACGTCAGCTCCTTTTTACTCCCTTCGACAGGAGAACTGAACATGAATAAACGAGTGAAGAGCTTCTGCTCCCTCTCCTGGTATTGGAGTTTTTGCTAAATCACAGCCTGCCATTCAAGAGCTTGGTGCTAATCTGGTAAGTATATTTATTTCCTGGGTTCTTGTTTGCTTAACTTTGCAGAACAAATAACCAGAGGCATGATTCTGTATAAAGGAGCAGCCATTACCAGACACAGTCAAAGACACATCTCTCGCCGACAGAATGAAGATACTGATTGTTCTCAGTGTCCTGTTCACTCTCTCCAGCGCCAAAGTCCTTTCGCGATGTGAACTTGCTCGCATTGTAAAGAATTCCATACTGGTTGAATTCACCAAATACAGTGTGGCTGACTGTGAGTAACATCCTCTCAATTCTAACTCAGTCGTGGTGATTGTATTTATAGATGAGGGATTGTATTTTATCTTTGTGGTTCTGTCAGTCAGCGAGTGAGTGAGTCAAGTTGGGATGTGGACTGTCTGAGCCTGATCTGGAGGGAATAAATATATATTTATGTTAAACAAAAATGTGTAGGAATAGACTGGATGGTGGACAGTTCTTTTTGGAGAGTGCTGTCAGCCTCGATTAGAATGTCTTGGAGTGTAATGTGCAGTAACTCTAGGACTTGTTGATGATGGAGAGTTTGTTCATTAAGTGGCAAAAGAGTTTGAGTGTTAACCTGTAATCAGCATGCACAAAGGCTGGCTGATGGTGAGAGACAGAGAGCCAGCAGAAGGCAATGGCAAACCATTGCAACATCTGTAGCAATATCAAAACCATAATCCATGTCGGCTGGCTCTTAGAAGCTGCTGCCTAGGCTTTTGGAGTTGGCTTGTGCACAAGTAGCTGACACCGACGTTAAGGAAGAGCTGATTTGATTCCTAACTGGGGCACAGTTCACATCACTGAGAAGGTAACTATTATTATAAGTTACACATGGCCTCAGTAATCTCCTCGATCGGCGATGATCACCCGAGGACATCCAGGAGGACATTTTCCGAGTATTATTTTTAAGATTAGATTACTTACAGTGGCCCTCCAGCCCAAGTCCACACCGACCCTCAGATGAGCCACCCACCCAGACCTATTCCCCTACATTTACCCCTTCACCTGACACTATGGGCAATTTAGCATGGCCAATTCACCTAACCTACACATTTTTGGACTGTGGGAGGAAACCGGAGCACACGGAGGAAACCCACACAGACACGGGGAGAATGTACAAACTCCACACAGACAGTTGCCTGAGACGTGAATTGAACCTGGCTGTTTGGCACTGTGAGGCAGCAGTGCTAACCACTGTGCCACCGTGCTGCCCATTTCTCCTCATTTTGCCTCTGGATTTCATGGATTTTGACTTTCCACAGAGGCTGCTACATTGGAAGTTAAAGAGCAATTATTTGATTAGATTAGATTCCCTATGTGAGAAACAGAACTCACTCATAAATCAGCCTGAGACAAAGCCTTGGAAACAAGAACAATTTATTACAGCCTTGCAAGTACCGGACGCCTCTGCAATCAAGCAGAAATGCGCACGAAAACAAAACATGTAAGCATTCTTATTCAGTTTGCAAGTTGCGGAATCAGGCCTCCCTTTCCCATCCTATCATAAGCCAATTACCTCACTTGTTTTTTTCTCTCTAGTTATTTTCTGGCCATCCTGCTGTCCTTGTCTGCATTCTTTGTTCCTTGTTTGTTACAGCTTGTTCTTTTATCCAGTTTCTCTTATCATACGATAAGCATTATTGTGAAATGCCCCTGCTGCTTCTTTTTTTTTGGTCAGCTACAACCCTTCATAGTTATTTCCTACCTTAAAACTATTTTCTTTAAAAGACCCTTTATATTCAGTAAAGTTTTAGCCTTAAGTATGCTACATGCTACATGCTACAAGAGTTCCGCGACCGTTTGTATAATGTCCCCCTTTCCCTCCCTTCACAACACCCCCTCCCCCACCTGCAGAAACTACACTTCTAATCTCCCACACCTACAGTGTGGAAACAGGCCCTTCGGCCCAACAAGTAAACACTGACCCTCCAAAGAGAAACCCACCCATCTATATTTGCCCCTGACTAATCCACCTAACACTACGGGCAATTTAGCATGGCCAATTCACCTAACCTGCACATCTTTGGACTGTGGGAGGAAACCAGAGCACTCGGAGGAAACCCACACAGACACGGGGAGAATGTGCAAACTCCAGACAGAAAATTACCCGAAGCAGGAATTGAACCTAGGTCTCTGGCGCTGTGAGGCAGTAATGCTAACCACTGAGCCACTGTGCTGTCCTGTCTTTGGTTCTGTCTTGTTGGAGATGGTCATTGCCTGGCACTTGTATGATTTGAATGTTACTTGCTAGCACAAGGTTGGATATTGCCCAGGTCTTCTTGAAATTGGTGTGATGATGTTGCCCCTTTAAAGAGGTTGTTTCTTTTCTTGGTTCTTTTTAAGAGACATTGTAAAGGTAGAGGTGCCAAAATATCTGGGGTGAGCCTAAATTAACGATGACTGGGGAATGGACAGTCCTCCCAGTTCAGGTTTTTTTCTAGTTTCTTTTAGTTGTAACAGTGAGAAACTGCTGCTTTGTCTGTAGCAGAGAAACTGCTTCAGTCCAGGGAAAGGTTCCAAGCTTCAGCAGATGATTCCCAACCAGATTTCTCTGTGAAATCTCTGCTGTCTTTAAGAATCTGTATTTGTATTTACCTTTTGCCAAGAGGTGTGTTCATGGGAATTGGAACAGTTCCTTAGTTAAGTTGTTGTGTCGGGTCAGGTAAGTTCACCAATAGTTAAGTTTTGTTTTGTTTGTGTTTCCATTGAAGTGTTTAACTAAATCCTGGTTTGTTTAAAGCCGAGTGGTTTGACCAGCTGCATCACTCCTGGAATATCCACTTCACATCTGCCTTTAAAATAAACAATGTCAGGGCTACTTTCTTAACATATTTTGAGGGTTTTGGCCTGGTCCATAACATTGGGAATGCAGTGCTTCAGCATTTGAGGAATGCTCAATGGTGCTGGACATTGTGGAAACATCTCCACTTCTGATTTTATAGAATCATACAGTACAGAGGCCCTTCAGCCCATAGTTCGATACTGCCAAGAATACAGTATTATCTACACGGGTCCGATTTTCCCACACTAAGTTCATAGCCTTGAATATTATGCTGGAGGGAAAGTCATTGATGAATTAGCTGAAGATGGTTGAACCTGGGATATTACCCTGAGGAACTCCTGCAGAGATGTCCTGGAGCTGAGATGACTGACTTCCAACTACAACCATCTTCCTATGTACCAGGTATGACTCTAACCGCAGGAGAGTTTTCCCCTTGATAACCATTGATACCAGCTTTCCTGGAGCTCCTTGGTGCCACACATGTTCAGATGCAGCTGTGCTGGCAAGGGCAGTCTCACTTTACATCTGGAATTCAACTGGTTTTGTCCATTTTTGAATCAAAGCCATGATAAGCTGTCCTGGTAAAACCAACGAGGTAAAAACAATGACTGCAGATGCTGGAAACCAGATTCTGGATTCGTGGTGCTGGAAGAGCACAGCAGTTCAGGCAGCATCCAAGTAGCTTCAAAATCGACGTTTCGGGCAAAAGACCTTCATCAGGAATAAAGGCAGTGAGCCTGAAGGGTGGAGAGATAAGCTAGAGGAGGGTGGGGGTGGGGAGAAAGTAGCATAGAGTACAATGGGTGAGTGGGGGAGGGGATGAAGGTGATAGGTCAGGGAGGAGAGGGTGGAGTGAATAGGTGGAAAAGGACATAGGCAGGTAGACAAGTCCGGACAAGTCATGGGGACAGTGCTGAGCTGGAAGTTTAGAACTAGGGTGAGGTGGGGGAACGGGAAATGAGGAAACTGTTGAAGTCCACATTGATGTCTTGGGGTTGAAGTGTTCCGAGGCGGAAGATGAGGCGTTCTTCCTCCAGGCGTCTGGTGGTGAGGGAGCGGCGGTAAAGGAGACCCAGGACCTCCATGTCCTCGGCAGAGTGGGAGGGGGAGTTGAAATGTTGGGCCACGGGGCGGTGTGGTTGATTGGTACGGGTGTCCCAGAGATGTTCCCTGAAGCGCTCTGCTAGGAGGCGCCCAGTCTCCCCAATGTAGAGGAGACCGCATCGAGAGCAACGGATGCAATAAATGATATTAGTGGATGTGCACGTAAAACCTTGATGGATGTGGAAGGCTCCTTTAGGGCCTTGGATAGAGGTGAGGGAGGAGGTGTGGGTGCAGGTTTTACAGTTCCTGCGGTGGCAGAGGAAAGTGCCAGGATGGGAGAGTGGGTTGTAGGGGGGCGTGGACCTGACCAGGTAGTCACAGAGGGAACGGTCTTTGCGGAAGGCGGAAAGGGGTGGGGAGGGAAATATATCCCTGTTGGTGGGGTCTTTTTGGAGGTGGCGGAAATGTCCTGGTAAAACCCACACTGAACATCAATGACCAGGCCATTGAAAAGCAAGTGCTGCTTGATTTCCAGGCAGATGCTTTGAACTGTGCTGGAAGAACACGGTGGGCGGCACGGTGGCACAGTGGTTAGCACTGCTGCCTCACAGCGCCAGAGATCTGGGTTCAATTCAACAAGTGTGGACTTGTTGGGCCGAAGGGCCTGTTTCCACATTGTAAGTAATCTAATCTAAACACGTTTGTGATGGTTCTGGAGCACAAGTCTTTATATTATTGATGGAATGTTTTTTTTTATTCATTTGGGGGACATGGGCAGCATTGGCTGGGTCAGTATTCACTTCCCATCCCCAGTTGCTTTTGAGTCGGTACTGCAGATCTGTCTTCTTGAACTGTTACAATCCATTAGATGTAGTTATCCTCACAATGCTAATTCCAGTGACATTGGAGAAAAGGAAATATACAGCAAACGTTTTACTAACCAGCACCTATGGGCAGGAGTGTGCTGGCTGATCGAATATTCTGAATAATAAAGTGGCCCAGATAATGTAAAAACGCACACTGAATAATAGAAAGGGAATACAGCGTGTACACACATCATTTATATTTTATTTTCAGGCTAATCACTTAAATAGAATGCAACTTTGCCTTAAATAAAACTTATCAACAGACAACATTCTTACTCACACCCTCAATCGACTATTCTGACATCACAGAGATCACGATAATAGAGTGATATTATATGTTGAGATATATATATTGCCATGTTATTGAGAATGACAATTCATTAAGATGCCGGTTAAAGCAATGTTTGCATTCCAACTCCAGATAATGAGTGGCTTCAAGGGGAATTTGTAGGTGGAGTTCCCATGTCTCTGCTGACTATTGTCCTTCTAGATGGAACTGGGCATGGCTTTGGAAGGTGTTGTCGAAGGAGTGTTGGGGAATTATTATTACTCCTGAGTGCTGGTGGTGAGGCAGTGAATGCTTGTGGGTGTGGTGCCAACTGAGTGGATTGCTTTGCAGATGGTTTCAAGCTTCTTGAGTATTGTTGCACCTGCACTCATCCAGGAAAGTGGACAGTGTTCCATCGTACTCCAGAATTGTGCCTTGAAGATGATGGGGAGACAAGAGGTGACTTACAATTGCAGGATTCCTAAACTCTGACCTGCTCATGTGGCCATTGTATTTATATGTGAATCCAGCTCAGTTTCTGGTCAATAGTAACCCCCAGGATGTTTATAGTGGGGATTCAGTGAGGGTAATACCATTGTATGTCAAACTGTGGTGCTTAGATTCTCCCTTGTTGGAGATAGTTATCGCTTGGCATTTTTGCAAAGTCATATTACTCACCACTTGTCAGCCCAAACCTGGATATTGCCCATGTTGTGATGCACTTAGTCATGGACACCCTCACCTATGATGGAGGGAAGATCATCCAAGAGGCAGCTGACGCTTCTTGGGCCTAGGGCACTACCCTAAGGACCTCCTACAGAGATGTCCTGGAGCTGAGTGACTTCCAACAACCACAACAATCTTCTTTTGTACTTGTGACTTGGGCATTGTCTGTAAGGTGTGATACTGTGAGTCGGACTGTTTCAGACTGTTGGTGACTCATCTGTGGGACACCTGTCTCAATTTTAACACAAGTTGGCATCCAGGACTTTATAAGGTCAACAAGGCTGGGTTTGCCATTGCTTTTACCAGAGCACACTTCAATGCCAGGTTCATTCCTTTTGTTCAACTTGACATGAGGCTTTCATATGGGCGGCACGGTGGCACAGTGGTTAGCACTGCTGTCTCACAGCGCCAGACACCCGGGTTCAATTCCTGCCTCAGGCGACTCTCTGTGTGGAGTTTGCATATTCTCCCCGTGTCTGCGTGGGTTTCCTCCGGGTGCTCCGGTTTCTTCCCACACTCCAAAGATGTGCAGGTCAGGTGAATTGGCCATGCTAAATTGCCCGTAGTGTTAGGTAAGGGGTAGATGTAGGGGTATGGGTGGGTTGCACTTCGGCGGGGCGGTGTGGACTTGTTGGGCCGAAGGGCCTGTTTCCACACTGTAAGTAATCTAATCTAATCTAATGTCCCAGAGATGTTACCCGTGGCTGACCACTTCAACTCACCTTCCACTCCCCAAAGGACAAGCAAGTCCTGGGCCTCCTCCACCAACAAATTAAAGCTACCTAACAACCGGAAGAAGAACACCTCATCTTCTGCCTCGAGATCCTTCAACTACACAGCATCAACATCGACTTCACCACCCTCCCACCACCTCCTCCCAGATCCAAAACTCCAACTTGGCACTCTGCTCTTCACCTGACCTACCTGTCCAACTTCTTTCCCATCTATCCGCTCCACTTTCCCCACCAACCTATCACAGTTATCCCCCATTTGCATTCACCTATCACCTTCCACCTACCTACTCCCCAGCCCCAACCCCCCAAGCTCAGTATTTATCTCTCAGCCTCCCTTCCGCCTCTATATGCCTGCTCCTCAGATGCTGCCTAACCTGCTGTGCTTTTCCAGCGCCACCCTTTTCCATTCCAACTTCGTATGGTTTGATACAACTGAGCGTCTTGTTGCCATTTAAGAATAAACCGCATTGCTGTGAGGCTGGAAGGGCTTTTGCCCAAAACATTGATTTTCCTGCTCCTCGGACGCTGCCTGACCTGCTGTGCTTTTCCAGCACCACTCTGATCTTGGCTCTGATCTCCAGCATCTGCAGTACCCACTTTTGCCTTGGAGTCACATGTAGGCCAGAGCAGGTAAGGCAGATTTCCTTCCCTAAAGGGACATCAATGAACCAGATGGGTTTTTACACCAATGCACAATGGTTTCACGGTTGTCCTTAGATTAGTTTTTAACTCTAGAGTTATAAGTTCATTCAAATCTCACCATCTGTCATGGTGAAATCAAATGGTATGGGGTGTAAATGGGAGTCGGGGACTGATTTGGATGATGAGCCCTGATTATATTGAATGGTGGAGGCAACTCGAAGGCCCATTCCTGCTGCTATTTCCTATCTTTCTATGTGAGATTTGCACCCAGAGTTTCTTCTTTCATTTATTTTGATTCTAGGGGTGTGCATGGCCCACTATGAGAGTCGATACAACACACTCGCAAAATACTACGAGAGAGGCGATAATGGAGAAATCCAGTCAGAAGACTATGGGATCTTTCAGATCAGCAGTAAATGGTGGTGCTCAGATACAATGTTTCCAGATGGTCCCAACAGTTGTAACATGAACTGTAACCGTAAGTGAACCAATATCCTGTCAACCTCAAGTTTAATTTCTCATTCCATCCCATTTAAAGAATATGCAGTTAGAAAGCTCTATGTAGTTCTAGTTGCTTTCCTTCAAAACTGACTTTGAGGCAATGGAGAAGGTGGAAAAAATTCAAAGATGTCACATAAACTGAAAAAACAATAACCATCAGGAAAGGATAAATAGACTGGGTCTCTATTTTCTCTTGAAAATGGCTGAGAGGTGGACTATAGATACATTAACTGAGGCTCCTGTGTTGGTACTTCCACTTGTGATGAAAAGTAAATGTAAAACACAAGATGCTCACCAAGAAATCTAATCTCCTTTGTGTTAATTCATGGGAATCGGCATCACTAATAAGGCCAGTGTTACTGCCAAAGAGAAGATGGTTGTGAAACTGTCACTTTTTATTCGGAGTAGACCATATTGTTCTAGGTCTGGAGTCACATGCAGGCCAAACCAGGCAACAAGAACAGACTTCCTTCCCCAAAGGACATCACTGAATTGGATGGGTTTTATGAAAATCCAAATGCATCATCACTGACACCAATTTTTTTTGTTCAGACTTCATGGAATTAATTGATTTTAAATGGCTCAGTAGTCATGGTGCATTTTGAATTCAAGTCCCTTGATTAGTAGTCCCAGTTTCTGGATAACTAGCTTGATTACACAACCACTTTACATTTTGACTCTAAACTCAGGAATTCCATAGGTAGCTGCTCACCTGGATGCTCAACACTCTCATCATAAACACCGATGTTTGATTGTTTACATAGATGTATGTAAGGGTCAGCAGATCAACGTAAGGGGGAGAACAATCAAGGTGACATTGGGAGAGTTAGATGAAGGTGGCTCGGAGAAGTGGAGCATAAATCTCAGATTAAATGTGTTGTGATGAATGGCCTGTCTCTGTGTGTAATTTCTGTGTAATTCCTTAGAATATTCCATGTCCAGTGGTGGCCCCATTCTGGAAGGACATGGCACTCTCCCCTACCTTGTGACTGTGACCAATGGAAGCTTTTCTCCAGATTGGAAGATATAAGCCCCATCCCAGGACTTGAGGGAGTGCTGCACTGTCTGAGAAACTGAGTTTAGAATGAACCTTTTCAGGAGGTTGTTACAGTTTCCATGTTACCATTTGGTCCAGAGTGAGATTTTCACTTCAGTCGATAGGAAAAGAGTGGGTGATGGTCAAGAGAGAGGATTATTTGATTGTTAACCACTGATTTGAACAGATAAAGGAATCCCACACTGTGTAAGATGAACTGCAGATTCAGAATCACCTGGATTTTTCTGTTTAATACAAATCAGAATGAGCCTGTCTTGATGTTTTGGTCAGCAAATTTCTACTCCCAACTACCCCCACTCCTCAATGGGAATAGGCAGGGTCACTGACCATCCATCTCATTGGTGAATGTGGAACCCTGTTGAATATAAAAGGCGTGACATTTTCTACAGATATTCATGTTGTCCCCACTTGCTGCTGAGCTGCTGAATGTGGACCCTCATTCCACCACAGCACAGCATCAAGAACAGCAAACACCGTCCATTCTTAGGATTTCCAACCCTGCCCCCTGCAACAACTCATAAATGTATAGTTTCTAACTTTTTTTCTTATTATTGTAGTTTTTCTGCAAGATAGCGCAAACATAGAAGCTGACATCAATTGTGCAGCAATAATAGTGAATCAACAAGGAATGGAGGCCTGGTAAGTTAAAATCTTAATCTTTTTTCTCTTTCAATGTTTAGACATTGAGGTTATAATTGAGCGATGGAATGCCACTGGTTGTTATAATCAGGTACTCAATATTGCAATCAGGAGGCTGGAAGAACACAGCAACATCAGGAGGTGAAGTCAATGTATCCGATGGAACCCTTCTTCAGGAAGAAGGGTCAATACCTGAAATGTTGACTTCTCCATCCCCTGATGTTGCCTGGCTTGCTGTGTTGTTCCAGCCTCCTGCACACCCACTTTGGATTCCAGCATTTTCTTTGTCTCTGCCTCAATATTGCAATAATGATGTGAGTACACAGACTCCTCAACAATAAACAGAGATCAGTTAGAGTGTCTCAAGCCCTGCTGAGTGCCATAGTTAGCTATCTCTAGGGCAGTTAAGAGTCAACCACATTTCTGGGGGTCACAGGTAAGCTGGTAAGGATGGCAGGTTTCATTCCCTGAAGGATATTTGGGAATCTAATGGAGTTTTATGACAAGGAACAATGATTGATATATATCATTAGATTAACTTTTTAATTCCAGATCTTTATTAAACTAAATTCGAATTCCATCATTTACCACGGTATAATTCAAACCCGAATCCCCAGAATATTAGCCTTGGTTTCTGACTGCTATTCTATAATAGCATTACCTCCACCTCACCGTCACGTTTATGAAGAGAGGTATAGTAAGGCATGTCATAGAGAGTGTGACAGGGATCAATGTATTATAGAAACTGTTAGACTGAGGTATGTATTATACTTAGTCACACCATGAGGGTGTGTTACAGAGTTTTATAGCAAGGGGCGTGTTTTAGTATGGGTCCATTAGAGATAGCATTACAGTGAGGGTGTGTTATCGAATTCTCACAGCAATTGAAATTAACTTTAGTTGTATGCAATTCTGGAATCCAAATAATGGGAACAGTGTGATAGGAAAAGGTGCAGAGGAGAAATACCAAGATGTTGGCTGGACTGGAGAGTTTCAGTGATGAAGGGAGAGTGGACAGACTGGGATTGTTTTCCTTGGAGCAGAGAAGAGGTGACATGATTGAGATGAATAAAAGGGCATTTTTCTGTGGTGTCGATCTTTATGAATCTATTACTCTAATTAGTGAGTTAAAAATCACACAGCACCAGGTTGTAGTCCAACAGGTTTATTTGGAAGCACTAGCTTTTGGACCGCTGCTCCTGATGAAGGGGCAATGCTCTGAAAGCTAGTGCTTCCAAATAAACCTGTTGGACTATAACCTGGTGTTGTGTGATTTTTAACTTTGTACAGCCCAGTCCAACACCCACACCTCCAAATCTATTTAGTGAAGATTACACAAGCAAAGACCCTGTAAATTGGCTCCATCCAATAATATTTGAGAGTTCCTTCTGTCCTCTTTGTGTCCAACATCATTTCACAACTACGCTGGCCCACTCGTTTTTTAATGACAGAATTTCGTGAAACACAAGAAAACTTGTAATGGGCACACATAGGAGTGGTGCCTCTGTGCAATAAATCTTAAAGTTTCTGGACACTAGAAACAATCTTAATTTCATGAGAGGAGATGAGAATGCTGTGAGAGAAGGAGGTGATTCATGTGCACGTCAACAAATATACACCTGGAGCCCTTGCAATTCTCTCTGACTAACCTGTCATTTCTGATGTTCTGCTTTTGCAGGAAAGGGTGGGCTGAGAACTGCAAGGGGAGATGGATCAATTATTATACATATTTTTGCTTCTGGTAAAGGAGAAAGAAATCCAGCCAATCAAAACCAGTCGCTCCTGATACAACACAGCATGGAACACTCTCAGCCGCTAATTGTACATTACTGAGATCGAAGGAATAAGATCCAGTTCTCTGTCACAACTCATTAGAAATAAACACAGATAAACATCAAATCTCAAGTGTTTCAATACAGTTGAGCAATCAAGATAAAATTCAGGAAACGTGCGGAGAAAGATTGAAACTAAAGGATAAAGCCGTACATTAAGAATGTGGTCAGTGAAGGAGAGGATGACAAAAGGGAATGTGAAAAGTTTAGGGAAGATTGTAAAGCAAAATGATTTATTGTTTTGTAAGCAATTCCCATTAAATCTGTTCTTCCTCATATTCTAATATTATGCACAGCCTTCTTTTGTGTTTTCAGAAAGTGCTCTGACACACAACTTCATCTTTTTTCTCATCACCAAGTTTCCCATGGGGGTTTTTTTCTGCCTTTTAACCATCACCAGTAAATCGCCCATGTTCTCCAACTGATTAATTGACATGCAAAGTGGGGGGGGGGGGTGGCACTGGAAAAGAACAGCAGGTCAGACAGCATCCGAGGAGCAGGAGAATTGATGTTTTGGGCAAAAGCCCTTCATCAGGAATGGAGCTGATGAAGGGCTTTTGGCTGAAACGTCGACTTTTGGGAGCGTTTAAATTCAACTCACCTGGTGAAATGTAAACAAAGCCTGTCAGGTAACTGTCAATCATCATTAAGTGATGCACTCTCCAAGGCAATACCTTGACCAGAGAACACTTGCCAACCATTAGTGCTCTACTTTTATGAAGTATAAATGTTAGTTTGCCTCTTGATTTGGTCTTTCTCACAAATATTTGAGTTTAAAGTGAAACTCTTACACAAAGTGTCTTCTTTTCAGCAATACAAACATTTTTGACGTATTACTTCTACAAAATTACCCTTATCTGACCGGTTCTGTTAACGGGTGAAAGAATGCAATGAGATTGGTAAAGCAATGCCTTCCCATTTGTCAAAGTGTCGACTGAGGGTATCTATTCTATTTTTGATTAATTATCTTTCCAATGGTCAATGTTAACCTAAAGGTCTCATTCTCTGGGATTGATTCCTATGTATAAACAGGGAGATAAAGACTATCTTCCTCTCTTATGGCTTCTTTCCCTTTTCTAATTTTATTAAAATCTATATGTAATGATGCCTCTGGCTCCTCTGCTATAAAGTCTTTCAATATGCCTAGATGCAATCCAGGGGTAAAAACAATGACTGCACATGCTGGAAACCAGATTCTGGATTAGTGGTGCTGGAAGAGCACAGCAGTTCAGGTAGCATCCAAGTAGCTTCGAAATCGACGTTTCGGGCAAAAGACCTTCATCAGGAGTTTTATCCTTTCTCACTTTGCTGAAAATTAAATCACGCCCCCCCCCCCCCCCCCCCCAAACTTTGTATCGTTATATTATTTCTGATCACACCTTCTCTCATGCCCCAGTTTCCTAGAACAATATGTTGTTGATCCAACAAGGGCTGGGTCTATTTTGGATCTGATGATATGAAATCATGCAGGTTTAAGGAAAGATGTTAGAGTAGGGAAATGGTGTTAGGCTCAGTCATAGTGACTGTGAAGCAACATCTTTTGTGAAAATTCTTCTGGGTCATTAATGACCTTCAGAGTAAATTTATCGTCCTCACCTGATCTGGCCGATGTGAATCCATAGCCTCATCAATGTGATCAAGTCTGAAACGGCCAAGTGAGCCACCCAGTTCAAGCCCAATTCAGAATGGCAACAAATACTGTCCCTTATATAATACTATTTGTCTAATCTACACAGACAATACATCGAGGAAGGGAGAAAAACAATTTAATGTTTTGAATTCAGTTAACCCTTTACCACATACTTCAGGTTACAGATTTTAGTTTTGTGAGGCCCCAAAGAGTGTTCAGTGGCAGCAGGGAAATGGAAGAGGATTAACCTTTGCTCATGTGGATCCTCTCCACGATGACACTTCAGTGGATATTAGAGTGTGGCACTGGAAAAAGCACAGTAGGTCAGGCAGCATCCGAGGAGCAGGAGAATCAACGTTTCAGGCATAAGCCCTTTATCAGGAATGAGGCTTGTAGGTCAGGGCTGAAGATAAATGGGTGGGGGGAGGGGCAGCTCAGAAAGTGATAGGTGGATGAAGGTGAGGGAGAAGGTGATAGGTCGGGGGGGGGGGTGATGGACCGGTCCATTAGGTGGTGCCGAGTTGGAGGCTTGGAACTGGGGTAATGGGGGAGGGCGCGGAAATGAGGAAGCTGTTGAATTCCATATTAATCCCCCCTCTGACCTATCATCTTCTCTCTCACCTCCATCCACCTATCACTTTCCTAGCTACCTTCCCCCAACCCCACCCCCCCTCCCATTTATCTCTTAATCCCAACCCACAAGCCTCATTCCTGATGAAGGGCTTATGCCCAAAACGTCGATTATCCTGCTCCTCAAATGCTGCCTGACCTGTTGTGCTTTTCCAGCACTACACTCTCGACTCTGAGCTCCAGCATCTGCAGTCCTCACTTTCTCCTACTTCACTGGAGATGCAATTAAAACCTATTTGCATCCCTTTCATACGCTGTTAGTAGTCCTAGTTCTTCAATGGGGCATATACACCCATCATGGCTTTCCATGATGGTGGCTCAGTGGCTAGCACTGCTGCCTCACAGTGCTAGGGACCTGGGTTCAATTCCCACCTTGGGCAACTCTGTGTGGCGTCTGCACGTTCTCCCTGTGCCTGCGTGGGTTTCCTCTCACAATCCAAAGATACGTGCCTACAGCTGAGCTTGGAAGCTAAGCAGACTCAGGCCTGGTTAGTACTTGGATGGGAGACTGCCTGGGAATACCAGGTGCAGTAGGCTAGCCACAGGGACTGGAGTGCATTATTTCCCCCCCTCCAACTCTATTTTGATTTAACCCCTGCCCACCTCTTCACTGTTTGATCACACAGCATTCTCTTTGATGTGAAGGGCAGTGCTTGTCACTGGCCACTCGGGTGTTTCCTTTCTTCCTGGTGGTGGAAACTGAATAAAGATTTGTGCACCTTGTGTTTCTCACTGTGTCTCACACCTGCACACACACAAAAAAAACATGGCTCTTCAGATCTCAGTTAGTACTCCGCTAGTGACCTTGACAAACTCCCATTCTCACCCAGACATCGAGGCTTCATTCTCCATTAACCTCATAACTGGAAGCTCTGGGAGACAACAGTAAGAGGAACAATTTGCCATAGTGCTGGAGGGATATTAGGGCTACTCTCTCATTAGAGGGAGAAGTGGGAGGGGGGGGGGGGGGGGGGGGGAAAGAAAGAGAGAGAGAGAGAGAGAGAGAGAGAGATGAGCGAGAGCCAGGTGGTAGTTTAACCTGAGGGTCACCATGTCTCAAGCAAAGGGAGAGGTTGAGCAAGGTCCTTAATAGTAACCTCAGTCAGTGCAGGAATCAAACTCACACTGTTGGCATCACTCTGTATTACAAAGCAGCTATCCAAGCTAACCAAACCCCTACAACAATAACGGATTTGTTGACTAACCATAAAAACACACATTTCCAATTCATCTACAACAGGCTCAGGCATGAAGAGAGGAAAAATAGGCCCAATGTCACCTGTTTCCACACACTTCCAACCCCACACTTTCCCCTTATCCCATGCCATAGTTGACGTTCTTGGTAGTCTGTCAATGGGGACTTTAATCTCTGGAAACTGATGGCAGATATGGACTGCCTTTGTAGTAAATGGAGATTCAGTTAATCTAATCCCTGAAAACGTTACCTCCCACTGAACCAGATCGTGCTCACAAGGGACAGGAAATAAACCAGCACCTAAGAATACAATTAAGTGGGCACATGGACATTGTTAGCCACATTTGCATGGTGGGAAGGGGCAGGGTGATATCCAGGTGGCACCACCTTTGCATGCTAACCAGGTAACATAAGGAAGTTTAATTACTTTGGCCTTTAATATCTGGTGAACTCTAACACAGGTTGTTTGCCTTACTGGGAGTGTTTCAGAATGAGAGATCACTCTTCAGAGACAATTACCACAAAAGGATGATAAAGTCACCATAAATTGAGACACACATCAGGAGTCAGTTCTGACAGAGGCACATTTTAATTTATTCTTCAGTCATGGCTGCAGTAATGTACAAAGGCAATACTAGTAGTCATACAAAGTACAATAAATTAAACCTTACAGTACTTTCTCATACAGATGCTGTAAAACATGTTCCAGACAATTGGAGGAACCTCAGTTCGTGATCAAATCAGTTTCTAGGTGCTTGGTTCTTTGTAACTAACTTCAATGTCACAGATGCCGTGAAGTGGTTCGGTGGTGGAGATGGTGGGACAGCTGCCGTACTTTGGCAGAAGATCAGCAGAAATTCCATCTGTGGAGAATTGGGTGGCGGGAGGGGAATGGTGCTTGAACATACCAAGTTAACGCGAATTCCCAAACTGTGCAGCCAAACAACAACACATCCACAGGATGGAGACACACCAGCTGAGCCACCAGCAGGACTCAGGACACTCGATTTACAATCAGCTGGGGGAGGGGGCAATGATGACAGGTAGTTTCAATCCTTCCCACGGGGTGAGACCACTCGATGGACTGTATTTATGAAAGGGAGATAAAGGAAAATAAAAAAAAACACTGCTTCCCTAGATCTAGGACCATGTTGACGTCATTGACACAACAGCTAGTGAGGAGAATGAGGAAAGGCAAGGCAGGGAGTGGGAGAAAGATAAAATCAATGACAGTGAATGACAAGTTAAATTTTTCATAACCTGAATTGTGAACTAGGATTCTGCAGCATGAAGGAGGATTTTGAACCAGAGAGGAAGTAAAGTCAGCCGTCTGGAAAGAATGGTGGAAGTGGATTCAAGAGAAACTTTCAAAAGAGGAAATTGGATAAACACTAGAAGGCAAAACAAACATTTGCAGGGCTAGGAGGAGAGATGTGCAACTAACAGAATAGCTCTTTCATAGAGCTGACATGGGCTTGAAGGGCTGAATGGCCTCATTCGCTGCTGCACAATTCTATGAAAAACAATACGACTCCATAAGGGGGCCTTTATGGGGGTGGCTAACACTGTGATAGTGCTAGATCCCCCTTCAACAATACCACACACAAATGAGGGGGTTCAGAACAAAACTTCCTACAGCAGAATAGCAAGAATGTGGAATTCATTACCACTCGAGGCAAATAAGGTGATATTGATAGGCCCCCCCCCCCCCGAAGTAACTGGTGTGGAAGGAGAAGCTTGACTGAAAGGTAAACACTGGCACAGACTGATTGGTCATGTGGCCACTTCCTGGGCTCGGTTACCGTGAAAATGCGATGGATACAGGGCCGACTCTTGGAGATCAAGGGAGGGAATGTGGTTCCCTGTGGAGACCGGCACTGAAACGAGACTGAAATTTATCCTCATCCATTTGCAGCTGTGAAACATTTTAAAATGATTACACTAAATTATTTAAAGTGAAGCAACCAAATAAACCCTGAACAATAAAAGCCCCAAAACATCTGTCACCCATAGCATTGTTCAAATTTTTGAAGAATCATTTAGCAATTACAAAAAGATACAGCTCTGACCTCCTGTTATTGCTACAACCATGTTGTGTTGTGTGGCATCAAATTGGACAATGAGTGTCATGTGTCACGTCATATATCAAGATGTCATGGCCAGGGTGTAGCCTGGGATTCAGCAATCACAAAGACCAGGTACAGCAATGGTGCACAACCCTTTCAATGGGGCTGTGGGAGCTTCTCCCCTTCCTTCATTTCTGTGTATGTCCCCTCCTGATGCCTGCTGTTCCGCAATTCTCCAAGCGCTGACAGGCACGGACAAGTGGCAGTGAGGACAGGCAGGGATCACACTGGGGCTGCGAAAGATTATTACCCAGAGACCAGTGCGCAAGTGATGTCCCCAACAAATGCTGTGTGGTGATCAGTAACTGCATTTCGAGTTGGTCTTGTACGGTTTGCCTCAGAAGCAGACTGGAATACTATGGGCTGTATACACACAGGCAGGTGCTTTAAATCCTCACACCTCTCTCACCTAGAAAGAGGGCAGAAGATGGAATGGGAACACCCACACCATTCCAATTTGAAACTATAATCGCCATTACTTCACTGTATTGCTTTAAAATTCTGCAACTCCCTTCCTAACAGCACTTACAAACATGGACTGCAGCAGTTCGAGAAGGCAGCTCACCCCCACCTTCTCAAGGGGGCAACTAGGGACGGGTTATACATGCTGGGCCCAGCCAGTGATGCCCACATTGCACAAATGACCTTTTTAAACAGTGATTTTTCATCACGTTATTTGCAACTATTTAACGAACGAGGAATATTTTCTTCATTTTGTAAAATGATTTTACAAAGTATAACCCTTTGGTAAAGTGCACTTTGTAGATGATGGAGGAGGGAGCAGTTATCTTGCGTGGTATATCGGCTGCTAATCAGTGGAACTCCTGATTCAAGCCTTTTCCCTCCTGTGTGGTCCCTACCTGCAGAGGGTGCTTCTGAATGGCAAAGTCTGGCTGTGACACAGTAACCCCACCAACATCCTGGATCAGTGAAAGCTGTGCTCCTATTGGCTAGGTGATGTCAACAAAGCAGATCAGGGAATGTGATAGAGTAATCTCCACTTGTCGAAAGTGTATTCAAGTAGCTAGATACCATCCAGGTAGCCAATTAAATAGTTCTTTTGCAGAGCTAACACAGGCTTGAAGGGCTGAATGGTCTCATTCTCAGCTGCACAATTCTATGAAAAACAATACGACTCCACAAGGTGGCCTTTATGGAAGTGGCTAACACTGTGACAGTGCATGATCCCCTTCAACAGTAATACACACACAAATGGCGGGGTTTGGGAGCAAACTTCCTACAGAATAATGACAAGAACGTGGAATATGTTACCACTCAAGAGTTCCATTGATAGCAGCCTATATACCACTCAAGATAAGTACTCTCTCCACCATCATCTACAAAGTGCACTTTACCAACTTGCTGAGGCACACTGGAACAACACCACATGCAAGTTATCTTCCCCAGCAGACACATCATCAAAAGTTGGAAACATATCATTATTTCATCACTATCACCAGGTCAAAATCATTTAGAACTCCTACCCAAAGAGCACTGTGTATATACCTATTCACAAGGACTGCAACAGCTCATACAGTCAGCTCACCATCCCAAGGGCAATTAGGGATGGACAATAAATACTGATGCTCCCAGTAACAGCCACATTCCAAGAATAAATTAAAACAAAATATCTGAGCATGGCTGCCCTAGATTGACCATCCTAGAGAAGAACACAGGAGATAATTTGTTAAATGCATAACCGATGCAATGATCTTTCTCATGCAGATCTGCACCAAAGACAAAAGTGGTCTTCATTTCAGGTTTGGTTCATAAAGACAATTTGCTTTATGTACAAATTTTTAGAAAATATATATGTATAAATATATATTTAATAAAATCAATCTACCTTCACATTTTTTGATTATGGCACTGTTTAAATAAGTAGAACAACAGAGGTATAAAAATTATTTTTAAATAAACAAACCTTCCCTCAGGCAGAATCACTGATCTTTTGCCTGCACTTTTCCTGCCTATTGGGTGAATCCTTGGAAGATGATCTTTTTGACCCTCTCAAAACTTCCATTCAGTTCCTTCATTATTTGACATACCGTCAATCTACTTACAGAAAATTCTTTTTAATATCCGCCATCTTTTATTACAAACATTGCCCTCTCCTGAATGCATCTCCAATCGAGAAGCACCTTCCTGCTTCCGTACCTCTCTGAAGGTAGCTTGCTCTTTCAGAGCCAGTTTAAGACGCCTGTTGGCAGGTCAAGGTCAGTGCTGTCCCCCACCTTGTGTCCAGTGTCAGGTGCGGGGGGACATACAGAGCAGGAACACAGCCAACCTTCTCCAGCTCCCTGTGACGATCAAACCTAATTCCGCACGGAAGCCCAGACTGGTTCAGAGCAGGAACAGTGTGGGTTGTGGCAGAAACCCAGGAGCCTTCCTGGATCGGGTGGATTCCCACGGAATAGAACAAGTCAGTTTGATACAGGAAGTCATCAGTGAAGCATGAAAGGGAACAAAAAAACAGTGCAAATCACTGAAGGCTGCAAGGACTTCAACAGACAGCAACATCTGGTAACCAGCTTAATATTGTGTGCAATGCTGTCCTAGTATTAATAAGATCCACTTCATTCCTGAAGTGCTTTTTTTTTAAGAAAAGGAATGTGGAACTCCAAAGTGCTGAAAAAGCAAAACTCTCAAAATTTACAGCAATCGCCTTTGTGGAATGATTTCACAGAAGCTTGGGAAGGTTTGTTTTCTGCAGAGAGGGGTAATTGTGTTAAGACTAACTGCTCACTCATCCCCCTCCAATCCAGAAGGAGAGAGACACACAGAAAAAGAAAAGGTTGCCTTCCAATTCATAATGACTAACGTTGAGGGGGGAAGTGGGAAAAAAAAGGAATCCGTTTAGTTGAAGTTCACTTTCTGTAAATGCCTGTTGGGTATCTCCAGGGCGCTGACCTGCAGGGGCCAAGAGCCACCCATGATCCCTGCCTGTAAGGCAACACCTATCACCACCGCCAGGTCGGGGTCCACCGAAGTGTTTGGCTCCTTGCCGAAGAACTCCTGGATGACCTGGCGTATCCGTGGGATACGGGTGGAGCCCCCAACGAGGACGATCTCGTCCACCTCGTGTCGGCCCAAGTGACCACGAGACAGCACCTCCTCCACCGGGGCCAGGATCTTTTCGAACAAGTCCTGGTTCAGTGCCTCAAACAGATCCCTGGTCACTGTTTCTTCAAACAAAACTTTACTGCTGGTGCCGCTGTGCTCCTCGCCTCCTTCACTGGAGCCTGGCAGGGACAGTGGTACCCGGATCAGTACTGAGTCGTATAGGGTCAGGTTTAGTTTGGCTGCTTCGACAGCCTGGCGCAGATGGTGCACATCCTGCTTGTCGGTGGGCACAGCACCGTATTGCTGGTGGATCCGGTTAAACAGGAATTGCAGCAACCTCAGATTGAAATCCTGGCCACCCAACTGGTTATTACCTGCAGGAATACATGAAAGAAATCATAACGTTGGACAGATGAGAATCTTACAACACTACATAAGGCCAGACAGCCCAGTGTGC